>NW_009266282.1:370271-380914 GCF_000687185.1 Egretta garzetta | reverse complement strand
CCCCACCGGGGTCTTGCGCCCAGCCCAGTGTGGCTGTGACTTGAGTGTGACTGCATCCGTGAACAGGGGAGCCCCATGGGGCACTTTGGGTTTGGCAGCAGTCTCCAGTGGCTCTGCTTTGTGGTGCTGGCAGAAGGGCTATGCAGGGTCCTGGGCTGCTCCAGGCTGGCACTGCTGTCCACTCCTGCTGCAGAGCATCCCTGTGTCCCGAGGGTGGGGACAGCCCAAACACCGAGCAGAGGCCAGGTCAGTCCCAGCTTCCTGACACCACTGAGCCCCTGGGAGAAAAGCTGGCAGCTCAGGCAAGAGTTTGCTTTGCAAAAAAAAATCTGATTCCTGAGTGCAAAGCATCCACATCCCCGGCCTCTCCCGCCCTCCTCAGCCCTGATCCCTGCATGGGTTCATCTCTGCTGGGCTTCCCAGCAGCAGGTCAGACCATGCATCAGGAGCACTCCCTGATCCAGCCGCCTGCCCTTGTCTCCTCAGCAGAGCCCTGAGGAAATAGTGGTTAATATAATGCTCGGCCCTTCCCATTTACCATAATGGTTGCTCCGTGCTAAAGGCACTTTGTTTCTGGGAAAATGTATTTCCTCCTCGAGATGGTGAAAAAATAATGCCTCAAAAAGCCACACTGCTGACCCAGGCATTGCAAGGCAGAGTGTTTGGTGCTCCTGCTACTGAGCCCAAGAGCCCTCCCGCAGCAGCTTGCCCCAGCTTGCAGCTGGAGAAATATTCCTGTTTGACAAGCATTTCCCCATCTCCCATCTGTGTGTTCGGGTAGGAAATGAGAAGCTGCTGTGCTGCAGCTGCTACAAGGCTGACATGTCTAGGCATGATGTGGCTCAGCCCATGGCAAAGTGCTTTCTGTGCTCACACTGAGCGTCCTGACATGGCACGCCTGTGCCTCAGTTTACCCACCCACAAGAGGGAGACATGATCATGCCACAAGGTGCTGGGATCTGGAAGGGAAAGCAGGTCTGGGTCTGAGGGTAGTGAAACACTGGAACGGGTTGCCCAGAGGGGGGGTGGAGGCCTCATCCCCGGAAACATTCAAGAGCAGGTTGGACGGGGCTCTGAGCAACCTGATCTAGTTAGCGGTGTCCCTGCTCACTGCAGGGGGGTTGGACTAGATGACCTCTAGGGGTCCCTTCCAACCCAAAACATTCTATGATTCTATTATACCGGACTCTTCCCCACAGGCAGCATCACCAGCCCTGCTTGCCCTCACAGCAGCCAAGAACCTTGGGAGGCTCAGGGTAGTGGGTCCCAGTGGACA
The DNA here is from genome assembly GCF_000687185.1 of Egretta garzetta. Classification (NCBI taxonomy): domain Eukaryota; kingdom Metazoa; phylum Chordata; class Aves; order Pelecaniformes; family Ardeidae; genus Egretta; species Egretta garzetta. The sequence goes on along the minus strand of NW_009266282.1, from coordinate 379,638 downwards.
TCAGGTCATCCCACCACTGAATCCCCATGGTGAGCTAGGAGGGCTCAGGACAGGGACTGCGGGAGTCCCACTGTACATGGGTGGGCAGCGGGACTCTACAGGCATCCTCGGTCCAGTCTACCTGCAGGACCCTGTTGCCTATTCCTACACTTCATTGCTTTCATAGGTGTGATGCTCTTCTCTCCCTGCAGTGACCCACCTTCCTTTGACTTGGTAGCGATTAATGACCAAATGGAAAGCTCCTAATTCATCCTCCATCACTAGCCCTGCTCTGCTTTTTCTCTTTTGTCCATCTCAGGTCTCCTCCTCAGATCCTGTCACCATGGAAATTCCCCCCAAGAGCCCTGACGGGAGTGAGAAGTCTCCCCAGTCCAAGGAGCTGCTGACCAGTAACACAGCCAGCACGCTCTGCATCAGCTCCCGGAGCGAGTCTGTCTGGACCAGTGCATCCAGAAGCAAGTGGGACATATACCACAAGCCTGTCATTGTCGTGTCTGTCGGAGCAGCCGTCTTCCTCTTTGGGATGGTCATCACCAGCCTGTCTTGCATCCAAACCAAGAACAAAACCGTTTACAAAATGTGTGGCCCGGCTTTCCTATCCTTGGGACTGATGCTCCTCGTTTGTGGCCTTGTCTGGATCCCCATTATCCGGAAGAAGCAGAAGCAGAGACAGAAGTCACAGTTTCTGCAGAGCCTCAAGTCCTTCTTCTTTAACCGCTGAGGGCAGCCCAGGACCTTTCCAGGAAGGCTCCCCTCCCCTCTACCCACCTGCATTGGTTAGCCATAAAAACAAATGTGTTCTTGTACTCTCCTAGAGGATTTCACCCCTGTAAATCTCTTCCCTACAGGCGAAACACACTGCACCAGTCTCCAGTGTAAAAATGAACTTTGTATTTCATCCAAGTAATCCCAGAAAAAAAGAGAGCAGGATTTTGCAGCTGAGCCCAACAAGGCAGGTCCAAGCTCTCTGCATCACCCTCCTGTACAATGAGCAACTCAAACATCACATATTGGGAAAAGCAAACTCCTCAGCAGGCTGGCTCCAGCCAGTAGCTTCTGTAGGATACATCAGTAGAGAGGAGCCAACCCACCATGGAGTGAACAAAGCCAGGTGTGAACATTGCTGACTGCACACTGTGGCTCAGATGTGGAAACTGGGAGGCCAGAGATGGTTCATCCAGAGGCAGTGGAGAGGAGAAGCAGGACAATGTAGTTCCAGGCCACTTTGTATCAGAGGAGGCCACCAGAACAGCCAACACACATCACTGATGCTTAGGAGGACCAGATGTGATGCCCATGGTCAGGACTTCCCTGTCATTGAGCTGAGCCGTGGCTTCAAATCGGAGCTCACTCCTTGCCCAGGGTGGAGCATTCACAAGTTTCATTTATTGCTCCAAAGGGCCAAGCCAAGGAGCAGCATCGCAAGCAGCATTTTTTTGCTCCCCCTGGCAGAGGGTGTTTAAGAAAGGCTGCTCCTCCAGGCCTGCAAAGACAAAGCTGTTCTGCAGCATCTCTGCATTTGCACTGATGTCTGCCAGAGACACCCATAAACCCAAACCATCAGCCTCTTCATGCGACCAGAACTGGACCACAGGCAAGCAAGACAGGTTCATTATCTCCACTGCTCTGTTTCTGCCTTTAATAAATGTGCACCCTGAGGCAATTCACGAAGGAAGGCACAGATCCTTTCTGCATGGTTTTTGCTTTAATTTTATGTTTTCAGCAGGCCTGATTTACTTTAAAAGACAAATTTGAAATGCAGATTCTCAGTCTAAAGAACTGATCTCAGTCTGGACAGCAAGACCTGGGTTGGTATAAATATGCCCATAATGTCCAGCTCCTCATTTTAGGTTCAGGCACAGATGAGAGTCTGATTTTTCAGAAGTGCTGGTGCAGGCTGGGTCCCACGGCAGCCCGGTGAGACCCCCCAACAGAGCAAGCACTGGCTCAAAGGCCCTGACACCTGCTGCAGGATGAGGACGTGGTTGGCTCTGATCAGATGCAGAACAGGAACACAGAAGAGAAGACCCCACCAAGCTACTCTTTGTAGTCTGCACCTCTGCAGGGAAGCCGAGGCAGCCCCTTTGCTCTTCCAAATGCTGTGGGAGGAAGAAAGGCTGGCAGGTGGTGTACTGAGAGAATTTGTAATGTGTTCACTCTTTGGTTTCAAACAGGCAGGGGATGATAACCTCCATCAGCCTCCTAGCCTCCAGCTCCATGATGGGAGGAAGCTCATGTAAGCCTTTGTTGTTTCTCTAACCCAGTACCCCACAGCTACCAACAGCTCCCAGTAAAAGCTGGAGAAAAGCACAGGGAATGGGGCATCCAGACAGTAGTCCTTCTCCTGCTATATGTCTACCTCCCAGCTCCTAGAAGCTCAGAGCCAAGCCACAGGTTGCTCCAGACCACCATTTAATGGTCACTGATTCAGCCAACATGTCCAAGTCCTCCTGTTCTGCCTACTTTTTCAAATCAGTTTGCACTTTCAGGCTCTGCAACATCCTGGAGCCAGATCCCTTCAAGCCCTCTGATTTACCAGACACACTGGAAGCTCTGCATAGCACCAGGAGACACGGCAAAAGCTGAGGGTACCACGTCCTGCTGCTCCAGGCAGGCAGGTGCCTAGCAGGTCAGTTAAAAGGGGGGTGGTCGCTGAAGTCAAGGATCTTGCAGCTGTGAATGTACAATGAATTTGTAGCTGTGGGAACTGTGCTCGGGGCCAAGAGTTGAAATATTTAACCTCCTCCTGGTCACCTCTGGCTGAACTCCCTTATATCTGAAATCGGCGCCACATCAATATCTTTGCCTGCAAGCATGGTCCAAGGTGCCCCAAGCCCAAAGCCTTTGAGTGGAAGCATTTGTGCTACCACAGTCTGGGTAACATGATTAACCAGGGAGCTCGGGCTCACCTTGGCACCGCTGCCAGGCTCCCACCAGTACATGACCAAAGCTGACCAGTCCCATGTGCCTGGAGGTCCCCTCCACCAGTGCCAGGAGAACTTGAGGAGGCAGCTCCCAGCCTGGCAGCTGATACGGCTGGATTATGAGTGTTTGTGCAACGCACGTCCCTTTGCCCCAGGCTCAACCCCGCCCTGAGTTTTGTTTCCTGGGTGGTGCAGCCACGTGTGTCCTCAGCCAGGTAGCACCAGGTTCGTGAATGGGGAGTACATGGTGTGTGATCTGGCACTGGACCCAGTAAACCATGGTTTGTTCCTCAGCCATTTATCATGCCGTGCAAGGCTTTCCTTGTTTTTGCAATCCTGACTTGTCGCTGGGGCAGCAGTCTCTATTGATTTAGCTGCAACGGGCAGAGGACGCTCACCTAAAACTCCTGCTCGGGGGCAGCTGCAGTAGGAAGAGCAGGCAAACGTCATGACTCATGAGGGAGAAATCATGGAATAAGGTGAAGAGCATCACCAGGTCCCAGCTGTCTCCAGCCTGCAGATCTGCTCACAGACAGGCGTCCTAACATCACAGTCTGGAGAAGGCACCTGGAAATGTTCCCTGCTGCAAACAGCTCTGCCACGGCAAGAGGCTATGGGGCCCCAGGCTCAGTGTGCAAACGGCTGGGAAGGAGGGAGCAGGAGTCCCGCTCTCAATGACTCATGACCAAAGATAAGGAGACGGTCAATGAAATGTTAATATGATAAAAAGTCATTGAGACCAAGAATCTAATGGGATTCCAGACTGGTCATTTATAACAAGAATATTATGTTTAATTAAAGCAAAAATTTCCCAAGGGACTTCCTCGTTGCTGCTCTGGTCTCATGTCTGTCGTGTTGTGCCTGCTGGAGGCTGCATTATACGGTGTCTGAGGTGGGTGATGGTGTGGCACCGAGGTGCCACCATGCAGGAGGACATGCACGGGACATCAGGAAGAGGAAGAGTGGGGCTGGTGCTGCAGGTTTGTTCGGGTGCAGGCCGAGTGCCCAGGGTGAAGGTCTCAGGTCTGCAGATGCACTCAGTGGACACCTCTGCTGAGGTGTGAGTAGCACATGGGTGGCACGGGAAGGTGCCTGGCAAGAGGACGGAGCCTGACCGGCCAAAGGTAAAAGCAATAGTGCAGGGATCAGCAAAGCTTGTGGAGGGAGGGGGGATTTATCAGGCAGATCTTACCTTTTGCTGCCCAGATCTGTAGGGGGACAGTGAGGTAAAGGGAGAGAAATGTTAACTGAAGGGAAAGTGACATTAACAGCTCAAAGATCAACTTGCAGATGGAAGCCCAGCAGCAGCATGGGAACTCACCGCTTTGTTGCCTGATTACTGCTGGGAAGTTGGCTGGATTTTGCACATCTGCACACAGTGGAAAGAGCTCCCAGCACTGGGAACTGCATCATTCTCCTGAAGTGAGAGAGGCTCAGCTGGAGCAGCTCAGGGAAACAGAGATGCAGGGTATCCTGAGGGCTGTTCATAAGGGTTTCATTAGGAGCTGACATAAAATGTATGCCCTAAAGTGGCCCAGCCAACACCCCCAGGGCTGATGAACAGTGAAATCCTGCCTCTGTGCTGTGGGACCAGTGAATTTCTATGTCATGCTGACATGGGAGGCTGCAGAGGCAGGGGGTATCTGCAGGCTCAAAATTGGTTGATGGTCAAAAAAGAGACAGCAGAAGCAACAGAAAGGGATGTGCCCTCTACCTTCTGTACATAACAGCAGTGGATGCTGGAGAAGTCTGCAGGGACCAGCAGGCAGCAAGGGCTGGGCTCATGTGCTGTCCCCTCCTGCCACTGCTGGAGGCAGCAGTAGGTTGGAGGGACCTTTGGGCTGATGGTAGGGCAGTTCATGTCTGCAGGTCATTCCCATACACCTGCAAAGCACTGTTTGACTGCTCCCTGATATTCCTCTCCACTCCCAGGGAAGCCTGTTTGACTCCTGATGTGATGCTTTGGCTCAAACCAAAGAAAACCATGTTTTAAGAAAATATCAGGTTACCCAGCAAACATAATTACGTCCAGCTCCCACTAAAGCAAGCTTAGTTGCCATCTGCCAACTTCCCAGTTCTATAAAATGAACAGGAACTCTATTACAAAATTCATTATCTCTGCAGAGCAGTTCAACAAGGAAATGTTTCTCCTGCATCCCAAAGGCCAGCGCCCCAGCAAACGCGCCGGGCAGGCTCTGCTGCCGGACGGCCCCCTGCTACAGCAGCTTCTTCATTCCAGGGTTTCAATGAAAGCTAAACCTGCCCAAATGTACTGTGCACCCATGTTGCATACTTCTCCCTGAGGATGTTAAATTGTGTTTTATCCCACTTTGCATTAACTGGACTCACCCCTGGTATAATCTGCAGATTTCTGAAGCTGCCGCTGGGAATTGTACCAATACTAACCCCCCTCTGCTGGGGTATAAATGATTTAACTGTGGAAGGAAGGAGGTGACCAGGGGTGTCTGTAAGTGCACACATATTCCCCTGAGTGGTCCCACTGCCCCTTCCTGGAAACATGGCCGAGGGCTCAGGGGGCCCTGGGGGCTGAGATCCTGAGTCTTGGCTGGGTTGTCAGCTTCATGCCTGTGCCTGGGTATCAGCCAGTTCATCCTGCACCCTGAAATGCTGCTGGTGCTTCCTTCTACCCCAAGGAGCAGACAACATCCCACCAGGATGCACTGCAGTCACCCAGCCCTTACTCAAAGCCAGCAGCAGCCTTTACCCTTCTTTAATGAGCCGTGATGAGAGTTAATACCTTTCAGAGGACTCTCAATGCTAGCAGTGAGTTTGAAACCCTACAAAAAAACCCCAGTCCTTCCTATTTTCACAATAGGTATTAGGCACATGGAAACTATCGAACCAGCTCAGGCATGCACAGCGGCACCGCTGAGATGGGCGCGGGGAAGCTGCAGGGGCAGATATGAGCAAACATGACCTGGGTTTGCCCCTTAAGCTTGCTGAAGGATGAGAGGGAATGCTGAAGCAGGACTTTCACCCAAACCAGGTCCGAGATGGTAAATCTGGTTATTTCTCACTCAGACGTGGTACTGCTGTGACCTGAGTGTACGCCGGGCATGTCTGTGCAGTCCCAGCGAGGGCTGGGAGTTCCCCCAGCCAGAGCTGGGTATTGCAGCAACAGAAGTACTTGTATTTTTTCTTCTTTTTTTTCCTTCCACTCAACTGGAATATCAGGTTGCAACAGAAGTCAGCACCAAAAAGGAAACTGTTTACTTCCAGTGCTCTGACCCAGGGTATTTAAAGCTCTGCTCCTCTGCATGCAGCAGCGTCGGGGATGGGAAAACTCCCATTCCCTGCATTACAGGGTTCGCAGCATCCAGCCCACCACGAACAGCAAAGGTTCAGGGGCTTCAGAGGTGTCAGTCTCCTTCCCAGCCTCTCTTGTAAGCATCCCTGGGAAGGAAATATCACAAATCCCACCCTGCTCCCAAGCTGGCTGGTGCAGCCTGGTTTAACCCAGCCTGACTCCCCAGTCCTGCCTCAAACCCCTGAACTGCTGGGGGTGGGGGGTGTCCCAGGATACCAGCAAGAAGTGGTTGAAAATGTTCCCCCGCCTTGGTTTTCTTGGGTTTGAGCCCTGCTTGGACCCCATTGGGGTTACAGAACTTCCCAGCCCTTTCCATGCTGGAGAACCCTAGGGGTGGCACTGGGCCAGAATGGGGGCTCAGGTTCCCAGTCATGGGTTGGGGTGGGCCTGAAATGCTGGCAAGGGTGGCCAAGCAATTTTACTCTGGGAAACCTGTGTCAATGTAGGGGTGTTGGTTAACCCCTATGGAAGGACTGGGGGGACCCCCATCCTGCCCAGCAAGTGTTTCGCTGGGTAGTCATTTAACCAGGAGTTTCCTTTGAAGATTCTGAGCCTCAAAGTTTGAACTACCTAGTCTAAATTCCATCCCTGGGTTGCTCAACCCATCTCTGGTCCAGCAATGACCTTTTCAGTATGTACCAGTCTGCAGCTGCACAGCTCCGTGAAGGCAGCTGGAGAAATTTGGCTCCTCCACCTTCCTCTTGTCCTCGCGAGCTCTTGCCAGGGGATGCTGTGTTATTTGTAGCCCTGCCATGGTTCAGTTTAGCAGCCCTGGTTGGAGCCTGCACTCACCTGGGGAGGGGGAACCCAAATACTTACTGGTGTATCTTTGTCAGTGCATGGTAATCATGTCAGTGCATGTGAGTGCATGGGTAACACAGCACTGTGTAATTCTGCACTGAATGCACACCAGCCAGTAAGGCTCGGTCTCTCCTATGTCGATGGATGCCGTGGTGCAGCTCTCCTGGTGATGGTTGATCTCCAGAGGGAAGGAGCAGAGCCCTGGAGAGGGTCTGCAGGAGTAGATGCCTTCCACCGCTCAGCCCTGCCAAGCCTTGGTACCTTGCAACCCTTTCCAGATGAGACATGGACCACAGGTGCCTGTAGCTCCCACGGTGCCCATGGAGGGGACTGCAGCTCCTGACTGCCCCATGGTGCTGAGCCATCAACCAGAATCTCCTGGGCAGCTCTTGTAGGTAGTTATTTGTTTGGGGGGGTTATAACTTTTTATGCTTGACTGGGCCTTGCAGTGTCCTGTTTGCAGCACTTCTCTCCTGATTCAAGGCCTGGAAAGACTTGCCCAGTTTTAAAGCAAAATTGTTGGGACCATTCCTCAGACTGGCAGAGTCAGCTGCCATCCTCCAAGGACACATGCGTGATGAAGGACTGGAATCGTTGGGGTGTGGGTGGTTAATATTAAACTACTTTTTGAAGAAAACCTGATGTAGTGCTTGGAAAGACCCCCAGCCAGTGTGAGTAGCTATGGGTGGGAGGCAGCAGCATAGTCTGTCAAGAAGAGAGCTGTCAGGGGAAGCTGTGTCCTACTATACCCATCCATCCACCCACACACACACCCTCGCCACACAGATAACAGTTGATTTTAATCCCTGAACAGTCAAGGCAGCCTGCTGCTAGTGGTGGGGCGTGGTTTCAGTCCATGCCAGCCAACCCTAGAGGCACGTACTGCAGTTGCCTGCAGCATCACTCACTACTGGGAGATATTTTTTCCTCGCCCTGCCAACGGTGAGCAGGTTGCTTCATGGCGGAGGAGGGAGCAAGACTTTCCTCTCCTCTTTCCTTCTTACCTCCTGCAGAGGATCTGCCTGCATCTCTGACTCTGGGCAAAGCCCTCAAAGGAGCTCTCAGCCAGGCTTGGCTCCTGCCTGGCCTGATGCCTGTGTCTTCTCTCCATGGAAAGAATTATTTCACTGGAAAGGTCTTTCATGTCCTTTGCCCTGGCAAAGTATAAAGCCGAGCACAGGTATGGGTAGGACAAACTGTTTGCAGAGCTGAAAGTAGCTCAGAAAGTCCCTGGTGGGTGCAGGCAACAAAAATAGTGGTTCAAGCCCCCGAGACTATCCCTGAACAAGATACAAAACAAGGAGGAAGGGATGGAGATAGGAGCTTGGGTCTTCCACACTTGGTTACATGGTGGAAGTATTAAGCCAGGGGGATCTAAGGGAATATGCAGCTCTAGAGTATATCCTGCCTGATTTGGGAGGGACCAAAGGACTCAGAAGGGCATCCCACATGCCTGTGTGTCTGTGTCCCTAGGGGATAGTCAGTATTTTGGGAAAGGGTCTCCAGGGAAAGCACTTGAGGGGAAGCTCCTTGGGGTTGTGGGCTCTTGATGTGTGGCTGTGCTCAGGAGGCCAAGAGCCCCCGAACTGATGCTGGCACATCATGGGGATTGCTTAGGGCAGCTGGCTGGGTTCCTGGCATGCTTTTGCCATCTCCAGCAGCAGTAGGAGCCATAAACCCCAGGTGGTACATAATTGACAGACTTTCTGCTGAAGGCAGCTCTCTCTGCTTTTCCGAGAAGATCCGCGGTTACTGCTGAGCTGGGCCCTGCAGGTGAATGGGAAGCAGGACACCAGGCTTGCCCTTGAAAGGGGACTGGGGGTGCGTGGCACTGCCTCTGCTACCACAAGACTTGGTGGCATCTCAACTGGAGGGACTGAGGCACTGGAGCAGTGATAGCCCTGAGGGCTCCCAGTTGAAATCCTCACTGGGAAAGGCTGCAGCCCCTCCCGCTGCCCAGTGCTGATAACCAGCTTTGGGTTTCCCTGGTGGTTACAGCCATCACTTAGTGCATGTGTCCCCCCTCTGCTTGGTGGGGAGGAGAGGCCGAAGGTCTGTCTGGTTTTTCTGGCTGCTGTGGGTACTCCCCCAGCCCTGGCTGGATCTGCAGGGTTTGGGGGTGTGGGGTGATGAGCATGGGGTCTGGTCTGCACCCTGCCTGCCCCCATGCCTGGACCAGCCCTCGGGGACCGACTTTGGGCCGGTGTGCCCATGGGTTGTGCTGAGTTTTGCATTGTGCCTGGGGTCGGGGTAAGCCAACAACCCACCTTCCAGCTCTGCCTGCTTTCCACCCCCAAATGCAGCCTTGACTTGG
>NW_009266282.1:348424-370216 GCF_000687185.1 Egretta garzetta | reverse complement strand
GCCAGTGTGTTTCCTCAGCTGTACCAACCTCAGCTCAATACGTCTGTCTGCTGGTCGCTCTTGCTGGGGCAGGAGCCGCTGCCCAAGGCAAGCAGCACTGTGCACAGCTGATTGCATCAGGTTGACAGATAAGCTGTCCCCAGGGCACCATGGCTGCAAGTGCTCGGCAGCCCGTCGGCTGCTCCCGGTGCAGGTGCGAGTCCAAGCCAGCCCTCGCCTGCTAAACCTGTATACAGGCTAGATCCAGGCACTGCTGCTCCCCCACTCCAGTCATGCAGCTCTCACAGACAGGATTGCCCAGAAGCATCTCCAGCTGCTGGCTGCTCCTGCAGAGCGTTTGCAGATATTGCAGAAAGGCTTTCAACAGCCGTGTGCCCCCCAAAGCCATGTGCCAGCCAGAGCTCAATGATGTTCAGAGCACAAAGTTGGGCAGGGGGTGCTGGATCCCCTCTGCACTGTGGCCTGGGGGGGCTGAGCTGTCCCTGGTCGGGGATTTGAAGGGTCCTATGAAGTGTGGGAGGTTCAGCAAAGGGGAGTATGTGCTCGCCCGCCACGTGCTGGGACACTTTGGAGTGGGGTCCGCTGTGGGATGCTTTCCAGAGGATCAGCATCACCAGCCAGGGCTCAGCAAGGAAGGAGTGCTGGAGGAAGGAGCCTTTCCTAAATCAGTGTTATTCCTGCCCAGCCAAGATGTCTGGGCTCCTTTCCCAGATGTACAAAGAGGTACAATCGCCCAGTGGTTACCAATCCATGTCTTTCACTTTCCTTGGGGGGGAGGGAAGGGCATGCTGTTTTTACCATTCCTCCCCAGGGAGATGTCCTGAGAGTTCAATATAAATTGCTCTGAGCTTTCACGCAGTCAAAGCAGCTCTTCCTACACTCAGATCTGGGAGGAGATCACTTGGAGAGCAGCTTCCCTCCTCCAGCCCTGAGTCCCACAGCTGAGAGCCGATCACAAAATTCTCTGACCCTGCATGGAGCTGCTAGCCCCTGAAGGAAACCAGTCCCCTTGTGCTGGAGGATGGAGTTTGCCCACCTGTGCCAAAGCTGAGCTTGTCTGCAGTCCCTGCCTTTACACAGAGCTGTGGCTGGGGATCAGCGTGCATGAACCATCCCCAGGCCACTCTGTCAAGCAGCACTGTGCTGCCCATCCATTCCCTCCTCACCCTCAGGCAGATATTGCATAAAAGCTCAGCCCATGCTACAAGGAGTTACCCAGGTTTCACTACAGGACAAACTTTCTGAAGGCTCCTTCTTGGGTTTGCCTCCACATGTTTAGTAAATACTGTCTGGCGCCCGCTAGCCAAAAGTTTTGACAGGCCACTTCCATCAGCCTGCTCAACTTCCTGCTGCTCCCAACTAATATGTAACTTGGGGAAGCAAAGTTCATTGTTCCCGGTGAAGAACTGGTTCACTCTTGCCACATACTTTTGCAAACCTGTTCTGGGCCAACTCCAGGAACGGCGTTTTCCGCTAACATCTTCTTTCCAGCTACAGCAGAACTGGGCTAGAAAAAGGCGGAAAAGGTAGGCAGAGTTTTCTGCTCTTTTTTAGGTATCTTTGGAGTACAACGCAACTGTTTGCAGTTTTCTGAGCCATTAACTGGAGATGAATGAACTTCTGGAAAACCTTGGGTTCCTTTCCAACCCAGGGAGTGACTTTGTTTAGTGTGTCACGTTTCCTTTTCTGCTATTGCAGGCAAATCGCTGCTGTCACACACTGCTTGACAGGGCTCAGCATCACTGAAATGCACCCAGGTGAAACCCTGCCTCCTATAGAGCAAATCCAAGCTGGGCTACCAAGACCCTCCTGAAAGGCAATATGGGCCACTCACCTTGCAACATCTGGCTCACGAAAGCTGGAGGTTGCAGTGGAGGAAAGCCTGAAGGAAGCCCTGTCTGCAGTGGTAAATGCTGCCCTGGAGGGACACCAGATATATGGGACAGGCCATCCCACCCCACAGCGTCTCCTCCAGGGGGACAGGAGTTGCCACAGCTCTTCCACCCTCCAGAGTGGGGTGAGTGATTCCACATTTCTGCGTTGCAACAGTCTCCACAAGTTTTCTTGATCTCTTTATCATGGGATGCAGCCCAGAAGAAGACTTCTTCATCTGGTGTGGTGAGATCAAGGTGGCACCAGCCTTTTGCATTGTGGGGCTAGACAGTCCTGGATTGATCCAAGCTGCTTGCATCAGACCCATCTTCCTTTGGCCTGTTTGCTTTTGGAGGATGTCATGGGTCTGAGGGAGATTCCTGGGGTGATGCCTACTCTGCCCCATGTGGCTAACGTCTGTTGGGATCAGACAACAGGCTCGAAAGAACAGAAAATTCTCGAGGCACCTTCTATAGCTCTCACACTATAATAAAAACTGTCTGATCACCTGGAAGAAGTCCCTGAAATTCAGTGAACAGAAGATAAAGACACAGAAAAAAAACAAAGGAAATGGGAACCAGGTACAGCAAGAAAAGGCCCTTGCTTTCAGAGCGTGGTGGCTCAGGCTCATTGGAAAACTGTCCAGAGCAGCTACATCATCGTCAATGCTGGACCTCAGGTGGATTCATCAAAATGTGGCTGAAATGGGGAGCTGCAGACCTTTTTCCATCCTCTGTCCACCTCCACAACCACTGCAGTCCATTGAAAGATGTCTAAAGAAAAAGGTATCTGCATCTGGAGCACTGCATCCAGTTCTGGGCTCCCTGGTTCAAGAAGGATGAGGAACTCCCGGAGACAGTCCAGAGGAGGGCTACAAAGATGATGAGAGGACTGGAGCATCTCCCCTATGAGGAAAGGCTGAGGGAGCTGGGCTTGTTTAGCCTGGAGAAGAGAAGGCTGAGAGGGGATCTCATCAACACGTACAAATATCTCAAGGGTGGATGTCATGAGGATGGAGCCAGACTATTCTCACTGGTGCCCAGCAACAGGACAAGGGGCAATGGGCACAAACTGAAGTAGAAGAGGTTCCAGTTGAACATGAGGAAGAACTTCTTTACTTTGAGGGTGACAGAGCCCTGGAACAGGCTGCCCAGGGGGGCTGTGGAGTCTCCTTCTCTGGAGATACTCAAAGCCCGCCTGGATGATGTCCTATGCACCCTGCTCTGGGTGAGCCTGCTTGAGCAGGGGGGTTGGACTGGGTGATCTCCAGAGGTCCCTCCCACCCCCAGCCATTCTGGGATTCTGGGATTCTGTGTATCCACCCAACAAGGCTGCCCAACACCCAGCCTGGCACTGGGCACGGCTCTGAGCCTCGTGTCCCCTCTGGCAGGGCAGGGTAAGGGACGACAACCATGGGTGTACAGGAAAGCACAGCCCAACCCAGGGTTCTCTGTCCACTAAGCTCTGTGTGACTCCCCAGCTTGGGTCCCCGGAAGGCTGCAGGCACTGAGAAGGCCACTAGGAACTGAAGGATGGGTTGGGTGCAAGGGATTTTTTTTGACTGAGCACTCCTGAAGGCAGGTTTCAGAGCATGTTCCGTGCAAACGGAGAGATGGGATCCAGAAAGAAGCTGTGCCACAGCGCTTCCCTCCAGCCTGCTGGTAATTAAGCCAGGGATGATCCCGGGCTGGCAAAGAGCAGACTCTCCCCCAGGCCCCGGAGGGTGATAATGCACAAAGAAGAGATTAGTTAGTTATTTGTGTATTTAAAAGTCTTAATTGTTCAGACAGAAAAAAAATACCTCCTGGAACAGGCAGACCCTTGCGACTGGGAGGGAACAGCACACCCTGCAACAGTGGATTTTCACAGCACTGCCTGCCTGTGTTTGCGAGCGGCAGCCTGGGTAAGGTGAGAAGAGAGGATGGTGGGGCTGTGCTGGGCAGCCTCCTCTGCTGCATGCTTGCCCTTTCTGAGATGCACACTGTGGGTGGCAGGCAGGAGCATGGTGGCTTTTAGCACCTGGGATGCCCTGGGCAGCAGAAGCAACACTCAGACAAGGTGGGTAATGTCCCCTGTTCCCTCCAGCCATCACCCTGCCCATGGCTGAGCAGTGGTGGGGCTGCTCAGCTGGCAGATGGTCCCTGGGTTCAGCAAGGAGATGGGGGAGGACACTCCTGGTGCAACCCCTGGCACCCCTGGAGCTAAAGCCATTTCCAGCAGGTACTTGCAGCTGGGAACTGCTCCAGTTCCTGATGCTGACCTTGTGCCCAAGGGTCCTGTCTCAAGGCTTGATACCCTCTGCATGCCCAGGTGATAGGGCAGGCAGCTGCCAGCCCACGGGCCATGCAGTGCTTGTGCCCTGGGACGCCTTTCCCAGAGCTCCCTGGATGCTCCACCTCCCCCCTACTTTCCCTGGCTGCCAAGCACGAATGGACCAGAGAGGCAGGAGACACAACCTGGAGTGGAAAGTGGTAGTCCTGGATCCCACAAAGCTGCTCAGAGACAAGCCAGGAGCTCTGGGAAATTCTGCCTTACTCATCACTAACTTGCTTGGTTCCTGTTTTTGGGATGGGCGATGACATATTTTGTCTGATTTGTGGCTTTCCAGCAAGACCAGCTTTTCGGAGATGTTCCAAGGGTGATGTATTTTTGACTCTCTGGAAAAATTCCCATGCCTCAGTTTACCTATAAAGAGAGGGGAACACTGCAACATTTCCAGGCTGTCCCCGGGATGTCACAGACAGAGTGTCCTGCAGACTTTGCTGGGATCCTCACATGGTGGATGCTGCTCAAAAGTGCCATGAGACCCCCGGGGCTCTCAAATTGGAGGAGTTTGGCCCATCTGCAGGATGGGTCAGGACCAGACTTGCACCTTGCAGGCAGGCTGGGTGCAATGCACCTACACCCAGGATGATCACAGGGTATCCCAGTGGCAGGTCCCTTCCCCAGGGGGCTCACACACGCCGTGCAGAGGAATGCATGCCTGGGATCTGCTCCAGGGCAGGCAGAGGCAGGGAGATGGCCAGGCCATGAAACGGTTAAAGCAGTATCGTGTACTCCCTCCTGATTGTTCTGCAAGGTGTGTTGTGACATTTGTACTTCCTCCTGGCAGCCGGTGAGTGGAGGCAGCCAGGGAGAGACTGATGGGATGCTGCTGGCCCCTGCGCCTCCACCCTGAGGGTCTCTGCTGAGGGGGGGTCCACCATGGATTTCTTCAAGTTCATCGGCCGCTGTGCTTTGATACTCCTCCTGGCTGTGCTGTGCGATGTGATTGGGCTGATCATCCTCTTCCTGGGAATTTTTGCTCCGCTAAGCTCCTGGGACTTCTTCGTTTACTTGGGAGCTCTGCTGCTTGCCTCCAGCCTTGTCTTCTGGATCTTCTGGTACACATTCAACATCGAGGTCCCCTTTAGGGAGCTGGATTTCAATTAACCCATAGCTCTGGCAAAGCCAAAATGGAAACTTGCACTTGGAGGAGCAATATCACATGCTGGGAAGATCCAAAGCATCATCCAGTTGGTGAAGAGCATCCAAACTGACCAAAGGGAAGGGCCTGCTGGTCCCTGCAGCATCACCCAGCCAGATGGACCCTCAGGGGAAAGGTACCTACAGTTCAGCATGCACAGGGATGCTTTGCTAGCGCTGGGGAAGGCAGAGGTCTTGGCAGGGCAGTCAGACCCTCCTGCTGGTGATAGCCACTCTTCGGGAATAGTATTGAATTTTAAAATGCTCTGGAATGGATTAGTGATGGACAAGGACATGCTTTTGATGAGATGAGCCTGTCTGAACGAATATAGGGAGGGGGATTTTAGAAGAAATTGGAAGTCACTAGTTTCTGAGGTTTATTTCCTCAATTCTTCCCATCGGATGATGCTGTGAGTTGTGGGTCCTGGAGAGCTGCTGCTCTCTCATGACAGCTTTTGGCAGCTGAGAGACAGGGGGTGCGAGTGGTCTCCCTGCAATACAGCCTGGGCAGTTAGAGAAAGTCAATGAGAATACTCAAGATCCACAGTGCCACTTAGCACTAAAACTTCCGTGTAAATGTCATGTGAGTGAGCCAACCCGGCTGCCCATCGGCATACCCCTATCACGCCAGCCTACACTGAAGGACTGCCCGGGCTGGAAAGGTTTTGCCAGTGGGGAATGTAATTCCAGCAAGATAATGGGGAACAGTGAAAAACCAAGCGAAGGCTGTGTCACCAAGGCACCAGAACGATACTCTGTATGCAGCCTGGTGATAAACGCTGAATACACAGAAACTTGGTACAAAGTGCCATGTTTGAATGCTGGCTTCGAGATTATGCTTTCTTAATCTCAGGCTGGTCTAGAACATGCCTGGGTTGTTTGGCAGTGGTCCAATGGGCAGAAAGATCAGGCAGTGTGGACCTTGGCTGGATACAGCAGCGTGGACCTTGGACAGACGACATCCTGCCCCCAGTGTCCCGAGGGGGGGTTCCTCCCATGGGCATGCTAGCAAAGCTGGTGGAGCCAGTCAGCCCAAGTTCATTAACAAGCAGTGCTCAGAGCTGTATGTTACATGACAAAAGGATGATAACAGCAGGAGGATGCCCCAGCTGGAAGGCAAGCATGCACCCATGTACAAAGAGCCAACCCTCGCCCCAAGGAGCTAAAATGGTTTTATAGCAGAACATGAGGCAAAGAGAAGGCAGAGATGCGGGAGATGTCCCCCACTGACACACGGGTGAGTATCAGAGCTGAGACCAGACTCACCTCTCTTCAGTTTTGACATCTCAGCCAGGCCAGTGCCCCCGGGTATGTACCTCCCCATGCATAGCACAGGAAGTTTGCCAGAAAACACAATCCCCATCTGCGAATCATTCCAGAGAGATTTCCTTGCGCAGTGTTTTTATAAAGCCTCTCACAGCCAGTGAGAAACTTTTTTTTTTTTAATTTATTATTATTTGCTGATTTTTCTTTATTTCGTATCTTGTTGGCAGTGGCCATGAGAGGCAGCTGGGAAGTTTTCTCAGCTCTCCTGGGGACATGGAAGCTGCAGTGTGAGTCACAGTGTTTTACAGCCCTGCTCTTACCAGGATGCTCAGAGCAGGAGCTCAGCTTTACCCACCATCACAACTCAGGGTGCTTTTCCACCCATGTGCCCTTGGGACTACCTCCTTCAAGAATTTCCTTGATGTGTCTCCAGATAAGAGCCTGTAACAAGCATTAGTTGGATTCTGCAGCTATATATAAGGAAGGGCAGCAGTAACCAACACCCTCTTTTATTTGCTCTGGGATTTTTAATTGCTAACGCTAAGCCTGTTCAATCCAGCCTATAAAGCTTGGCTGAAGGCTTTGTCACCATTCAATGTCTGTCCCTTGTTGGGTACATGCCTGGGCACGTTGCTCAGGCACAACACCCAGGGAGCTGGTGGCATCACCCAGGGAACCCAGGGGTAAATACGTGCAAGGTCCCCCGTCACCACTTGTCCCTCCTGCCTCCTGGGCCAATGGGCCAGATAGCTCCTGAACGATGCTTGTTGGGGGGCAAAGTCTCTGCCGGTACCCAACATTGGATGAGCCAGTGCACATCGCCAGGACATGCCTGGGGGAAAGCTTTGGGGTGATGAGGGGTGGTGGGTGATGCTCACAGCCAGGACAGTGTCATCAACCCTGTGCCCAGACCTCCTGGTATGCACTGATGAGGCCACATCCACCTCCACAGTGGAGCAGAGGCCTCCAATGCACCCCTTCACACACCAGCTCTGGGTCAGCCCCAGCACTGCATTTCCAGGGTGCTGCAGGATCCTGCATTCCCCATGTGGTATTCCTGCTTGCATATTTTCCCCTCTCCAGTTCATCTGTGCTCTCTGATAGTGACTGAACTCAAACGACTCCAGGCAGGGCGAGCACCATTCCCCAGCAGGATGCACATGGTGCACAAGTGAAACCCAGACGCATCTCTGTATTCACAGGGGCGCACAAGGTGCCCTCAGCACCCTCCACCTCCTCCAGGTAGCTGGCACTGAGGGGTGCAAGCACAGGCAGGACGTGGTGGCTTCGATCCCCCCAGTGCATGGGCAGAAGCAATTAGCCAGTCCTGGCAACCAGAGGGAAAACATTCCACTCCTGGTGTGTGCCCATCACAAGGGGCTGTGGGATTTTTCTCGCTTCCCTGTCCCACCTTCTCCCGTGGTGGGCACCCATGAGCCTGCACAGCCCAGTGTCTCCAGAGCAACAGCTCTGATGGTCTCCAATGTCCCTTTCCATCCCAGGGACATAGGTCCTTCCTTCTTCTGCTGTCCCCAAACCACACTGGCTGGAGTAAAGTCCACCCCTGCCAGAGCCAGCCTCACTAATGCCAGGATAAGCACGAGTGGGTCCCTGTCCCTTGGAGGCTCCATTCCATGCAGCACTGGGAGAGCTGACCCAAGCCCAGCCTGTTATTGACTCAAGAGCTTATCTTTCACTGTTGGGTTTTTGTGGTTTTGTACTCCATCTGTTTGCTCTGGGCTGCTGGGGTTGTTTTACAGCCATGGGCACAGGGCAGCCCAGTGGCTACGGCATGGTGCCTGTGCATGCAGGGCACTGGGAACCAGCAGCCCTCCTCCACCCCCTGACCAGTCTGTGTTCCCCAATGGCCTGTAACCGAAAACAAGCACCCTTCAGTTTTTCCTGCCCTGATACTTTAACCCGGAAACACTGAGGAAGTGCGTGCCAGGAGTCCTCTTTCACAATTTGTGCCTGGCCTCAGGAAACTGGGCTCCCTTATATCTCCTTCCCCTGTGTGGCACCACAGCCACAGCATCCCCCATTTTGCACCAGGGAAGGCACCAGGGGGAATACCAACTTCAGGGATGTCAAGTGTTTGCTCATGTGTCTAGATCCTCAGGGGGAAAAAAATCCTCCTTTCGTGACCAAATCTTAGCAGCCTTACTCATACCCCGACCCGAGCTGATCCTGAATACCACTGGGCAGCCCACAGTGCCCAGCTCCAAAGCTGACAAGGCTGCATGCATGGGCACCCCAGACATCATGGACATCTTTTGGATGACTACTGTCATCCAAGCAGCAGTCTGCTGGTGCTTCTGTATCAAGTATGGCTGGTAGTCAATGGTCCTCTAAGTCCCAGTGTTTTGATTTTCGATGTCTTCATTGGAGAGATCTTGAATTTCTTAGATATCATCAAGGTCTCTTAAAGTATTTTTATCTCTTTTCACTATTTATAGGGAAACAGAAAAGGATCAGAGTGTGAATGTAAGGAGCAAGCAGATGAAGAGGAGCAGCACCAGACAAGGACTAGGTTGTGCTGCTCTTGCAAACCCACCACTGAAAACACAGAGTGAGCTGGCTATACCCATCTGCTGGGTACAAGCACTCAAGGCACCCCTTGAGCAGTGGGAACCCTTTTTTCATCCTCTCTAAGCACAGCACATGCACTCCTGCCTGCTGACATTGTCTCAGAGGGCCCAACATGAGCGACCTGGTAGCAGCAGAGCCACCTCCAGCTGCCCGGACTGCGGGTCTCCAGGATCCATCTGATAGGCTGGACCAGTTCGGCAAACCTCACCACACTGATGGGGAGAACTGGTTCAACAGGGCTCATAGCTGGAGAGACCACCTGCAGTGCAGCTGACTGCTGGCTT
Organism: Egretta garzetta; assembly: GCF_000687185.1. Taxonomy (NCBI): domain Eukaryota; kingdom Metazoa; phylum Chordata; class Aves; order Pelecaniformes; family Ardeidae; genus Egretta; species Egretta garzetta. The sequence continues at coordinate 360,740 of NW_009266282.1, read as the reverse complement.
GGGGACCTCCTCTGCACATTGACGCACTCAATGGGAGAGGGATGCAGCAAAATCGGACAGGACAGAGGATTTCCTAAGCAAAGCCCAGCTGCTGGCTGGGTAGAGGTCTTAGGTACATTTCACTTAATCTCACCAAGGTCCATGGCGCTTTCTAAGTGGCACTTAGTAAATACTCGGAAGATCCTGGTTCAAAGAACTACTGGACAGTTGCAAAGGCCAGGAAAGGATTTAGTGCTTCAGCTGTCAAACTGGTGGTGGCTCAACATGGAAACATACTTCCCAGCTGACCCAAAATACAGATGTCAGGTGGAAGGAGAGGAGACCAAAAGACCCATATCTCCACCCTCCTGTGTTCCCCATGTTGTGTTCAGCTGACCGTGAAGACACTTGCGTAGGATGGAAGTACATATAACACCTATCGAATAGGTCCTTCAGCACTTTCTATTACAGATGCCTCTTTTCAGTTGTTTACAACTTTACAGAAATGTATTTCTTTGTGATTTCCTATCCTGGAGAATCTGCCTCTAAGATGAAATTCGGCGTTTCCCTTCGTCCTTCTCTCTGGAGACCGGTTGACAGGACAGCGCTGGCTCTCAGGGACGTCTCTGTTAGTCAAGACACGCTCTGCTAAACAGGCTCAATATGGAGATGCACTGACCTGATGTCCCCCACCATTTCAGACAGACCTCTGCAGACTTTCCTACAGCGATGGAGGTGTGATTTGGGCCCCATGTGCACACACTGCTTGCATTCGGTCCAGCTCCATCAGCCATTTCATGCAGGGTTAAAGAGGCCCCAGGGACAGCACACAGAGAACAAAACACTTCGGTCTCCAAAGGGAGGGCTGAGCTGGGGATGCCAACCTTCACTGCTGCCTAGACAACAGCATGGACCAAGTAACACTTTTTGGGCGGCATCAGGCTTTGCTGGACTTTATGACTTTATTTTAGCACCTTGGGCAATAGCAATGGCATTGGGGTTCGTGAGCATGTTGTTCATCACGGGAACTACTGATTGGGGCTTGCAGCTCTTCTCTGTCTCTAGTTCCCAGCGCATGAGACTGGTGGCAGGGCTGGCATCTCAGCCTCTGCCATGAGGTGCTCCCTGTAGCCATCTAACCATCCTGTCTTCCCACCCTCGGAAGAAAGGCTTCTGGCTCAGCTCCATAGATGTGCTGTGCAGGTCCCACAGCCCCAAAGTACTGAAATAGCTTACATTTGAAACTTAGGCATATTTGGGGCTTAATCCTGTCCCAGGTGGAACAGGGACCACCACCTGCTTCCCCAGAACAGCAGTCAGAGAGCCATCATGCTAAGGGATGCCATCAAGCATGGCAGGCAGGGACGAGGCTGTCTTCTGGGGATGCAAAGCGGAGCAGAGCCTGTGCCAGGGTGGTTTGCAGTGTTCTGTTTTGTTCTGGGAGAACTGTTTTGGTGTCACCTTTCTGGGACGTTTTATTAAAGTTGCTACCCTCCTTTGCAAAGCTGTTTGTTTACTGACAGTAGGTGGTAGGGTAAAGCAGGAACCTGCGGTTACAGCAACTCTGTTGAAGAGTAGCTCTTACACAAGGGAGAACCAGAGCTGGGAAATGTGGTAGCATGTGTGGGATAAATCATAGAGACAGAACATCAGTGGCAAACACCTTCTCTGTCAATATGGAGAGGCCTCTTCCTGTGCAAGTAAGCTTTTGTTAAAAAAAGATCTTTAAAAAACACAAGCACTGTTGGCTCTTCTGCATTTGCAGTCGGTGTGGCAGTGGGCCTTCTAGAGGTCATTAACTAATTCTTTTTCCTTCAAAGATAAAATCATGTTAAGAGGATCTCTGAGATTTTTGCAAATTCCCATGACTCTAGAAGCAGGGACTTTTAGGAAACAGCAGTTATCAGGAAACCACCGGCCATAAACCTGAGGTCAACAACTGCAAGCGACTGCCTGAGCAGGAGCCAACCTTCTCCAGGGCAGCCTGCCAGAGTGAAGCCAGATTCCCATCCATGGCTGATCAGGGAAGGAGCCAGATACCCATCCATGGCTGATCAAGGAAGGAGACAGCCTGAAGCCAGGAATTTTATCAAATAAAGTGTCTGGGGAAATTCTGAACTGACCCCACTGCTTACAGGGGGGGTTCACACTTCACGCTTCACCTATGGCAGAGCCAGCCTTGCTCAGTGGCAAGAGGTAGGGTCTAAAAAGGGACCAGCACTCTTTGACCTGCAGGGGACCAAGACCAGAGACCACAAAACGTTTGGACCTCCGCAGCACCCTGTACCCAGGTGCTGGAGGGGGTAACAAGCAGGGTTTGTACATTCTGGAGTAACTGGTTCTCCCGGACTGCACAACCCCTTCAGCACCAATGCCTGCATCTGCCAGCACAGCTGCACCCGCCCTCCCGGCACTTGGAGCTCCTGGTCCGGAGGGAGCAGGATGTCTGGTCCTGTCCCTGCCACAGCCAAGGCATCCCAGTTTCCAGCTGGTTCCAGCACAGCTGGTGATCTGGAGGGAGTGGGCTGGGATTTAACCCTCACCAGCCCTAAGTGATGCAGCTGGCCAGCCATGGTGGTGCCCGGGGCTGATGGATGGGGTGGAACACAGCAGGCTGAGCAGCTCCTCTGCCCTCTGCACACCGGGCCAGTACCCACACCACCCTCAGACCATTTTGCTACACTCTCCAGGGCCAGCCATCGCCTTGATACTTGCAGGCTTATTTTTCTGTCCCCACCCAGTGCTGCTGCAGTTCAGTTGCTGGTATCGGTCACACTCAGGGCGTGCAGCACCTGCAGACACAGCACAGGCAAAGGATCCTAATGCCTGCCCCATTCTCCTCCTCTTCCAGCAAAGCAACACCCATTCGAGCAGCAGGGACATGACCAGTCCCACACCAGCTGCAGGAATCATCCCAGAGTGAAATGCAATCCCAGTTAGGGAACCCTGGAGAGTCTGGCTCCCGGGTCCGCTGCAGCAGGAGCTCCCTTGCTTGCTCCCACACTGTCGCTGGGTGGCAGGAGGGACCTGTTCTATAGATCCCCAGGGCACAGGACTGTGGCATGCTGCTTTGCAATGTCATGGGTGCATTCGTAGGCACCCAGGAGCGCGCATGCCTGCCTGCTGCAGACAGAGGCGCTGACACCAGGGGCTGGAGGCTGGTCCTTCCATATGTCTTCTGCATGTGTTGAGACAAACCAGGGTCTGGCTTTCCCAGGGAGCTCAGCCATGGAGGCCCCAGTACTTTGGCTGGGCTGAAATGAAGCCACTGCTGGATCTGAGCTGCAAAGCCCTGGAAATTACAAAGACCCCCTAAGGGCAGTTCAGACCTTTTGTGCCTCTCCTTGCTCTCCTGGTGCTGTGGGAAGTGGGGGCAACCGAAAATATCCCCATTTCCGTGATGCAGCAGGACTCACCCTATGGGGTAGAGAAAAGGTGGAGACAAACTACTTCTGGAGGTGGGCAGCAAAAAGATGAGGCATTGGGCATGAGATTCACTGAAGCAAATTCCAGTGGGATATAATTTTTTTTAAAAAAATGACAATGAGGGTGGTCACAGACTGGGATAGGATTGTAGAGAGCTGGGAGGAATCCTTGGAGTATTTCCAAATTTGACTGGACAAGGTCCTGAGCAAACTTATCTAACTACAAGGTCGATCCTGCATTTAGCAGAGGTTGGACCAGAGACCTTCACAGATCCCTTCTTCCCTTCTGACCTGCATTAAGCTATACCCTGAGCATGAGCCCTTCTCTGCCATCTCCAGAGGCATCCCCAGCCCCCATGAGTCTAGATGAGTTAAGCTTAACACTTTTGAAAGCCATAAAACATGCAGAAATTTCTGCAGCACCCCAGCCATACGAGAGCGCTCTCCCCACCCCAGAAGTCCTCCAGTGTCCTGAGTAGCAGATCCAGTCCAGTGTCCCACTGGTGTAAGATGTCTTCAGCACAAAAAACGGCTTGGAAGAGGCTCAGGACACGGGGAGCAGTGCAGAGCAACCTGGCCAGGCTTTGTTATGCATCAATCAGACTAGGAAAGTGTTCCAGGAGGTGTTCCACCTCCTTTTCCTCCTCACTCAGCTGCCTGCTGTCCCTCCTCCCCACAGCATGGATGGAGACCTCCTCTATGTCCTCTCACAGCCTTCCTCCACATGGCTGGAACTCCACAGACCTCAAGGGTTGTTGGGGTGGAGGAGTCCCCACCATGTCCCATTCAGTGTCTCTGACAAAGACTGGTCTACTGAAGACTTTCCAGATCAGACTCATGGCTTCAGCTCAGTCCACATGGACCTTTTCTCAGATTCTGTGTGTGAGAGAATTATAGTGGAAAAAGTGGTGATTATGGGAAGAAACTTGTGAATGATTTATTTTACTGTGTTGAAACTCTTCTAATTTCTTTTATGTTGCAGAGGTGTAGTATGAGGTGGGGGTTGGTCTCTTCTCCCTGGTAATGGGCAATGAGACAAGGGGAAACGGCCTCAAGTTATGCCAGGGCAGGTTTAGGTTGGACATTAGGAAAAATTTCTTCCCCGAAGGGGCTGCCCAGGGAAGGGGTCGAGTCCCCACCCCTGTGGGTATTTAAAAGCCGGACAGACGAGGTGCTTAGGGACAGGGTTTAGTGGTGGGATGGCAGGGTTAGGGTAACAGTTGGGCTTGATGATCTTAAAGGGCTTTTCCAACCCAAACGATTCTGTGATTCTGTGATTCAGGGTAAAAGAAAAGACAGGTGTATGTGTTTTTCCTAATCTTCAGCTACCTTCACAGAGAGCCAGAGACAGTGCTTAGCTGGGCTGAGCCCAGACCCCTTCTCTCAGGAAGAGTCATACCCTTGTCCCGGAGCCGCCTATCATGACAAACACACCTGGCGGCTGCCGTTCACACCGCAGAGCTGTTTGCAGTGGCATGCAAAGGAGGAAAAGCATGATCCTCCTTGTTTTTCATGAGGAAGGGCAAGGGGACTTGCCCCCAACCTGCCAGCTGAAGCAGAGACACATCCCTGCAGCCTGTGGGGCCACTGGGGAAGGAGTGGGATGAGCAGCCCCCTGGGGTCTTGCCACCCGGCCCCTCTGCTGCGCCCAGCCCCACTGCTCTGCCCAGCCTCCATTAACGAACCGGGCTCCATTAATGCCTGTCTTAGCCCTGAAGGGGCTCCAAATGGATCAGCCCGGGAGTGCTAGCCAGAAGCTAATTGCTGCTTATTTGAACGGTAAGTGCGAGCCCCACACCCATCAGCCAGAGGGGCGAATGGGAGTGCTGGTGTCACCAGCAGCCGAAGGCGCTCGCCCAGGGGTTTCGCTGTAGCTACCGGGTGCAAAGTGGAGGAGCAACTCCCGGTGACACGAGGCCCTTGCACAGCGCCAGCATTGCTGTGCATCCTGGGACTGGCTGCTGCTCCGGAGCCTGCCTGGGAGGAGGCCAACAGCCAAAGCACCAGTGACGGCTGGTGGCTCTGCTATCCAGCTGGGCCTCGTGGCTAGTGCTTTCCCTGAGCGGCCACCAAGCCAATTCGTGACTGTCATTACTGATACTCAGCAGTGCTTCATGGCTGCTCCCCACCCACTCTCAATACAACCAGCTCCCAGGGAATTAAGACCTTGGGACCAAACCCTTCTAATCAGGGCAGGGGCCAGGGCTGGCCGGGATTGAGATCCTGCACCAGCAGACTCAGTCATCAGCTCTCCCCAAGATGTGCTCCCACATGGGTCCCTGGAGATCCCTGATATCGCAGCAGCCACCTGCAATCCTGGGTTGTATCAGTGCCCGGCAGCTCTGACCCTCAAGGCGTTTGACTGGGCAGGATGGTTTTTCTAAGAGGTTCCAAACCTCATGGTTAAGTAAAGTACCCTTAGGCTTTCCTGTCACACATAAATGTTTCTCAGCATGCAGCTTCTCATTAAACCCCTGGCTTTCCCGCATTCAGGCACCCTGGGGTGGATTACAAACACTGCTCCTCTTCAGCTCTGCTGTGGAGAGGACACAAAGGGCCCCTGTATGTGTATACTGGGATCTGCCAGCACCCAGCAAGCTGGGTGCCCAGCACTGACCCTGCAGCACCCCTGGGCACACCTCAGCTCAGCATCGCCTATCCCTGCCAGCACCCAGGGCCGGGAGCACCAGGCACAGGCCATGGGGAGCACTGGATATCACCCCTGAGTCACCTCTGAGACAAGGAAAGTGGTTTTCCCAGCTCAATTTGCTGTTGCAAAACAGGACTTCATTTAAAGCAAAACCCATTGAAAAGAAGCTCTTCCTAGAAAATACATTTGCCAGAAGGTACTGGAAAGAAAGTGCAGACCTTTGATGATATTCCAGGGGAGTGTTTCATGGTAGTTTGCTGAGTTTTTGACAAAAAGGATCTGCAAGAATGACACGGGGATGTGTAAAATCTCCCCAGCCAGCTGAGCAGTTTGTGCCCTGGGGTGCTGCTGCCAGGCGATTCAGATGAGCAAGCGTGGGGCCAGCCACACGCTCAGCCGTGCCATGGCTCTGCTGTGCCGTGCTGGGAACAGCCCTCACAGGAGAATAAACCAGACACTCAGCAAGGGACTGGCTCCAGCCCCGCTCCTGTCCCCACGAACCCTCAGCTGAGGGCTTGGGGATCTCGTCCCAGTGAGCTACCCCCACTGTGGGCACTCATCTCATGGCGAGGATGCCTGCTAAGCCCTTGGTGCACTGCCAAACCTCCTCTCCCATTGTAGGCTTGGGACACCCCACTCTTCTGCAAAGCCCAAGAAGAGTCCATCCCAGGGCCATGCCCAATATCCTGGCACAGGTTGGACAATGTCAAAAGATGTCTGCCATGTGCGGGAGATGGAAGCAAAAGGATCTTGGCTGGAGAGACCCGGGCATAGGGACAGCCAGCTGCGTTGGTGTCACCTCTTGTCCATGTCCCACACTGGCCACATCGGACAAAACAGGCCAGCCCCACTCAGCCGCCGACTGACCGTGGCTCTCCAGAAGAGCTGGCTGGGTGCAGGGGAGGAGAGGGAGCTCAGAGGAGCCTCCTTCTCAATTATTCATAGTGAGATCTCAGCTGATGGAGCTGGGGCTTTCAGAGGCTGGTTCCTAATGGAGCCTGCTGACGTGTCTGGCCAGTAAGCACTCCTGGGCCCCGAGCAATTCCCACTTCTCCCATCTCTGTGTCATAAAAATGCCACCTTCTCCTGCTAATGATGCATTATGCAGCCATTATCCAGGGTTCATAGCCCTACTGCCACCATGCAAAGGTCTTGAGCTGTTAGTGGTGGGAAGGGCGGTGTGTGCTTTCCAGCCAGGGAAATCACAGATGCTGGGATCTGCCAGGGGTCCTGCCTGTGCTGGAGGCTGACAGGGAGATGACAGGCTGTCCAAGATCAGCTTGCATAGGGAGGGGAAGAGGTACCAGAGAAAACAGGCGTAGTTAGAGCATAGCATGACCTGCAGCCATCCCACCCAGGTATTTTAGGCAGAGAAAAAAGAGGATTTGACAGAGGACACTTGGGGCTGTACCAGCTGACACCCCAGGTGCTGCAGACCAGTTAGCATGATGATTGCCTGCAGGACATCTCCACCAGCAGAGTCCAACATTGCCATGGAGGAAGGGTGGAGGCAGTGGTGGAAGATGACTCAGGAATAGCAACATTAATGGTTGGTGGTTGTGTAGGAGAACGTATTAAATGCTGCAGCAGGAAAGCCTCCCAGCCTCTCAGCTGTTCTGGCTCTGTCCCTTTGCAATGCTGGCCAGGATTTCCTGAGACTTTCACCCATTCCTGTCCATGTTTGCAGCCCACACCAGCTGGGCAGGGCTGGAAACACAACCCTGGTGTATGCACAGCTCAAGGTGCCTCATAACCACAGAGAGGGCTCATGAGGGCCACAGTATCATGGCAAGGCTTAGGCCACCTTGCATAGTCCTGTGTATCATCCCCATGCCCACTTTATCTACTGACCCATGCAGAGGGAGGCACGGAGAGAGGACTTCCATTTGCTTTAAAAGCAGCCCACGAACAGGGTCCACTGCGAGGCTGTGATGGCCAGCAGGAGATCAGTTTGCCAGCTCCCCCCATGGGGACGTCTGGTACTGCAGCCCCAAGGCCGTGCTGGTGGAGTGGAAGATGCCTGGTTGCCCACGTCGGCTCAAGCATCTCTTTGGATAGTGCTTGTTGAGGCACACGCATGCAGTGGCAGCTGCTTGAAATAAAATACATGGGTGTGAAAACATGCATGGAAACACATGCACCAGCGGTCATACACATCCGCCCATGCACACAGCCAGCTGCTTGCTGAGCATAAGGACATACGGACATACATGTAAAAACACACAGGTGTTCTCAGGGCCATGTCTTACCCCTACACACAAGCACCCTCCCCCAGACCAGACTGGGCTTTATTCCTCGCTGTGTGCTTGCAGAGCAGTCCCAAAACATCACCAGGGCTCCCGGCACCTTGCCCCATCACCGAGAGCCCTTTGTCTTCATCTCTGGGTCCTACAAAGTCCCTGTCCACGAGGGATGTGTCCCTTCCTCCAGAGCTGCCTGGAGGGTGTCTCTGGCTCTTTAGCTATGCTGATGTCATTAGCTGACCCTTAATTTTGTGCTCATGCATGCTGGCCTTCCTTATTTGCAGGAGAAAGCCATTAGCTTCCTCCACACACACGCATTAGGAAATAATTGCCCTAATGGGCTCTACCAGCCTCCTCGCCCATGCACTGTGCAGGTTTGTGAACAGAGCCTGGCCGCTGGGCTCATACCTGTGGGTGGGGGACATGGCTCCAGCATCACCATGGGAGAGGGAGATGCAATACCAGTGATGTACAGGCATGATGGAGTCAGGACACTCAGGGTACCTCCAGCAATTGCCAGCAGCTCAAATCACAAGTACCAGACGCATGCTAGCAGCCTACAGCTAAGGGCAAGCATGCAAGGTGCTGCATGGGGCTGTTCACCAGTAAATTTGGCTGTGAGTGAACAACCAGCTGCCCACAGCCCCATGCTGGCATCTCCGCTGATGGACATGGCAGGGTCAAAGCAGGACTATGCAAGTGTCCCTGCCATGCAGGAATGTTTGCAGAGAACACAACCATCCAGTACATGTCCTGGAGCTGCAGGCATGAGTTATCCTTGGGACATTAGGTCACCATGATAAACCAAAGCACTGAGTTACTCAGGACTGCACTGGAAATGGCCCCAGTATCCTCTAACAGACACATGGAGGGGGGACGGGACAAGCTGTAGAGCATCTGGGAGCTCTGGTTTGCTGGAGATCCAAAACTTCCCCAGGGAGAAGAGCAGGAGAGGACTCGCAAGGTCTGGATCCAGCCATCAGTTTTAATAACAAGAAAATAGGATGAGGGCAGCCTTTCCATCTGCACGGGAAGGGGCTGGGAACCTCTCTCCCAGATGTAGTCAGACCCTGACTCTGTGCCTCCGGGAGCACCAAACACTGGCCCTGCTGCCTGGAGACGAGGTGGCTCTGGAGAGGACGTGGGGACGTGGGGCCACCGAGCAGCGGATGTGGCTCGTGCCCATGGGTGGAGGAGCATGCCACCCCAGCAGCACTACTGGGTGCTCGGTGCAAGATTTCCCTGGGAACCTCCAAGCTCTTACTGAGACCCTCACCTGCCAAAGGCTGGGGCTGGGGGCCCAGCACCCATTCCCCAAGGCTGGTCCTGCCAGCCCCGACAGCCATCCCTGGCAAAGCAGTGCCACCCTGTGGCAAAGGCCCTCCTTGCCGCCAAAGGGGGGGATGCCCCTGGACCCCCACCCCAGACCTCCAGGTCCATGGCACTGGCTGCCCCTGCTGATAACCCTCCAGCCCCGGTACCCTCTCTGCTGGTCCTGCTGGAGCCCATGACCCCGACCAGTGCAGGACATCCCATCTCATCCCAGTGCTGCCACTGAAGCTCTTCCCTGTCCTCGTTGCCTTGTCCAGATTTCTCCAGGGCTCCATCAACAGCAGCCAAAAGTGGGTTCCTCCATCCCTACCCCCGGGAAGCCCCCCAAGCTTGCAAACAAGTTGGGGGCCCACTCCCACCTCCCAGCAGCCCTCAGCCAAGGGGCTGGTTCCCTGGCACCCTGCATTAATTCCTCAGACAGACTAATAACAAGGTTTATTACTAAATAATAAGGCATGGATGCATCATTAACAGGTAATCATTTCTTGTGAAATAGGATTTCCATTCCAATGTGGTGCCTCAAGCACTTTTCCCCAGGTGATCTCCCAGTGCTTGGTGCAGGGGTCAGTGTCATTGCACCCCATGTGTGGGTGGGGAAACTGAGGCACGGGGTGGGAGAGTGCAGCAACAGCGTCACAGGGAGAAGCCAGGCAGTCAGCAGCACAGCCAGGGCACCATGCCCTGACCGTAACCCCAGAGGAAAGGAGGGGATGCCACCAGCTCCTCTACCCCAGGCTGCTCATCCCTTGCCAGCCCCAAGCAGTTCTTATTTGTTCCCCTGAAATGCTGTGGCTGATCATGAAGCCACCTCAGTGGCACTGCTGGCCATGTTTGTCCTCCCTGATGCTCAGCTGTGCAGCGGGAACCCTGTTTCAGGGGCACGGGGACGGTGCACCAGCCCTCCACCCCGCTGTTACCTCCTGCGGGCACTGGCGAGGTACGTCCTGCCCCTGGTGCCCGCAAAAGCACCACAGCCCTCCAGGCAATGACTTGGCCGAGAGCAGCACCCACGGGGCCAGGGACTGGGTCACAAAGGTGGCAGAGGGTGCAGATGCTGCATTGGGGTGCACAGCTGGGGAAAAACATGACAGGGGAGCCCAGCACCAGTGGGCACCTCTGGCATGGGAGTGATCAGCAGCCCCAACTCCCCCCTGCCCTGAGAGCAGGCACGGAGGGTCCCAAATCTCAGAGGTGCCTCTCAGATGTCCACTCCCCTCCCAAACCAGGGCCCCTGAGATGAGGGGCTGGGACTCCTCTGGGTGGGACCTGTCCCAGAGAGGGCAAAGCCGTGAGGCACGGGGCTGAGCAGTGCCTGACCTGTTTGGCGCATGTGAAAATGAGCCGCAGGGTGCTAACCCTCAGGAGCTGGATATAGGGATGAGGAATCCTCACTCTGACGAGGCACGGGGCTGTAGTGAGGAGAGCAGGGTGGGATCCCAAACCCATGCCCTTATACAGTCCGGGCGTTTGGTTTAGCTCACTGCCGTGCACCCCACTGCCTGTACCAGGGTCCCCCGGGTAGGAGGGATGGCTGTGACATCGGGAGGATGGCCGCAACCTGGGGGAGCCCAGAGAGAGGGGAGGGTGAGGGTGGGACTGCCCGGGGGATGAGCTGGTGCCCCTTCCTACCCCATCACTCCCCAGGGAGGGTAGCGTTGGCTGGTGGAGGGGAAGTTGAGCTCATGAAGGCCAGGATCTCTTTCTCCATCTTCTGGTTTTGCTACCCATGTTGCCTGGTAGCTAAAGGCTCACACCTTTGGTGTGGAAAGCCATGAGTTTCTGCTCCAGGATGGCTGCACCATATACCCCAATGACCCCCCTGGCCTGGCAGCGTGACCCTGTGATGCACAGAGCCCTTGGCTGCCCCCAGGCTCTGGGGTCCTGGGTGCCATGGTCACAGCCCCCAAGGAGCCAGGACAGAGGGAAGGGACCAGCACAGCCCCACCGTTCCCTGCACAGACTGTCAAGGGGGGAGAGGCCCCTGAGACACTGGAGGAACCCACTATCAGGGTTCGACCCACCATAATTTAACCAAAAGAGGCAGAAAATGCCAGCAGTGACACTGTGAGCACCCGAAGGTTCACAGAAAGGTCTGAAAGCCCATCCAGTCCCTGGTCAGGTAAGAGAGCTGCTTCTGGACTTTCTCATGGGAGTCTTTTGAGAGAGGTCCCAGCCCTAGCTCTGTCCCAGCATAAGTGACACCTCCCAAGTAGCTGACCTGATCACAACCCTTCTATGAGTCCCTCTTCACCAGCAGCAGCCAAGGGAGCACAGCTGCCAGCATGGCCACAGTCAAGATGAGGAGGACGGCGAGGGCAATGGGTGACTGGCAGCATTTCACCCCCAGGGCCGAGCTGGATGACACCAAGCTTGGCGTTTCCGCTCTGCTTCTCCTCCCCAGGGAGCCACAGTCTACATCCACCAGTGGCATCCCATGGTCGCTGATGACGAAGATGTGGGCTTCCCGCGCCAGCTCCCCTGGGACCACCTGTGAGTGCAGGGGGTCGTTCCCCATGCTGCAGCACCGCTCGAAGCTCTGCACCGGCATCACAAAATGGCTGGGCACCACCAAGGTGTTGCTGGCCTCCATTTTGGTCAGGTGGGGCAAGGAGGAAGGTGACAGAGGCATCTCCAGTGCCTGGGGGTTGGTGCCCGCCTTGGGCAGCCATAGAGCTGCCTTCCTGCTG
>NW_009266282.1:340276-348161 GCF_000687185.1 Egretta garzetta | reverse complement strand
TGGCCGTCGAGCTTGGCAGAGAGCAGGCACTTCACCAGGCAGTCGTGGCAAAAGGTGTGCCCGCAGCTGAGCTTGCGGCGTGTGGCCTCCAGCGGGTGAAACTTCTCGTAGCACACAGGGCACTCGGCCGGGAGACCCTCCTTGCTGGACGAGGTCTCAGACATAGCTGCTCTGTCAGCCACAGGCGCTCCCCGTCTGCGAGGAAGAGGCACGACAGGTTAATAAGGGTCTTGGTCATTAGCATGATCCATCTCTTCATCTCTCTTCGTCCTCCCTGCTCTCTTGCCTTTGCCCTCTGGCCCCTAACAGATGCAGTGGACGGCTACTAAGCACGGTCTCAACAAGGCAGGGCATTTTCAGGAGCATTAAGACTCTTGGTGTGGCCCTTGGGGCAAGAAGGAGATGATGGGAGGAACTCAGCTCCAGACCCACTGGCGGCAACAATCCCTGGCTGCAAAATCACACAGAAAAATGCTTGAGCCCCTGGATGGAGCTGCGTCTGCCTGCTCAGTGCCTGGTACCGATAAAGCAGGCTCAGCTTGTGTCACGAGTGTGTCTGTGCTCTGCTGTCAGCTCCAGGTATGCGGGGGGTGGAAACTCCCATCCCACAAAGAAACTTGCCAAGTAAAGGGACATGGTCCCATCCCAGGAGACACAGAGGGTCTGGGAGGAGCAAGGGGAGGCCAGGCCAGCAGGGCAGGAGGGAGCACAGGACCCCCCTGGGGATGGAGAGAGAGCATGCTGTGCCCAGGACAGGCAGCAAGCACCCACACCGGGCTTCTTCCAGGCTGCCGGAGGATGTCCCAGGCTGGTGACCAGGCCACTGCCATCTCCTCGCGTGCGCTGGAGCACAGCATGGGCAGAAAGCACCACAGCCCAGTGTCTCCTCTTAGTCAGAGCGGGTAGGGCAGAGCCCAGCCTGGCCCCCGCCCTGGCCCGGGGTGCAAGCGGGAGCACGGGGCCGCGTCTGGGCTGGGTCTGAAGCTCTCCCATGCATCTCCCAGAGCAGGGAGCATTCATGTGGTGGCTTCAGGGAAGGAAGAGGGAGAAGGGAGAAGGGGGAAGGGGGAAGAAAGAGAGGAAAGGAGAAAGGGGAGAGGGGAGAAGGAAGAGGAGAGGGGGAAAAGAGAGGAGGGATGCTCAGCTCCATTCTCTTAGACTAGCTCAGGAAAAGAAGCTTCCTAAAATCTGCAGTTTTTCCAGACCTTGCAGCACTTTCAGATGGGACCCAGCCTGCGCCCGTTTTCTCACGCATGACTGTGCCCATGGGCATCCTCCCAGCTGTTTCTGGAGGTTCTGCCATCCACTCCTTGGCTGCCCTCCTCTTGCATAGGAGCTACCCCCTGCACCGGGATGGCCACAAGAACACAACAAACCATCCCCACCCCATGCAAAAGAAGAAAGACCCAGGCTCCTGCTCTGGTTTAGGAGGGATCAGGGAGTTGATGCTCCCCCAAAGTGCTGCAGAAGGAGACCCCATCCCTGTGCAATTGCTCCTCCATGCCCCAAAGCCCCCTTACCTGCTGCAGGGCACCAGGGCAGGAGCCCCTCCATGCGCTCCACTGCTCTCCCCAGAAGCGGGGCTGGTGGTGCCCCAGCCCCAGCACTGAGCACCAGCTGGGGAGTGGACCAGGACACCTATATAACACGGAGGTGTTGGCTGCGCGATTCATGCAGCCGCATTGCGCAAAAGCTGGAGCAGGGACAGGGGCAGCTCCCGGGGAGTGAATGTGGAGGAACTTGTTCAGGTTTTAAAGGTCTGATGTTCACCTGGTTGGCCAGGGAGTGGGCGAGGAGCTGGCGTCAGGCATTGGAGGGCAGGGACAGGAGGCATGGTCCTGCCTGCTTTCCCTTGTGCAATGGGGAGCTGTAGCTGGGCTCATCCCTGGGGTCAAACCCCAAAGAAACAGGCACTAAAGGGGATGCTGGGACCCGAAATCCCTCCGTTGCTGCAAAGCAGGGTGAGATGCAGCATCCTGCACCAGGGCTGGGCTCCTGCCAAAAACTTCTTGCCTCCACCCACCAGCGCTCCCCATCACTAATCCTGGCCGCGTCCTTGTCCTGTGTCCCTTCCCCTCCTCATCTCCCCAGCCCTGCACTCCCCATTCTACATCGTTGGGTGTTCACCAGAGCCATGGTGTGGCAGTGCATGGACAAACTCACAGCCAAGCAGGTACCAGGGCCACCACCACCTTGCACCTTCCCTGGGGGGGTTCCAGCATCCCTGTAAACTGTGGTCCGGGCAGCAGCAGGAGCCCTTCGGGCTCAAGGCAGGCAGCAGCCCCATGCCTGGCCTCCTCAGCAGCCATGGGTGGCTCCTGAGTCACCATCTGGCCACGTGCAGGCTTGAAACCCGCATAGAGAAGGTTCCCTGTGGCCTTACCTGTGTCCCAGGGTGCTGCCCTGTCCCTCACCCGACCCCCAGGCAAGAAGCCAAGAGGCATCTTCCCTGCAAAGCCTTGCAAAAACTGCCAGCAGGGTGGATCAGTCCTGCAGCCATCCCAACCCATTCCAGCTTCCCCTGCCACCCCTCAGCCTGGCCAGTGGCCATGGGGCTGCCAGCCCATGCTCAGCCTTGCTGAGTGGCTCCGCAGGGATCTGAGCACCACTTGCCACATCCAGAGGAGATGCCCAGAGCAGATGCAGCAACCCAAACACCTGTACACCTTCCCCATTTCTGGCTGTGGCAGTGCACCCATGGGACCTGGATTTGCATCATCCAGAGACCTGAATGCCCTGGAGGGCCTGAGGTCCATCATGGAAAGCCTTCAGGGGAAACCTGGGCATACAGGGCAGGTTTGCCTTGGGGCAGAGAGATGCTCTGCAGAGGCATTCCCAGCCCTGTGCTCCTCCATCTTCAAGAAGGTTCCAGGCCCCTGCAGGGTCTGTGGAGCAGGCAGAAGAGGAGATGCACCCCTGGCACCCAAAACCCAATGAGATGGGCCCCAGAGTCCCTTCGTGGGCAGGACGGGTGGTTTCACGTGGCTGGGAGCTGTGAAGGGAGCAGAGCTGCAGGCGTGGGCAGCAGTATCAGTCACTCCTGGGTGCAGCGGCTGCAGTGGTTACAACATGGGGCTGGTTTCTGGAAGGACAAGGGTGGGTCCAGCCCTGCCAGGATACCCTGTGCACTGGGGCAGCTGCTAAAATGCATCTGCCCTTTGCAGAGAGTACCCATGGTGGGAGGCTTGTGTCCCAGGGGGATCATCTCAAGCCACGAAGCCCTGTACCTCGCTGGAAGGAGACCTAAAGCATGTCAACACCTTCCACACCTCTGCTTAGGATTGGGGACCAAGCCACTCCACTCGTTACCCCAGTTTTCTTGGGATGGTCAGAAACTGAGGCTGAAACCTCTCCAGACAGACTGTGCCAGGGCTGAGGTTGCACAGCCACCTCTGCAGTAGGCGTCCTCATCCCCTGGCCCCCTCCTTGGAGCTGCTGGAAGTGCCAGGTCTGCTTGCACCCACCAAGCTCTTCGTTGCTGGACAAGTGACCTGGGCCAGTGAGAGAAGATCTAGGGCAGCCGAGCATCTCCCCAGCTTCAGTTTGCTCTCTGCTGGCACTGAGGTGGGGCAGAAATTCCTGTTTCCCATACTTTGAATGCTCTCCACAGTCGGAAACTATGAGCTCACAGCTCTATACATAGGCGCTGGAAAAACGAGTCGGCCTCCCTTTGCTGCTTTGACCACACCAAAATAGAAGCCACTCGGGCATATCACGGGCCTGGCTCTGCCAGCAGTTTCGTCCTTTCCCAGGCATGGCTTTTCTTGGTGCCTTTGCCCCACTTCCACATGCAGCAGCACCTTTCCCGAGTGACAGGATTGAGTCTGCTGGTGCCCAAAGGACAAGAAACCAGGTTCAGGGGCAAAGCAAGTCCCTAAATGCTGCCTGTATTTTTTTCCCAGGCTTTAAGAAGTGCAGCTCACAGCCAGTGTTTCAGCCCTCTCGAACCCAATGCAGGGCCAAGGGCTCCAAGATCCTTTTATCCAAGCAAGAAGGTGGCACCAGGCTCAGCTTCTCTCCAGGAACTGCTACTGAGACCTTCTCTGCACTGAGGTTGGTGGATTCCAGTGAGCAAGGGACACTTCTGACCCAGAAGGGGCCACAGCCCTCACTGCAGGGTCGGGGGTGGCCGGGGTCCCTTCCCTGCAATGGCGATGGCCTTTGGGCAGAGCTCTGCAGCCTCTTGCAAGGACAAGAGCACGCTGCAGAGACAGCCCTCCTCTTCCACAGCATTACCCAGACTTTCCACTCTCAGCAACCAGGTGGGGAGGAGGGAGAATAGAGTTAAGTGAAAGTGCTTATTTTCAAAGCACATTTAAACCCAGAATACAGATCTGTATGTGAGCCTCGTGTCAGGCAAATATTCATTATAGGTCTCAATATTTCTGTATCAAATCCATGCTGCACTTCTCCAAATTATAACAGATGAAGCAGGGACATTTCCAGTGAGCGGAGACATGTCCCCCATCCCTTCACTCAGCTGGGGCCGGGATCCTGGTGAGAAAAATCCCAGATTTATTCTTGACGGCAAGATGCACGCAGGGAGATTTGCCATGCAGCTACAACCCATCCATGGGGCCAGTGGCTGCTGGAAAGGCTGGGATGGGTGAAGAAGGCTGGAAAGAAGTCTCTGGCTTGGGAAGTCTGTAAGCGAATGATGGCCAAAAGCAGTCCACAAAATGGCGTCCGTAATGGCTGGTGTCCCTGCCCAGTGGTCTCAGTGTGTTCATGGTGAAGCTGCAGGGCAGGTCTGGCTGCAGTGCGGTGGGGATGTGCCCCTCCTGCCTCTCCTCCAGCTCCTTTCCATGCTGGGCTTACACCCTTTGCACCTTTTCCCCATCTCCCCGGGGCCAGCGCGCCTGCCCTATCCCTCCCAGAGCACAGCCAGTTCTCCCAAAATCCCGCAGGTTTTCCCTTAGCAATGCTCAGCTACAAATCTGAGGCTTTATAGGAGTTTCTGCTCATCCCATTCTCCACCCACCTCTTCCCAGCCCTTGGCTTAAACAGGGTGAGTAGATGGCATTGGTTGGAACGAGGTAAAGGGAAGGGGCGGAAAAAGTAAATCCTTGTTTGACCTTAGCCCGGGAAGATATTTCATAGAATCTTTTAGGTTGGAAAAGACCTTTAAGACCATCAAGTCCAACCGGTCTTCTCCAACTGGAGAAGAAGCTTAGTGAAGCAAAAATACTTGCCCAGGGCTGCACTGTGCTGGTAGAAGGTCCAAGGGTCCTGGCCAAGTTATATCCAGGGTGCCCGGGTGCTTCTGAGCTCGCCCATCTTTTCCCATGCTTGCTTTGCTTGAATTCAGAGTGGGAAAATCAATGTCAGGCACCCGGCAGGATGAAACCCCACCATCAAGACGCCGATTTAGCCAAGACGGCCAAAAACACCTAGCAGAAGCTCTTCCTTCAGCTTTCTCCTCAGTGCTTTTTGTCGTGCCCAGGAGGTGGTGCTCTCGGATGTGCTTTGGCCACCTTAAAAAAAAAAGATAGTCCAGGGTGCACTGAAAAAAAAAAACAAACCAAAAAACTCTGACCCTGCTTCTGCAGAGCTGCCATGGTTGGCAGCTGATGCTGCCTCTTCCCCACCAGGATGGATGGGATCTGCTTATCCTCCTGACAATCAGAAATTTTGGTCTGGTCATTTGATGTGACAAATGCTTATTCAACACCAAGGAGCAACTGAGTGCATCCCCAAGCCCCTCTCTGATCTCTCTTTTCCCACCAGATGCTGAGGGCTTTGTGAAGGGACCTGGATGGTACCTGGGCATCACACCGTCCCTGTGACCTGACCCTGCCACCCCAGGGACACTTTATCAGCCATGGCCCCTGCAGCAGAGGGCATTGCCTGGCTCTTTTACACCGTCCCCTCTGGCTGCCTTTTCACCAGGCAGCTCCCTCGAGCCTTATTCTGGGGGACACAGCACAGAAACTCTGCAATCTTAGCAGAAAAGGCTGCTGGGGCTAGGGATTTGCGGCCCTTTCCCAAAATGGGATGCTTCCCATGGTTTTGGCTGCCAGGTTGTGTTGCAGTTTGGGTTCTTCCTCCAAGACCCGTCTCCTGGAGGGCTGAGATTGCAGAGGGGCTGCTGTCTTTAATGGGAGCAAGAGCAGGTCAGCTTCTAGCCCTGCAACAACATGCATCTTGGAGCAGCACGGGAAGGAAAGGCTCAATAAAAGGAGCACTAAATGCTTGATTCAGATTAATTTAATGATTTTTTCCAGCATTTTACAACCATGCAGTTGGCATGGTGCTGTGAGCGGAGAGTTTGCAGGCAGAGTTGCTCCACCACCTGGGACCACTCCGTGGATCACCAACTGGAGAAACCCAAGTGGGTTATGGAGAGGAGGATGCTCTGCACACAGTGATTCTCCCAGATGTGCTGGCACGAGACAGGAGGGCTGTCATTCCCATCCTGCCACCCTGTGGGGTCTGCAGCCCCTGTAGACAAAATAAGAGAAGGATAATCCCTGCTCTCCCTTCCAGCTGGGGTGGGCTGGAAAACACACGAGGGTCCTGACAACCCACAACCCACAGCATCCCGCAGGGGACAGGGCAGGTGGTGCCTGGGTGTCCCTTCTGCATCCTGGGGGATGATGGGTCCAGCACAGAGACAGACTCCCGAGCTGGCATCGGAGCCGTGGCTCCTGTTGCAGCAGTTTCCCACATCTCCTGGGCCCTCCGCATCCATCATTAGGAACCCCCAGGAAAATGGGCACAAGCAGATCCAGGGTGCCTAAGGGGTCACCCCTGCACCCCGTGAACAGCTGGGCAATAACCAAGAAAACCAGGATTTCAGGGTGGCTCTGCTTTTGACAGGCAAGTTGAGCCACAAGCAAGTATTTTTAGGAATCGCTGGCAGTGTCTGCTGAAGTGATTTGGCAAATATTGCCCAGGCACTGAACTCAGCGCTCAGATTAGTCAATGAAAATAGCTACATTTATCAAAAATGTCTATGGATGGATGGATACAGACAGCTCCGAGAGGGACTTTGGGTGAAGGATAAAGGGAGGATAAATGAAGTGAACCTGTAAAGGTTTTTGCTGCCTTTATGCTGGAAGAAATATCCTGCTAAGTGTCAGCCCTGGATCTGGCCATCCTTCTGGTTCCCACCTCGAGTTCTCGCCTCGGCTGAACGGCCGAGGATGGGAGTCCTTCAAACCTCCGGTGGGATGTGGCTGCCAGCTGGTGGCAGTCACTGCCCTAATGAAGCTCCTTGTCCTGAAGCTTTCGCCTGACCTGCCTTTGCCTGGGTTGCCTAGGTAGCAATCCTGCTGGGCCATCTGGGTGCATCCCAGGAGAGCGCTGGGTGATGCATGGCTGTAGGTTGAGCAGTCAGCCCCCACCTCCCCGCTCCCTGAAATCCAGCCCCAGGCCACTGTGGGCATTGCGAGGGCAGGAGCCTTGGCCAGACACTGCACTAGGCTTCATCCAGACCCGTTTAATCCCAGGGGAAAGTCCCCCCTGGTCGCGCTGCTGAGCAGCAGCGTGGCACCCAGTGGCTTTGCTTTCATGGCTGTTGCGTCATCCCGGCAGGCTGCCGGGACATGGCACTTTGTTCTCGGGTGGGCCCGCTGTCAGCACGGCCAACAGCTGGGGGACATGCCAACGCAGAGCCATCGGGGCCCCCCAGCGCAGAGCCCGGGGTGTCCCCATCTGCAGAGCCCCACTGCGGGGGTGGATTAGGGAGCACCAGGGCCAGTCATCCCCTCCCAGAGCCATTGCTCTGCCACATCACCCCCAGAGCTGCTGCCCAGGGACTCCCCCCCCCCAAAGCCCCCCTAGACCCTTGCCTCTCTGTACACCTCCCACAGCATCGCCCTACCACGTCCTGCACAGATCAGTGCTCCCCGCATCCCCCGCAGCCCAGTCCCGCCCCCCCCAG
>NW_009266282.1:337855-340147 GCF_000687185.1 Egretta garzetta | reverse complement strand
TGGGGGCACACAGAGCCTCACAGGACCCACATCTCGGGGGCTCCATGCAGCCGTGGTTCAACCCACTGGGTTACACAGATGAAGTATCACTGCTGCTGCTGTCATCACAGCGCTTGGCTGGGGACTGTGGGTAGGTGTGAGCAGCAAATCTTGTGTGCAGATGGCAGGTCCTGCCCCAAATTCTGCCTTGGCCAGCCAGGGGAGGAGGCAGCGGGGTGGGGGTACGAGAGCGTGGCTCTTTGGAGGCAAACATAAGCCTGGGCAGGGATCTGAGGCCAGCAGACTGATGACATGGGGTCCTCAGCAGGGGCTGTGTGAGGCTGGAGGCTGAAGTTCTGGGGTCACCTTTCCCAAGTGGCCAGGCTCAGCCAGTAAAAGCCCCACAAAGCTCCTGAGGTGCAATGAGTTGGCAGTTCTCAGACCACATCCCATGGGCAATGCTCGCAGCTCCAGAGCCACAAGCAGATCCGGATGTGGCCACCCAGCACAGACCAGTGCCCAGCTCCCCAGGCTGTTTCCCACCCCATCCCAGCTTCTGCTTCACCCAAAGCCTCATTTCCCCTATGGCTGCCTGTCCTGGAGGCTGCTGCCACCCCTGGAGCCCTGCCAGGTCCCCCTGCCGTGCCCAGGGCAGCCCAGGCACT
Organism: Egretta garzetta; assembly: GCF_000687185.1. NCBI lineage: Eukaryota > Metazoa > Chordata > Aves > Pelecaniformes > Ardeidae > Egretta > Egretta garzetta. Next base: position 339,503 of record NW_009266282.1, on the reverse strand, counting down.
GCTCTGCCTCGCCAATGAGCAAATCCTTCGCCGGACAGCTGAGAGGCTCCATGCAGCTTCCAGCTCTCCCCCGTCTGCTTCGGCTGATTAAGGTGTACGGGCAGAGAGGGTTAGTGCTGCCAGAGTCAGGGCGAGATGCTGGCGGCCCTGGGGGATGTGTCCCCTCTCTGGCCGGGCTGCTCCAAGACCCGTCCCCCTGATGCTCCTGGAGTCTGCAAGACACCCCTCCAAGGCAGGGATTAGTGAGAAAATCCCTGCCCCTCTCAAAAAAACAGTCCCAGTGGCTATTTCTCCCTCTTGCACCTTCACCAGCATCTCCCCAAGGGATGCCCAGGAGTACCTGTGCCTTGTGGGGCCCCATGTCTGGGCCAGTAATTCCCAGCCCATAACTGATCCCCCAGGGGCTTATGCCCACACTGTACCCCATCCTTTGGGGCTGTCCCCTCCATGGGTCTCCTTGCACCATGGCATAGCCCTTGCAAATACATCGTGCCCCTGTGTTCCCCCACTCACCCCACACCGAAACAACCTCTGGCAGCCCCACGCCTGGACCGTGGGACAGCTCCGGCTCCTGCCCACGCCGGGTCCCCTCACCCCTGTGAGAGACCCCCCCTTTCCTCAAATCCATTACGGCTGCCTTGTCTCTCCCCGGCCTTTCAGCTGAGGGGCTTTTGCTGGCGAAACACAGACCTGGCTCAGCCGGCAGGAGACACGGCCGCTTCCCTCAAATCCATTACGGCTGCCTTGTCTCTCCCCGGCCTTTCAGCTGAGGGGCTTTTGCTGGCGAAACACAGACCTGGCTCAGCCGGCGGGAGACACGGCCGCATTGTGCAGCCACTAATGCTAAGTGACTGCTCCTTTGTGCGGCTGGAAGCGCCGAGCCTCTCGGCGAATGCATGGGAACAGCTCCGGCTTACAATGGGGTGCAGCCGGGACTGACCTCAAAGCAAACATTGACTTAACAATCAGTGTTAACCAGGCAGGCATGCCAGACCTCTTGGGAAATACAGCCCCCACCAGTGCTATGCCTTTGTTGCCAGAGGCAAAGCCTTGCTGGGCTGAGACAGAGGTGGTTGGTAAACATGGCTTTGATGGGGCCAGTGGTGTCCATCCCTGGTCCTAGAGATGCTGTGCTGATGCCAGCAGCTGACTGGGACAGCGGTGCCACTGGGTGCAGCAAGAGGCAAAGGGTATTTCATTAACCTAAGCAACCCGGCCCAGGAAAGAGGGATTGGAGAGCTTGGGTTGGGGTTTAAAGGATCCCAACCAAGAGAAAAGAGACCAGGGGCGTGCCACTCCGCAGATGCCTCCAGGGAAATTTATTTAGGGCTGTGTGGATACCTCCTTGGCAGTTTTATAAAGCATATTCCCCCGCCCTGGCCCACACAGCTCATTTCCAGTGGCTTCGCAAGTCGTGGCCTCTGTGATGGTTGTAGCAAGGCCACAGATCCATGCTTGGGTTATCCAGTAGATCCATGCTTGGGTTATCCAGCACAGCAAGGTGCCCCCAAGCAGCCTGGGTATGGGTGTGCAGACTGGACCCAGGAGTGGCACTGACCCCCGCCTCCCTCAGACAGATGCCCAGAGGTGTGGACAGACATGCAGAGAGCCTTCACACTGCCGCAGGTCCCCAGTGAGAGCTCAGCTC
>NW_009266282.1:335706-336636 GCF_000687185.1 Egretta garzetta | reverse complement strand
CTTCCCTCAAATCCATTACGGCTGCCTTGTCTCTCCCCGGCCTTTCAGCTGAGGGGCTTTTGCTGGCGAAACACAGACCTGGCTCAGCCGGCGGGAGACACGGCCGCATTGTGCAGCCACTAATGCTAAGTGACTGCTCCTTTGTGCGGCTGGAAGCGCCGAGCCTCTCGGCGAATGCATGGGAACAGCTCCGGCTTACAATGGGGTGCAGCCGGGACTGACCTCAAAGCAAACATTGACTTAACAATCAGTGTTAACCAGGCAGGCATGCCAGACCTCTTGGGAAATACAGCCCCCACCAGTGCTATGCCTTTGTTGCCAGAGGCAAAGCCTTGCTGGGCTGAGACAGAGGTGGTTGGTAAACATGGCTTTGATGGGGCCAGTGGTGTCCATCCCTGGTCCTAGAGATGCTGTGCTGATGCCAGCAGCTGACTGGGACAGCGGTGCCACTGGGTGCAGCAAGAGGCAAAGGGTATTTCATTAACCTAAGCAACCCGGCCCAGGAAAGAGGGATTGGAGAGCTTGGGTTGGGGTTTAAAGGATCCCAACCAAGAGAAAAGAGACCAGGGGCGTGCCACTCCGCAGATGCCTCCAGGGAAATTTATTTAGGGCTGTGTGGATACCTCCTTGGCAGTTTTATAAAGCATATTCCCCCGCCCTGGCCCACACAGCTCATTTCCAGTGGCTTCGCAAGTCGTGGCCTCTGTGATGGTTGTAGCAAGGCCACAGATCCATGCTTGGGTTATCCAGTAGATCCATGCTTGGGTTATCCAGCACAGCAAGGTGCCCCCAAGCAGCCTGGGTATGGGTGTGCAGACTGGACCCAGGAGTGGCACTGACCCCCGCCTCCCTCAGACAGATGCCCAGAGGTGTGGACAGACATGCAGAGAGCCTTCACACTGCCGCAGGTCCCCAGTGAGAGCTCAGCTC
>NW_009266282.1:331538-334019 GCF_000687185.1 Egretta garzetta | reverse complement strand
CTTCCCTCAAATCCATTACGGCTGCCTTGTCTCTCCCCGGCCTTTCAGCTGAGGGGCTTTTGCTGGCGAAACACAGACCTGGCTCAGCCGGCGGGAGACACGGCCGCATTGTGCAGCCACTAATGCTAAGTGACTGCTCCTTTGTGCGGCTGGAAGCGCCGAGCCTCTCGGCGAATGCATGGGAACAGCTCCGGCTTACAATGGGGTGCAGCCGGGACTGACCTCAAAGCAAACATTGACTTAACAATCAGTGTTAACCAGGCAGGCATGCCAGACCTCTTGGGAAATACAGCCCCCACCAGTGCTATGCCTTTGTTGCCAGAGGCAAAGCCTTGCTGGGCTGAGACAGAGGTGGTTGGTAAACACGGCTTTGATGGGGCCAGTGGTGTCCATCCCTGGTCCTAGAGATGCTGTGCTGATGCCAGCAGCTGACTGGGACAGCGGTGCCACTGGGTGCAGCAAGAGGCAAAGGGTATTTCATTAACCTAAGCAACCCGGCCCAGGAAAGAGGGATTGGAGAGCTTGGGTTGGGGTTTAAAGGATCCCAACCAAGAGAAAAGAGACCAGGGGCGTGCCACTCCGCAGATGCCTCCAGGGAAATTTATTTAGGGCTGTGTGGATACCTCCTTGGCAGTTTTATAAAGCATATTCCCCCGCCCTGGCCCACACAGCTCATTTCCAGTGGCTTCGCAAGTCGTGGCCTCTGTGATGGTTGTAGCAAGGCCACAGATCCATGCTTGGGTTATCCAGTAGATCCATGCTTGGGTTATCCAGCACAGCAAGGTGCCCCCAAGCAGCCTGGGTATGGGTGTGCAGACTGGACCCAGGAGTGGCACTGACCCCCGCCTCCCTCAGACAGATGCCCAGAGGTGTGGACAGACATGCAGAGAGCCTTCACACTGCCGCAGGTCCCCAGTGAGAGCTCAGCTCATATCCTTGCAGGTGACTGGACTGCACCTTTGTCACCTTGGTGGGGCCAATCTGTAATTGAAGAGGGAGGGAAAAAATGTGCTTGGACCATGTGGGATGCACGATGCAAACAGTGCATGGCATTTCCCCATGGCTTCTGAAGTGAGGTGACAAAACTGGGCACCCAGCCTGCTCCCGAGTGCAATGGTGGGCACCCAACCTGCCCCAGAGTACAAGGATGGGCACCCAACCTGCTCCAGAGCACAAGGATGGGCACCCAACTTGATTCAGAAAGTGATGATGGGCACCCAACCAGCTCCCGAGTGCAATGGTGAGCACCTGCTCCAGAGCACAAGAATGGGCACCAAACATGTTTCAGAGTGTGATGAGCACCAAGGCTGCTCCAGAGCATGGTGGGCACCCAACCAGAGCTGGGCTATGCGCACACTCAGCACCGCCAGCTCTGGCTGCTCCCAGCTTGGAGTAGCGCAGGGCTGGATGCTGGGAAAGGAGATGTTCTCCCAGCCAGGCCTCCAGCCTCTGCACAGCCGCCTCCATTTCCCACTCTGCCCTCCACAGAGGGTTTCAGAGAGCCAAGGAGGGGGCCAGTTGAAGTGAGAAGGTGGGAGGTGGATGGGGTGGACCAGGGCTGTGAAAATCACCTGCATCAGCCCGGTGAGGCCAGGCACAGGGGATACAGTGGAAGGTGCACAAAAACACACTGGGAAAAGGCTCCATTTCCAAGAGGGTTGAGAGCTCTAAGGGCAACTTGCCACCGGGATGACTTCTCACAGGATGCTGTGGCTTCCCCCCCTCTCGCAGCCTCTAATTCAGGTGCAGCGCGTGGCTCGGAGCCATGCTCTGCTGTATGTCCCAGGCTCAGAGCTGACGCTGCTGAGCAGCATTTGTAGCTTTGTGCAATCCCCAAGTCACGCAAGGTGACCCGGAAAGTCCTGCGCAGGTGTCGGGGGACATCCATGGCACTGGCTGGACGCCTGGCTGGGGAGGGTGTGGTGATGCTCTCCATCCTCCAGTTTTCCACAATGACCTCGTCCCATTCACCGTGGGAAAATGTGGAACAGCACTGGAGCATCAGCCCTGGGTAACTCTGCCTACTGGTGTATGGGATGTGGCAGAGGATGGGCTGTGGGGACAGATGGGGGGACGGAGGTGGCCTTGGTGGCACCACGCCCATGAAGGACGCAGGCTGTCCGGATGAGGGCAGCTGGCACGGCCGCGGTTTCGGCCACCGCTGCACCATGCTGCCAGCAGCATCGGCCCCCAGCAAGGGAAGCGCATGGGCGTCCCAACAGCACCACCAGCCGCTAATGACAGGCCGGACAGCTAATTACAGAGGGCAGGAAATTAAGAATGCAAACGAAGCCAAAGTATTAGGTCGGCTGCGGGGCAGGTCCCGTCCGGGGGTCCCATGGCAGCACTCTGCCCTCCCCTGCCTGGGGGCCCGGGGCTGAGGAGGGCAAGAGGGCAGCGGCGCGAGGCAGTGGGAAGCGGGGAATGAGGGCCGGGATGGCCAGGGATCGTCTCGGAGGCCACTGGCTTCCCCAAGCTTCG
>NW_009266282.1:318232-330396 GCF_000687185.1 Egretta garzetta | reverse complement strand
ACGGAGAGGGAGGGCGGCTGGGGCGGTGCTGGCAGCCCAGCGGTGCGCTCCTGTGGCCAGGGTCAGAGGGGAATTGCAGGATTCGGAGGGGTGAAGCCAAAACTGAGCTATTCCTGGCTGCCCGCTGGTCTGCGAGCGGGCGAGGTGACTCACCCCCGGGTCTCGCCGTCCCCGGGCTGTGGCAATCCTTCCCCTCATGTGATGTCTGGTAGGAGAGGACGCTTTTTTTTTTTTTTTCTCCTTGCTCTTTGCTTAAATGTGACGGGCTGTGCTCCTTGTTGCTCCCTGCACAGCCAGGATGGCTTTGATGGTGATGAATTGCTTTTGACTTCACTCCTTTCCTCAGATTCCCAAATGCAAAGGGATTTAACCGCGTGCGTTAGCAGAAATGTGCACCAGAGTAAGTTCGGCGACTTTCCTGGCTGTCGTCCGGGAGCACGGTGTTCCCTTTGCAGTCACTGTGCCTCCTTTGTAGGTGGCTTTGTCCCAGAAGGTGTTTATTTCTCCATCACCCATCCCCACTCACAGACAGGGAACTATACATAGGATTTCCCTGAATTCTTATAAAATACTTGGTAGATCAGATGCCTAGGATACATCTCTATTGTGTATTTTCCAGTAATTCTCTGTGGGTTTTTCTCTGAGTTTTTTGACACCTCCCTCTCAGCTCAGCGAGTCCTGTTGTATTCCATTTAAACATCATCAAACTCAAACAGTCCCTGCCTCCTATTCCCAGTTTGATGAATTTGACCTGAATTGCAGCAGACATGCCATAAAGGATGAACACATGAGACACAAGAGGAAATACATCACTAGAGTTGGGCTTCCAGTTAAGTGACTTCTCATTAATACATCTCTCCTTCCTAGGGCAGAGGAGAGCCGTCCTCACCCACCCGCAGCCCAGCTTCATCACTCTCAACCAGTTTGCACTGGCAGCATTCAGTGACTCAGGGCTTCTCAGTGCCCTCTGAAACTGTCTTGACTTGGTCACAAGTGCAGAGAGGCAGAGGGCACTTTTGTTGTTTATTGCCCTGAGAGCTGGTTAAGTATATGAAACCACAGTAGAAGAGTTCTTTGGATATTTAAGAAATTTTTTTTTTTTCATTTTTTCTTTTCCCAGAAACAATTCCTGGGCACTGCAGAGGGTAGTTGGCCTTGTCAAGGTCAGCATTTTGTTAGAGGTATTAGTAACTGTAAGAGGAAGGAGCTGTCCTGGGGCAGAAAAGTGACGAGGAGGCTTTTCTGTGTATTTGTTTATATTTAAATTAGGTGTGTCAGCAATGTGACAGCACAGGCATGCTGCTTGATAGTGTCAGGTAACTGCGGTTGTACAGGATATGACAGGTGGGGGTAAGTAGTGTGGTTTTTTGGATTAATAGTGTTAAGTCTGCCCTGGAAGAGTTCCTCTGTCTTGCTTTCAGACCCAGACCTGGCTGAGCTGTGTATTCACGTTGTATACATAGAGGCAGAGCATTCTCCTTTTAGTGCGCACATGTGAAGATTTTCTCCTGCATGTTGTTGGGAGTTACAGAGGTGAAGGTATGTGTTCAGAGGCATATTGATTGAATTTCCATCCCCCCTCTTCACGGTAAAGCCCTCTTTTTTTCATGACTCTGCAGAGGTTGCAGACATGAGAGAATTCCTCGTTTGGTGGAGAAGGAAAGAGAAGAGAAAGGAAAAGAAGAAAGTGGAGAGAAAACACAAGACTGATGATGTCTGTGACCTTAGGGCCGCAAGGAGTCTTTTCTCTGGAGACATGTCTGGGAGTAGGCTATCAAAAAGTACAGCAACAAATTACTATTTATTCCCTCAGTCTATTACAGTTATTTTTGAGAAGCAGGAAAGTCAGACTACAGGAAGGAAATGGTCTTTTTACAGTCCTTCTTCACGTTTGTGACACCAGAAAGATAAATTGAAGTGTGTACAAGCAAACTGTCTTTTCACTACTGTAGTGCACTCACCCATGGGCAAAACGAGATGTACCCATCAAGCTATATTTTTCTTGATATGACTGTGTCCATCGAAGGCTTTTCTGTCAATACAGCTCCGTGACAGATTGTGCTGCTTCCCTCTCCTGATCAATGTAGAGTTTGGAGATTTATTTTTACTCTCATTTTGTTAAGTGCTTGCTGAGTAGACCCTACAGCCCTCTCTGTTGGTGGCTGGCCTGTGACTAGCTTTTTGGGTAGTATTTTTTAAAACCATTTTCCCCTCCCTGGCACTGATAGAACTTTAGAGATGTAAAAGCAACAGAATTCACTCCTTTTGGAAGAAACCTGTGCTAAGTTTCTTAGTCACTTGTCTTTCTGCAGTGGCCAGAAGCATCTTAGCCCTCTGGTCACCGCCTTTCCAGAGAATGTCATCATCAGGATGGTATTAATTGCTGAGATAATACAGATGCCCAAGGGATCTGTGTGCTGTCATTTGTCGCAAGCTCTTTGCTGTGCCTGTCATAAGCTCTTGGATAAATTAATTGCTTCTGGGTAGGATGCTCTGTAATTTTTGAAGGTTTGAAGAGAAACCAGGCAACTGTGAGTTCGAGAAGATGCAAGTTGGGTGGATAATCTCCAGAGGTAGGGGAGTGTGTAGGCGCATGGCAGCTTGGGCCAGCTCTCAGGCTCTGTTGTAGTCAGGATCAGTGCTCCTGGTGCTCATCGTACCTCACCGACTTTCCTAAGAGGTGGTTTTCAAACAAGCAGAGACCGAGGCAGGGAGAAGCGTAACCTTTTCTCACAGCCTTAATTTCCTTCTCAGTTTGCAGTTTATTCCACACCCTTCTGCTCTACATGGATTTGTCACTCTGGGTTTCCCAGGTATGGAGCTGGGAGCAAATTGTTCTCGTGGTGAGGTCCAGGTTGTTCTGCGACACGCACATCTCCAGGGGCCTTTTCTTCATCTCTGCAGATACTGAACCTGCGTCAGGAGCACCAGCCTCTTCAGATTTTCCTTTTTAAGGTGCTTCAGTGGTGTTACTTGGGAACAAATAGAGGACAGATGTCTTAAACTTCCCATGTTTATGAAAGGGATAAATGTTTTTTTTAATACTGAATTTTGATGTCTCTGATAGTTGTAGTTTGATTTTTGGAAAGAGGCTTCTTGCATCAGTAGCTTTCCTGGTTTCAAGGCTTGCATCCCGGTGCTGCCTAATTCATCATGGGGTTTTTGCCCCACTTGATATCATATGTTCACAAGGTGTGCGAGTCTTGGCCACGTGGTGTAAAGCATACCTGTTTTGTTTGATTAATAAGGCAGATTCCTCAAGAGGCTGTAGAGATAAGAAAGCTGTACTGTACGGTGTTTGGTTATCTTAAAAGCTTTTAGTCTGAATCCAGCACAAAGTTTCCGCAGGTAGGATTTGGTCATCTTCTGCCTCCTGTGCTGTTCAAATTGGAAATGCAGGATCTATTATTACACCAGAGGAAGGAGCGTTGTGCTGACGCTGTGCTCTCTGAGCTTTCAGGAAAAAAAGAAAGTCATACACTGCTGTTGTAAGAGGCGAGGAGGTATTTGTTGTGGTTCACCAGAGAACATTCAGTTCAAAAATAGTATTGCAGGAAAAGACAGCGGTTTGCTTTCCGAAGCAGCGATGGAAGCAGGCAGCCTTCCAAAACGCATATGAAAATGCCTCCAGCTCCTATTTCAAGGATGAGAAAAGCAAGCACAAATTGATTGATCCATGGCTTTTGTTTGTTTGTTTTCCATATGCTAGTAAGTGAAAGATGATACAAATTTGCTCTGATTTTTGGCTGGAGTGCTCAGGTTCCTTTGCTTTGAAACATGACTGGGTTTTGGAAAAAAATTCAGAGCTTTGGGGGCTTGAGGGGTTACCTGTTGGTTCTTGTGGTTTGAGAAGGTGAAGAATGGATTTCTGCTTTTCTGTCTCTGAATCAGCACCAAATGGGAAGAGGAAGAAGAGCTGGTTGCTGACAGTCCTTCCTGTTCTTCCTGGCAGCTCTGGACAGTGCTAGCACTCAACAGCAGAGTCATTCCCTGCGAGAAGGGAGTGACTGCGGCAATTACATGGCACTTGGCAGTTTTGGGGACTCTGATAGCCAGAATAGGTTGTTATCTCGAGAACTGAAGGCCAGATGTGAGCTTGGCAGAATTTCTTTGTCAAGCCCTATTTTAGGTGGTTACTTGATTAATTCCAAAGGTCGATGGACGTTTGTTTGCATCGCCTTCAGCAGTGGGGCAGCAATGTGTGGATGGGGGAGTCTTAGCGCTGCGGCTTGTTGTACTCAAGAGGCCTTGTTTTGCTTAATTCTTCATGTTTGGTGGCTGAAAATATTGGGCAAACAGGACTGTGAGGAAGAAAGCTGGTGGCCTGTGTGCAGAAAAACATCTTGTTCGTGAACATTATAGAAAACTCATTCACTTTATATGGCAAATGTTTATAAGCTAGTTTTAAGTGGGAGAATGTGGGGTGATTAAAATCAGTAAGAATGGTTTCTCCAGCCTCTTGGGATGCTGCAGGTACATCCTGAGCGAATTGCAGCTGCCTGCGAGCAGTACTCAGAATCCTTTTGGACGTGCTCATCCTTACCATGATGCGTCAGTGAATTGAGTTGACTTTGAGAGCGGGGAGGAGTGGATTCTCGACTGTGGGAAGGGGTGGGTAAAAGTCGAAGCATTGTGTTAGGTTTCCAGCTTAGTGTTTTGATCTGATATTCGATCCAAACCTAGCAGCAGCCTCCAGTCACATGGAGAGCCCGAGAAGCTTTTTTTAAGGTACTGTGTTACACTTCAAGCTGTGTTTGTGTTTTCAAGTCTTCGCTGAAAAGTGGCTCCATAAAGATTTCATTTTGGCCTTGAATGGAAGATTCCTTAAGCTACTTGAAAAATACTGTCTGCATGTTAGTTTGGTTACTTCTGCTATGTGTTGGATTCAGCCTTTGGCTCTTGTAATATCTGGAGGATACTGAACATCTCACTTGTAAGGAGGCTTTTGGAGGTGAGAAACCAGATTTGTCCTGTACAAAACCCCCTGGATTTAGAGAAGTTCTTAACCTACAAGCTGCGATTTTGCAGAGTGATGACAGCGTGGAAAAGCTGTTCCGTTTTAACAGTGGAGAGTTACTCTGTCCCGCTGACTGTGTAAGGGGAGGCTTGAAAGGAGCCACTGCCTTTTGAACGTAGTTCTTGTTTGAGAGCTGCTTCGGATCCTGGAGTTATGCCCGTGTAGCTGAATTTTCCCAGGGCGCTGTGTGAATGCTAAGCTGTGTTGTAATGAATTTCGAGTGGGCAGCAGCATAAGCCTGCTCTCATTTTCCCTGGAAGACGCTGCTGCATTGTCTTGTCTGTATCCTGAAAGCCTCAGTGTTGTTTGTCAAAGGCTTGATTCTGCAAGTGCCATGTATGCAAAGAAGCCGGTGAATAGGAAGGCCTTGCCCCGCTGGTTCTCAGCTCCTCACATAATGCCCAGAGCTGGGACAACCGGCAACAGGCTGAAGCAAAGCAGTTTTTGTTAAACTCTTGGTATTCCATGGGCATGCGCTCTCCCACACGTGAGATGTTTAAAATTGTCTGGTTGTGTTCTGATAACGCCTAGGAGTTGCTTTCTGCCAGGCATACACATGTATTCCCACCTTGAATACAGTTTTGGGCCCCTCACTACAAGAAAGACGTTGTGTTGCTGGAGCGTGTCCAGAGGAGAGCAACAAAGCTAGTGAGGGGTCTAGAGCACAAGTCTTACGAGGAGCAGCTGAGGGAGCTGGGGGTGTTTAGTCTGGAGAGGAGGAGGCTGAGGGGAGACCTTATCGCCCTCTACAACTACCTGAAAGGAGGCTGTAGCGACATGGGGGTCGGCCTCTTATCCCTCATAACGGGTGATAGGACGAGGGGAAATGGTCTGAAATTGTGCCAGGGCAGGTTTGGGTTGGATGTTAGGAAAAATGTCTTCCCTGAAAGGGCTGTCAAGCACTGGAAGGGGCTGCCCAGGGAAGGGGTCGAGTCTCCATCCCTGGAAGTATTTAAAAGCCGGGCAGATGAGGTGCTTAGGGACATGGTTTAGTGGTGGGATGGCAGGGTTAGAGTAACGGTTGGACTTGATGATCTTAAAGGTCTTTTCCAACCTAAACAATTCTATGATTCTATGTGCTTGGATAGGCCCCTGTTTCTACACCATAAATAGAGGGAATGGGCAAAGGTTGGCAGAAATGAAGTGATTTACTTATGGCCACGTGTGTGCTGGTGGCAGGTTTGGAAGCCGTCTGCATCTCCCAACTCTCAAACTAATATTTTGGCCATGAACCACCTTGTTTGCAGAGCGTGTATACGTGCTCTTCTCTTTCTCTTGTCCCTCATGCACAGGAGGGAAGACAAGTGACGTAACTGTGTACATAAAATGGGATATGGATGTTGGAGCTTAGTATCGCACACTGGCATTAGCATCTGATGTAGGTGTTTATGCAGTGCAGTTAGCTGATGAAAAATCCATGCTGATGGCGTTGGGTGTGATGGTAGACATGTGCCGTGGGTAATCGTCTCTGACCACCTGCTTAACCAAGACGGGCAAGGGATGGTGGGCTTGGGAAGGGTCAGCTGGCTCCTGCTGGGAGGGTTTGGGAAGGAAGAGCTGCTGCCGAGGGGCCGAAGTACTGCAGGGCTGAATCTCCTCCCTCTGTTGTCTCAAAGGGAAGGGTCTTTTGACAAGGGAGTGGGGGGGAAAAAGACCCCCAAATCTTGGGCATCATCAGTTGGTGACTCTGTAGGTGGCTGTGGGTGCTAGGCAGCCCTCCCCGCCCCTCGCACAGGCTGCTGTGCCTGCAGGGACCCCTCGGGGCGTTGTTTCCGGGGTGTGCCCTGCATGAGCAGACAGGAAGGACTCTCGGGTCCAGCCGTACCTTATCTCGACCTCTTCTAGGAAATGATGTAAGATGCTTCCTTGTACAAACTTTTTTCTAAACACATCCTGAATTTTGCTGACAGGTGGCTTCCTGGATGTTTACCGTTTGAGATCAGCTCCTCTGGAGCTGTGGGAGCTGACCCTGTTCTCTGTTATGCCTCATTTGTTTTGGGGAGAATGTGCTTGTTGCTGATCTAAGCCTCTCAGAGCGTGCCCGTTTAGGGCCGAGTGCCGTAGAGGGAAAGGTCAGAAGGCTTTTACTGAAGTGGTTTGGGTGAGATCAGTGCAGGACTGATGTTACAGGCAGCATGCAGCCGTAGCCAAGCTGTTCACCTCTTCCCCTTCCCGGCAAGCTGAATCGAAGTCCAGTAGCTGCCCGACGTGTGCATGAGCCACAGCAGATGTCTGCTCGCCTTAATGCACCTGGCTGCGAAACTGCCGTGGTTTGGGAGGTGATTCATGGGCTCTACCTCCGCTGTAAACAGTCTTTTGCATAGGACTTATCATTTGTCCCTGTGTTGTGATTGAGCTGCAAAGTCTGAAGCAAGCACACCCAAAGAAAGTTTTACCTGAAGAGGTACAGCAGGACTGAAAATACATGTGCTAGGGGAATTATAATGGCTTCACATGTATATTTTATTTTCTCAGTACAGGGGGATGCAGAAAACGAAACACCGTCAGTTCTCTTGGGCAGCATGGAGACCCGATTTAATGACAAACATGCTTCTACAATAAAGCTATGAGGTTAAATAAACACAGTGTGAGAGTTGGGGTGTTTTTGAGGTGCTTAGCGCCCTCTGGATAAATTTGATCTTATGCCCTTGCGTTGTGGCAGCTGTGGTCTCAGCTGAAGAACAAATGTGCCAGTTCCAGCTGGCTTTATTTGTGAGACAAGTGCCAGCCTCTGAAATGAGCCTGGCTGCCCTCTGGTGAAAGCATGGGATTGTTTTGCCCTACTTTTAGGTGTCTAAAATGTAGGTCACTGAGATGCAGGACATATTAGTGTGACAATTTTAGGCCTGAAGGGACAGTGTTGGCCATTGATGCCTGTTAGAGTGTGAAAGTCAGGACTTCTGGGTCAGCTATTACTGGTTGATGGGTTTGATGAAAGTATTTAAAGCCCCTGCGTTAAACAGAGGTTGGTTTCAGCTTACTCTTTTCTGGGTGTTAATAACGAAATCCGAGTCTTGGTTTTTGGGCAGAAGAAAAGATGCCTACGTGTAGAAGAGTTGCAGGGTTGCTTGGGGAGAGCTCAGAAATGGCATGCGGTGTGGTTCATCCCCTGGCTGTGGTTGGGGATTGGGCCTATCTGAGCACTTCTCTTGGTCCTGCTGTGCATGGCAGGACCACAACCACTGCATCATCATCTTCATCAGCTTCTGAGACCTGGTGTGTGTCAAGGCCTCAAATGTCTTGTGTCCCCCTGGACTGTGCATTGCTCTGTTACTGAGCAGCGGTATAAAAAAGTACACATTGGTTTGTGTTTCTTACATTGGCTAACAGCCGAGCAGCGATGCAAACGGCATCCAGTGGTCCAAGCAGCTGATGAAAGGAGGTCTTCACCCAGAGAGCATTGTCCTCCCGCCTTGGCGCAGGAAGCTGGACCCCTGAACATCGCTGGCTGGAAGCACTGTTGTATGACGTGACCATGTAATTTTATGAGAGACACTGATCTTTCTTGTGTCTGCCTAAGGGGGCAGAGGAGGCGAAAGTATGAGGATAACTTCTGTTACTTGTATGCTTTACGCAAATGCGGAATTAGCTAGGACTCAACATAGGAGGAGTAAAGTGAATTTTAATCTCCGCAGCACAGCGTGTTAGCAGTCAACCTCGGAGTGTTTGTCCTCATTCATTATATGCCTTTGCAGCTCTAACAGGAGTTGTAGCGTGCATCGGTGCGCTGGCAACAAGAGGCAAAATCTCTTTAAGAACATTTTATGAACGGAAGTGGAAACTGTGATAGCTGTGGATTTTAATATCCTTATCAACTGTGGTCCTAAGTGAGTTTGTGGCATGAAATGCTGTTTCAGTGGCAGGTACAAACTACAGCCAAAATTCCTGGTCTTATTTCAGGCTGCTGCATGAGCATTTCCAGAAGCTGGGTAAAATTACGTTGCTTGTTGCGGCAGGTCTCTGTGCTGAATGATCATAGAATCACTTTAGTTGGAAAAGACCTTTAAGTCCAACCTTTAACCTAACCCTGCCATCCCACCACTAAACCCTGTCCCTAAGCACCTCATCTATCCTTCTTTTAAATACCTCCAGGGATGAGGACTCGACCACCTCCCTGGGCAGCCCATTCCAGAGTCTGACAACCCTTTCGGTGAAGAAGTTTCTCCTAATGTCTAGCCTAAACCTGCCCCGGCGCAACTTCAAACCATTCCCCCTCGTCCTATCGTCTGTTACCAGGGAGAAGAGACCGACCCTGTGCTTGTTAGGGATCATTAACATCCTGCTTGCGGGTGCCAAGTCTGGATGCCGCTCTCAGAAGGGCTGTGGTGATGAAGCCCGGTGCGTAGCAGTGGTTTTGGGGATGGTCTGCCTGTCTGCTTATCCTGAGTGTATTTTTATGTTTGTATCCTGCAGGTCATATTGATCATGGACAGTGAAGACATCCCGACTTTTTCGAGTCCAAAGGAGGAAACTGCATATTGGAAAGAGCTTTCCTTGAAGTACAAACAAAGGTACCATTGTAGATTTGCAGGCTGGATTTGGTTTTTAATGACTAGAATGTTGTTTAATCGTTTCTCTGCAAAGCTACACTAAGATTGGTGTTAGATATTTTAGAAAGAATCTCTGCGTTTCAAGCTTTAAATCCAGCTTTAAGATTTCCAGCCTTGTGGGAGCTGAGTGTTTCTTGCACAGTGTTACCATGCCATGAACTCCGGGCTATATTTCGAGCATGTTTGAGCAAGAGCAGAGCCCTTTTGCGATCATGTGCAACTTTGCATAATTAAAGTGCTGTCTTAAGTAGTATCTTGATGTTTTATCATTAGAAGGCACATTTGGGCTTGCCTTGTATTATTACTGTTCCCTTGAGCTTCTTCTAGTTGAATTACTGGTATGAAAAATGGCTGATTCGGTGTCTGCTGCAATTTATTGAAGTGTATTGTACCTCGTAGTCCAGCCTGTACCAGTGGTTTGCAACTTTTAGGGTGTACAGGGCTTTTTGGTTACCAAGAACGACAACTGAGGTTGCTTTCTTGAGTAATGCTGTGCTTCTTGTGGGGGCGGGATGTGGTTTGTTAGGGGTTTTTTTTTTTGGAGTGGGGGTATTGGAGGCTCACACTTTATTTTCTTCAGAAAGCTTTCTTTGCATTTGCTGTTACTCATGTGCAATTGAGGTGAAGCCAGTTAAACCTCTGTCAAGCTCAAAGAGCCCAAGGTGCAAGTTGTTGTTTGTTTGGGGTTTTTTTTTTTTGGTGGGGGGTGGGGTGGGGGGGTTGAGCATGTGGAGAACTGTGAGTTGTTCTCGGGTGTCAGAAAATTCTGTCGTAGACACCAATGATACATTTTTTCCCAAAGCTTTGATAGTTTTCTCTGCTGCTTGCTAAGAGCTGAGCTATTATGCATGGTAGAGATAAAAATTTAATAAGCAAAGTATGTGGAGTGGGTACTTCTACTGTTTAATAACTTGCAGTGGTATAAGGTAGGTATGTGCTGGCTTCCTGCCAAAGTGCTCGGTAACCCTAAGAGTCAAACCTTCGCTCTTTTCAAGAACTTTCAATTTCCAGGTAGTGCAGAGATCCAGAAACTGTTGTTCTCTCTTACAGTTTTTGACCAAAATCAGGTTAAATGTTTGTTTAATTCATTGACTCTTATCAAGTCAATGCTAGCAGTGAAAGCTAATGGAGTACAAAGTGGTTTTCAGACTCCTGTGAATCCTGTAAATAGCCTTGACACAGGTTTGTATTCACACATGCATTTAAAGTTGCTGTTTGTTTTGATGTAAGAGAATTAATTTCCTTTTATAGCTAAGCTTAATGTAATTTCTCTGTGTCCCCATTTTTCTTTTTCCCCTTAGAGGTCTATGGATGACACTTAAGTACTTTAAAGCTACTGTTTTTTCAGCTTATTATTTTAGAAGACCTGTGGACTTTGTTTTAACTTGGGAGATGCTGGATTTTCAACTGATGAAATCTTCTCTTTATAGCTTCCAGGAAGCTCGTGAAGAGCTGGCAGAATTTCAGGAGGGAAGCAGAGAGTTAGAAGCTGAGTTGGAGGCACAGCTAGTGCAAGCTGAGCAGAGGAATAGAGATTTGCAAGCAGATAACCAAAGGCTGAAGTATGAAGTGGAGACGTTAAAGGTAGGTCTCTTCTGTAATAGCATTGCCTCTTCCTACAAATAAGTCTTGGATCTCATTTTAGATTGTCTGGTCTGTTCTTGGTCAGTCACTGAATATCCAGATGAAGTAAAGGAGTTGTCTGTTTAAGATCCAGACTTAAGTATGGCATATACTCCAAATAAGGCCAGAACTTATGGTGGAATTTTTCGTGTTTGCATCAGGAAACTCTTGTCATGGACTTTGCGCTTGTTTGTTTGAATTCTCTAGGCCTTGCCAAGTAGTAACTTTATTAGTTACACAGGCAACTTCAGTATAGCAACAAAGTGGACAACACAAGTATGTTTTGTCAGACCACTGTGTTGTCATCGTTCTTTGCAAGCTATTTTTTTTGCCCAGAAGGTCTCCTTGTTTTCATGAGACCTTAAAGAAGGCTGAAGATGGGCAATTTGTGCGCATCTTTCAGAGAGGATCTCCTAGTTCTTTCTTGAAACAGCTGTATCTGTGGAGACAGGAATTGCGTAAGGATCTGCATGTGCAGAAGGTAACTTTTAATTGATGCCTCTATGTTAACCAGTTCTTGCCTCTTTTTGAATCTTGGAAAAGCATCGTTTTTGATAGTCTTGGGTTATTTTAGTGAAGGCAAAGGTTGGAAACTTACCCGGTGGAAGTAAAGTTTATGGGATTACTTGTTCACAAATCCAGCCCCAGCTATATCTGTAAGGTCAGTACATGTTTTATAAAGTCAGTAGTTTTTCTGTAAGCCCCTGTCTGTATCCTCAGAGCTGCTGAGAGCATGTTTGGGAGTGGAGTCTTTCAAAGATGAGCTTGTGGACCTGGAGGTTTTGTAACAGATTTCAGTGACTCTCATTTTTGCTAATGGAGATGTCAGACAATTTCTGGTATAACAGTGTGGCTATTGTCAAGGGAGAGGCACTGAAGGGGAGGCTGTGCAGTTCGATTTCTCTCTGGCTTCTGAGATGTTTGAGGCTTCAGAGCAGCTGTCAGCGCAGGCTGTTGGGAACAGATGCAGGAAT
>NW_009266282.1:316573-318219 GCF_000687185.1 Egretta garzetta | reverse complement strand
GGAATGCATCTCTGAGCAGCCAGCTGTGTCGTGGCGAGATGTCTGTGCACAATGCAGCGTCTGTGACTTTTATACTGTGTCCAGCTCTGATGTTCAGAGCGTGTTCCTTCTACCTCTCCAATTTTTTCTCTGTATTACCAGCAATCCCAAATCAGCAGACACGGCGAGTATGTTACTTTCATTGTCCCATTATACTACTGATGACTTGGAGACTGTATGCAACTGATAATTATCTTGCTATTTCTTTCTTTCAGGAGAAACTGGAGCACCAGTATGCACAAAGTTACAAGCAAGTGTCATTGTTAGAGGATGACCTGAGCCAGACACGGGCCATTAAAGATCAACTGCATAAGTATGTGAGGGAGCTGGAGCAGGCCAACGATGACTTGGAACGTGCAAAGAGGTGAAGGCTGCAAACCCAAACCTCTTCTTTCCTTAAAGCTTTCACTAGATCTTTTCTTTGCTACTTAAATAGGTCGTTTTATTATTCCTTAAAAGGGAAAATAACATGCATTCAAAAAAACCCCAAACAAACCCCAAGACATGTGATTCTTTGAACAGTGTGGTTTACCCTTGGAGTTCACCTCCATCAGCTGGTAGCATTACATGACAGCAAGAAAGGCGGGGGGACCAAAGTGCTTCGTGTTCCTGTGAGAAACAAGCAGACTTAGAGCAAGCCAGGCCAGTGCTCTGCTTTTGATACTACCAGCTAGGTGACTCTTATAATATATTTGTGATCCTTGTAGCTCAAAGCCCCTTTGAAGTAAGAAGCTAATGCTTTACATAGGCCCTTTTAAATAAAACAGGCCAAAGGAGTCTACTCTTCCCTTGCATAACAGCTTAATGACTGTAGGGAACAAATGTGTCCCTTATAAAAGCATAAAATGAACAGGCTGCTGTTAGAAACGCCCAGTTTTGGAGTAAGTCATGCTTCCGTTTTGCTGAATGGGAATTTTGCCATTGATTCAGTGGGACCAGGAATGAGCCTCTGGCTATCTGGCAAAAAGATCTGAGAGCTGAGGCCCTGTTTCCACAAGGCTCTTAACCTCATGACTAACTTTTGACACACATGAGTTATCCCACTGAAATCATGGAACGAATTGGGTCTTAGGTAATATCCCAGTGCCCTACTTTCTGCATGTGCTTAGGTTGTTGCCTGTCCAGAGCTCTGGGGACTGCAGCACCACCCGAGCTAATGCACTGATTATACATATGGCTTTGGAGCACTGTTGTGGTTTAACCCCAGCCAGCAACTGAGCCCCCCCAGCTCCTCGCTCACTCCCCCCGACTGGGATGGGGGAGAGAATCGGAAGGGTAAAAATAGGAAAAGTTGTGGGTTGAGATAAAGACAGTTTAATAGGGAAAGCAAAAGCCACGCATGCAAGCAAAGCAAACCAAATCATTCACCACTTCCCACCAGCAGGCGGGTGCTGGGCCATCCCCAGGACAGCCGGGCTCCATCATGTGCAACGGTGGCTTGGGAAGACAAAATGCTGTAATGCCAAACAATCCCCCTTCTTCCTCCTTCCCCCAGCTCTATGACGCCATACAGTGTGGGATACCCCTGGGGTCAGTTGGGGGGGAACACAGCCGGGACAGCTGACTCCAGCTGCTTGTGCCCCCGCCTGCCTCTCACTGGAGGTGTG
>NW_009266282.1:300275-316538 GCF_000687185.1 Egretta garzetta | reverse complement strand
GCAGGAACAAATGCATCCTGGGGTTATCAGCGCTGTTCCCAGCACAGATCCAAAACACAGCCCTGTGCTAGCTACTACAGAGAAAATTAACTCTACCCCAGCACAAGCTTGGGAAAAATGGAGACAGGTGCGCTGGACTGGCTGTTTCCCAGCTCTTTGGTACATCTCTGAGAGCCAGATGCTATCATGTTCTTTTCATCTTATTCCCCTGCTTCTTGGAAGTTTATTAGTCCTTTCTAAGAAGCATTTCCATAGCTTTCAAATGACTTACTTGAATGTAGACCCTGCTAAAATTTTTCTTCTATTATGTTTTTGAATACGCTTTTATGTTGGCTGAGCTGAAGAACCTAATATTCTGGATTTTGTTTCTAGGGCAACAATAGTTTCATTGGAAGACTTTGAACAAAGGCTGAACCAAGCTATTGAGAGAAATGCGTTTTTAGAAAGTGAACTAGATGACAAGGAATCGTTGCTGGTTTCTGTACAGAGATTAAAGGATGAAGCGAGAGGTATGGCTTGCTTGATTAGTTCTGTGTCTTCATACGTTGTTGGCTTGCTAAGAGAGACATGTAGCAACCAAAGCTCATGTTTATAGAAAGCCTCATGTAATGAGACTTGAACTGGATGCGTAATGTAAGTGTTGGGTATTACTAACAGAATGTTCTCTACTCTTTGTATGTCCAGTGTAGCTAAGAGGAAAAATTTCCTCATGTAGGGCAAAATTAATATCGGATTCATTCAGAATTTTAACATAGGTGAGTACAAAAATGCTATGTTCCACAGATGTCATAGAATTGAGGAAGTGTGCTTCAGAAGTTCCAACTCATTGTGGTTTTATGCCCTGTATAGGAAGGGAAAGCAGAGAAAATGACAGGGAAATACACTGTGTTCCTTCTAAACATCTTGGAAATTGCCTGATTTATTTAAGATACTCCAGTGAAGACTGTGGTTAGACTTGTGGGATCAGAGAAGTTTGGGATAGTGTTCCAGGATATAATCAGGATTTGGGAATTGTCCAATGGATTTCACATTGAGGATGCTGGGGGAGCATTTTCTTAATGGTTGGTAGAAACTGATTTCTCTAATAGTGGGGGTGGTCTGCTCATAAGCCTGTGCCTGCTATTAATTTGGTTAGAGATTAACGGCTTTCAGCTTTGTTTCCCAAGTGAAGCTTTCTAAAATAATTCCTCAGTTAAGGCCTAGATCTGAGTGTAAGACAACACACTTGACAGTAGGCTGGGATTTTTTGTCGTTGGTTTTCCTTTGTGAACCTCTTTGAACCAAGTTTGTGCCCAAGAAGTTGAAAGCCTCTCTTGGAAACACGGGGAGTTTATAACAAAGGGAGATTTAAGTATTTTTTTGAGGAAATATATGTATTATAAGTTGGGGTTAGGGCAATAATACTGGAAAAAACAGCAGAACCTAGGGGACTGTTTTCTAGAACACTGGAATAATCGGCAAAAAAAGACATCTTGCTTCTTGGATGAGTCATTTGGAAATTTTTAGCGTTTGTTAGGATAGCAAAGCTTCATGTTATTCCTCCTGACAGCAAGCAGGAACTCTAGCCACTGAAAGAACTGATACAGTGTCAAACTCAAATATAATATTTCTGACTGAACAGCCACGAATCCTCTTCTAGGAGCCCAAATAGATTTTCATTTCAGCTGTGCTATTTTACTTAAAATCAGTTCTAAATATTTATGATAACTTAAAAGCTGTAAGGTACAACTAATTGTGTTCTTGCACGTTGTACCAGGTTAGGGCAAAGAATAAGAGGTCTAGGAAAGATCAAGTTGCTCTACCCAAGAAGTAACAACCCCATTGTAATGTATTGTTTATTTGCATCTGGTCCCTTCTAAGGATTTTATAGAGTTATTGCTGAGCCATGCTGGATGCTCTTTGTAGCAAATATGTGTGGAAACGGAAGGGGACAAGGTAGGGGTAAGCAGCAGTCTGGAGAGGAGGTGAGAATAGAACATGGGTTTCCTCATCTCCAGTCTCTTTCCCAGTCGTTTGGACTACCCAGCGTCTCCAGTCTGCTCTTTTACTTGTTGACGCATCAAGAAAGTGGATACAACCTTTTGACTATCTTTGGGTAATGTGGAGTCCTGTTGATTAAACTGGAAGAGTAACGTGGGGATTGAAAACACAAGAATAGGTTATTCCTCCCTTTTTCCAACCTCTGTTTGAGCAGGAGCTGAATGTTGTTCAGCAAGCATCGGTGACCAGCTATGGTTTTTGTAACACACTTTCCATGGGACTCACACTGCAGATGGGGAAAAATACTGAGGCTAAGTTGCCTGCTGTGCTTGCTGGGACCAGGCAGCTCTCTGCTCCGGGGAGGGCTCTGTTTGCTGCCTCCACTCCTAGAGTAATGGGGAGCGATGGTGTTGGGCTGGGACTGCTCTGAGGTGGGGGTCCTTGCTGATGGAGAAAGCTAGCAGCAGGCAATTAATACGGGGTTGTTGCAAAGGGTCTCCTCTTCCTCCCTCCCAAATGAGTGTTAGAGAAATCAGTTGCTAATATGTATTTTTGGTTTTTTTGTTTTTGTTTTTTTTGTTTGTTTGTTTGTTTTTTACTTCTGTTGACCCTCAGACTTACGGCAAGAACTAGCAGTACGGGAAAGGCAACAAGAAGTCACCCGAAAATCAGCACCCAGTTCTCCAACTCTAGACTGTGAAAAGATGGATTCAGCTGTCCAGGCATCTCTCTCCTTGCCAGCTACGCCCGTTGGAAAAGGATCAGAAAATAGTTTTCCTTCTCCAAAAGGTATAATTCATAGAAACCGTGTCTAGTTGTTTGATGTTATGTTCAGCTTGTTAATGGTTTCAGACCAGGTGCTTTTTAGTGAACTTGAGGTAAATGTAGGTATGTGTGGATCCCACCTGTGTTGCATGGATCCCACATGCATTGCATAAAGTGTTTTTAAATCCTGAAGCAGTAATCATGTGCATTTAAGGAGTAGAATAAGTGAATAGCATAGAAAAGAAAGACGGTGAAGCTTAGATACCACTTTTTGGGGCGGTGGGGGTTTGCACTCTGCAGCAGATACCTGCAGTAGAGCCCTGAAGATGTTTGGAATTGCAGGGAAGTGCGGTGACTGCTATTTCTGCTTTGATGTGGAGTAGCAGTGGTGGGTAAACAGTGGTCAGTAATTCCGACAGTCTAGAGTCTCTGTTAACCCACCTACTTTTCAGGGGCCCTGTTTTCCGTGTGAGGCAGCAGGATGTTAGATGGAAAGCTCTGGACAATCACAAGGATTAATATATTATTTTTCAAATTAGAAAGAGTAGATTCCAGAGGAAGCTCTGGCTGGATTAGATGGATTGCGGGCAATAGCCTTGCAGATGGAGAGTGCATGAACTCTGTGTGTAGGTCTAATGGGAAAGAGGGCAGTGGACAGGAATTAAGCTTTTTGTTTTTCCACAGCTAATGATCATGTCGTCAGTGTATTATTGTGGGGTAATTGTATGAAGAGTCTGCAGTAGGATTTTTACATTTACCTTTTCATGTAGAAGTTGATTTATTTCATTTTTTAAAAAAATGAACTGTGGAGGAGTGGAGCATGTAATAAAACGTGTCTGTGTTTGCAGCTATACCAAATGGATTTGGTACCAGCCCCCTTACTCCTTCAGCTAGAATATCTGCACTCAACATTGTGGGAGATCTGTTACGGAAAGTGGGGGTGAGTGCTCTGAACTGAAGTATTCCTGTCTCTGGGCTGCTGTCACTGAGCTTTCATCCTTGGGCGCAGTTACAGCAAGGCCTTGGCCTATGCCGAATACATCCTGTAGTTTCCAAGTCATCCACATTCAGTGTTTAGTATGTGATAATTTTTTTTTTTAATTATCTTGACTTGTAAAGTGTGTTACTGAGGTTCTGATGCCAATTTTGGGTGATGAAATTCATATTTGGAGTAAAAAGTTTCTCAAGCACTTTGGTATATGGGGTTAGACACTGTCAGCTACTTGTTCTTACTTTAAATGGGGCCTGCAGCTTCCTCTGTAATGAGACCAAGGTGCACAGCTGGACCTCAGACTCTGGGTGCCTGCTGCACAGTTACTGTTTGTCGTGGGAGGGGAGCCAAGATCACGCTGCCAGAGTCTCCCCGTGTGCCCAGGGAGAGCAGCAGCAGGTGCTGAAAATGGGAAAAATACAATCTAGAAACCTTTGATAAGAAAGTGAGAAAATAAATCGGGAGAAAGCCAAACGTTCCCATCTGTAGTTCAAGGGGAAGTGAAGTGCGTTAGCCTTTAAAGGGATTACCACTATAAGCGGGGAAGAAGTGGTTTAAACATCTGTTACAGTGTTGTTTACAATGCCAGGCTTTCCAGTTGAACGAAGACATAGCTTTGGCATTACGAGGAGCTTGTTGACGTGCCTCAGTGGTTAGCGTTTTGAGTGGAAGCATGGATAGCCTTGGTGTCTTGCCTCCAGTGCTGGCTTTCCTTTGTCTCTTGTGGTTAACACTGAGAGCAGCAATAGCTGCAGTAGATACAGTTGTTTTAGCAAAGTTTGAAATTAAAAATTACCTCGTTGCTCGCATTTGGAGCCAGTGAGCTCACAGTTTGTTTGAAAGGGCAGCAGGATGACTTGGGGTTCTGGAGTGACATGTTTAAAATGGGATCATTGTGAGTAAGAGTCTGCAGGGGATTTAGGGAGCTTAAGCACAGTCCTGTGTGATTACTCTGCAAGGACAGGAAATGCCAAATAAGCAATGCTTCTTTCCCAGCCTGCTCTTAGACACATGGTCTGCCACCGAGATGAAAATTCCAGCTCGTGCATTTGTTCAGTGACAATTATACGATGTTCAGGATTTATTTGGGTTTGGCTGCTCATAGGATGCCTCATCCCAAGCCTTGGACTCCCCTTCTCTGCAGGAAGGTTTCCCTCAGGTTTCCTGCTTGCAGCTGAGGCAGGGAGTCACCTGGCACAGATCACCCTGGCTATTTCCAGCTGATGGGTGCTTTGAGGCCAAGAGAAAGGTCGATATCTGTATCTTCCTGTATAGTCACTAAGGAAGCTTACGTGGGTCTCTAGAAGAAGACTGTATAGTGTTCAGTTACTTCTGGTAGCATGTCAGTACCTTATTAATGGAATATTTTTCTACGTGGAACAGGACCAACCCCGTGTTTGGGGAGATGAGGTTTTGTCTCCAGTGCACACATCTGCAAGTGTGTGAATGTCCCTGTGCACAGGGTGGATATAACAAATAGATCTTCTGCTGGACCAGATGGATACTCATCAGGTTAAGCCTTGGTTTGTGATAGACGTCAGAAAGGGTAGGTGATGTTCTGAAGTGAAGGAGAGAATCAGGATTTTGGTCTCCCTCCTGCCAGGAGTCAGTGAATGAGGCAGAGACTGTCACCTTGTGTAGGGGAAAAAGATCTCTCCACACTTGCTTGGAAGTAGTGGAGATGAAGTAGAGACCATGGAGATGGGCTTAGCTGCTGCCTTTGATTCCGCCTTCTGACGACTGGCTGTAGCATCTCTTGTTCTGAGGCATATCAATGGGGCTCAGGGAACTGGCAACATTTTGCAGGGTGAGATTAAGAAAGAAATGCTAGAAGGCATTGTTTTGGGGAAAAACGCAACTTTCCTATTTGGAAACAGTCCCTCCCAAAACTTGAGGATTCTGCTTTAGGCTCTCTCTTAGTCCTCTGATTAGCTTATGCCAGCCCCACTCCAGCTGCTGAAGCAAGAGGTTTTGGTAACTTCTAAGAATTTCCTTCCTGGAGGTTTATTTTAGGTGACTAATAGTTGATATGTTCTAAAATCTGATCCATAATGGAACCGAGTTGTGCCTGGCAGTCTGCATCAGCATCTCGTTGTCTGGGCTTAATTTGTGGCTGAGTGACAGAGAAAATGACAGCTTTGCTCCATTTAGTTCCATTTTTGCCAAATGTGGTCACACCGGGGTCCTGATCGTGGTGGTCTTGGGGTCATGACAAAGCCTGAACTCAAGCAGCAAAATACTTTTACTTAATTATATTACTTTTTTGACATTATTTGTTTTCTTCCCTTTCACAGGCCTTAGAATCCAAATTAGCTGCTTGCAGAAATTTTGCAAAGGACCAGGCATCACGGAAATCCTACATTTCAGGGAATGTTAACAGCGGCATGATGAACAGCAACGGCACAAAGTACCCTCATCCAGGGCATACTTCTTTCTTTGACAAAGGGTAAGTTGGGATGTATTTTTGCCCTAAAGGGGAATGCATTTCAGGTTGCTACTTAGAGCAGAAGTTTTTCTTGGCTTGTTTTTAGCCCACCGCAGCTTTCATCTCATAGGACAAATAATTTGTGGAGCCAAAGTCTCAAGGGGATGGGGAAGGTGACAGATTTCTGTAAAGCAAAGAGAAAAGTAAGTGTGATTGTCTCTTAGCTGGTAGGATGTCAGTGCCTGATCTGTCCCTCTGCTGCCTTATTGCTTGACAGCTGCATCTCAGGTAATACAAAAAGCCCAGGCCGTGAACCCGTGAGCAAAGTGAACGTGCCCTTTTGAAAGGATCTCGAGTAAGTAGCGATGGAGTTGCCATGGCTACTGGTGCGCTTGTGTGTGGGGAGGTACATTAACTGTAAATCTGGAAGTTCCCTTGGTAAGAACAGGTGAGTGCAGGCAGCAAATGCTCACTTAGAGGGTGGTGCCCTGGTTGCTCTACTTCCCCCTCTATTAGGGGAAAAGAAAACCTCATTAACAGCGTAATTCTGGCTGATTGAGGGGGCAACTGCCTCCATGCTGGCTGTGCTGTGCGTCAGCCCTGAAGCCAGAAACTGCTTTCACAGGAAGAACTACCCCATGGGTCTTCTGTGACTTGCCCATGGTTGGAGCTTCTTCTTGGATACTGGGAAGTGGTTTGGCAGGAGGATTTTCTCACAGTTCCTCATAGCACAGGGCCCAGTGGTTGTATGAGGAGCCCTGAGGAGCGGGGTGGAAAGCACAGGGCTCCTGCAGTGTAAGCACGGTTGTATTGTGAGCTTTGCTGTCACTGGGCAAAACACCCTCCATGCTGCCTGCACGGTCGTAGTCCTCTATGCTAAACCTCAAGCCAGGGCAATTCAGTGCTAATATTCAGGACATCCTCAATCTAGAAATTCCTTTAGAGAATTGAATGAGCTGTTGGTAACCTGAGGAGTGCCATATACAGAGCAGCACACTGAGCTTCCTACAATCCTCCTTGATTGAGCTGAATCACGTTGCTACGTGGGTAGCAGGGCAAGTTGTATCTTAGAAATGGGCATTCAGAGTTTTTAGGGCCACTGTTGTTTGCTGCTTTTGGAAGGGAAGAGTTTGGAGACTTAACAAAGCCAGTGTCATATGCAAATTGGACAGACCTATGGGTTGTCTGTGTACTGCAAGGCTGGTGGGGCCCATGCATCACCGCAGTGGTGCTTATGCTTGCAGTGTACAGGCTACATTTCAGGTGCAAGCTGTCAGGGTAGTTGCTAGGGAGAGATTATAGCTGTTCTTAGCAGGCAGCGTGGCTATATTGAGTTGTGGTGTGATGAGTAAGCTGATTGCTCTGTGGGGTGGGGGTCACTTTTAATTATCCAGATTGTCAACACACTTGTTATCTGGGTTGGCTGCCTGGAGTTCGGAGCTGGTTGTAGCTGAAAAAGGCTTAGAAAACTCAGTCTGCTGATAGATAACTCCTACAGTTGGAGGAGGATGTTAGTGGGCTAGATAAGGGGGTGGAAATGACTGACGTGCTTATCTGCAAGTTGTTAGAGATCCCTGCCTGGCCCTGCTGTCCTGTCCCTCTTCCTTGCGCCCCCAAATGCTGCTCACCTCTCCCCTTTACATTGGCTCCCGCTCTGCCTTTCTGCCCCTGTCGAGGTCTGTGCACACTGGGGGTGATGGCGGTGTCCGTGCTGTCTACACATCTCCATGGCTGCTATGTAACTTTGTCAGCACGTGGAAGCTAACCCACGCTGTTACCTCAGTGGGGTCAGCCCCATCATGCCCGCACGCTGCTGCAGCAGCCAAGCTCCCAGCCGGCATCAGATTCGGAGCATGTGGTGGCAGCTGGGCATGAGGGGCTGAGTCAAGGCATGCCCTTCCTTTGCCCCTCTCCTCCTCTCTCTCCAGCCCCTGTACTCTTCTCCTTGCCCCTAATCGTTGCTGCAGCCTGAAACCACCATGTGTGATTGTAGATCTGATCCAATCTGTAGCCGCTGCCTAAAGAACAGCCAGTTGTTGGGCAGTGGGATTGGGACAGAATTAACTCAGCCGCATCATTAGAGTTCCATTTGCTTTCCTTCCTCTGCCATTTTGTTGGTTAAAATGTTTGAGTCTCCATCTCCTGTCAAACACCTGCTCTCTGCTTGCTGAGCAGAGCTGAGCAGGCAGCTCAAGACAGTGATGGGCAGGAGCTGGCATGGGGGACCAGGGGTAGGAGAAATCAGGAGGACAGCTGGGCTTGCACTGAAGCTTTGCTGGAGAATTGGAAGAGTCTATCTACTTGGGTGTGTTGTTTTGTTTGTTTTTTCTGAAGCTCAACAGAGTCTGGTGTAAGATTGGTTTCCTGCAGACTTGTTCCTTCAGGAACACAATGTTTCTGTCTAGATGCCAGGGCACGGCAGAACAGCACCTGAGGATGTTCTCAGATACTCATTTTTTGCTGTTGTAATTGTTCTTTACTAGTTATTAACTTTCATCCAGTTGGGGAACAAAATGGCTCTTGACCTTGATGGGCTCCACCAGGGGCCTGGCACTTGAAGAACAGAGCTGAGCCAGCACTGGGTGTTGGTTCCTTGGGGCATTAACTCCTTGTTCAGTGCTCCCCCGCTTCCCTTCCTGCTTTCTTGAATGTCAGAGTCCTTGTAGTTGATGTTTATCCTCAGGCTATTTTTGTGAATCTGTTGGAGTTTGTTTTAATAAAACAAGCTGAAGTTTGAGAGAAGTGCTTCTGCTTGCCCACTTATGGCAGTCCCATGAAGTGTGTAGGTACAGCCACACAGTGGACACTGTTGTCCACAACCCTGACTGTAATGCATCAGGCTGTGAAATCAGGGTTTTCCTTCTGTTCCCTAGTCCACCTTATACGAAAGTTACCCACAGTTCCCTCTTTTCCAGGGAAACTCAGGTGCAGGTGAGTAATCCCATGTCCTGTAATGTGCTTTGCAATGCTCTAGGCTTCTATCTGGGTGATGCGGTTGCAGCAGTGGAGCATGGTGGGAGTGCTGGTTGTCGCTGAAATAGGACCCCTCGCCTACCCATGCAGAGCAGTCTCATTATGTAGAGGTCAAAGAGGAGAGGTCTGGTGAGGTTTAGTTTTAACACCTTTGCTTTGCCCCATTTCTTGCATCCAGGGTTATGCCCAAGAATGTCTTTATTGTGTGCATAACCTGTTTCAATTTTTCTCCACTAGGCGTGAAAAGGTCATATTCCCCACCTTGGTCATGGGTAAATGAATTCATTTGCAATGATAAGCTGCATGCATTTTAATGTGGTGCTTGGAGGTGCGGTGTCGGGGGTGATGCTAACTGCATGAGGTAGTTTTCTTAGCATTACAAACTAATAATCCATTATCAAAGTCTGAGGCTATCATCCTTCTCTTTCTCCTTACTTTAGATAAACTCCTCTGGTGCCGTGACCTGTTGCAATCATAAAATTGAGTGCTGCTTGCTTTCTTGGTCTAATTAATATTTATTCAAATACATGCATGTTTCTGATTGAATCAGTCATATTGGAGATACAGGATGAAGTATCGCTGCTGTTAACTGAGTTAATTTTAGAAAGTTAGTTTGCCCTTTGGTCATGGTTTTTCCTTCAGTGCTTTGCTGGCTATTGGCTTGTGGGTGCTCAGTTGCCGTGGCTGATGGGAAAGCGAACAAAGGCACAGATGCGCCGGGAGCCGGCCAGGGTTACAGAGCAGGGGGAGAGGGCAGTGTGGTCTGAAGCACACTGCCAGAGGCAGCGGTGCTCCTGCCCGGCGTGGCTGTCCCTGCCTGGCACAGCCATGCCAGCTGGGTGTGCCGGGGTGGCACACTCGTGCCAGCAAGGCTGCGTGGGTACCGGTGTCGTGGGCTCTGAGGGAGGGGATCTTGCGGTGCAGGGTCTCGGTGCAGGCACGGTGACCAAGGGTCTCACTCATCTGCCTCGCAGGAGTGTGGGGACTTCCCTCCAGTGTCAAACGGTGCTGGTCCCTACTAGCATCATCTGCCACAGCCTTGTCCCCATCGTTCTCCTCACAACTCCACCCTGGGTGTTCCTCTACTTCCTCCTGCTGTTACTGCTTGGGAGAGTAAGTGGCCTGTTTTAAAGCACTGACCTGCCTGAAAACTCACTTTTCCTCTTATTTTTTTGCGGGGCTGGTCTCCAAGTATGCCTTGATGACATCCATTTATTCCTCAGACTGGGCTGTTCAGCTACAGGAGAATCTTTTGTTGGATACTTAGAGTTGAGGGAGTCTTGGAGATAAGGTGCTAAGTACAAAATACAGGTTCAAATAAAGATTAATGAGTAAAAAAAAAATAAAAATCTATCTTTAGCAATCACAGGGCAGAGAAAGCGGTTGGAAATGGGCACAGATTCATTTAGGTTGGAAAAGCCCTTTAAGATCACCAAGCCCAACCATTACCCTAACCCTGCCATCCCACCGCTAAACCCTAAGCACCTCGTCTGCCCGGCTTTTAAATACCCCCAGGGATGGGGACTTGACCCCTTCCCTGGGCAGCCCCTTCCAGTGCTTGACAGCCCTTTCGGGGAAGGAATTTTTCCTGATGTCCAACCTCAACCTGCCCTGGCACAACTTGAGGCCGTTTCCCCTCATCCCATCGCCCGTTCCCTGGGAGCAGAGCCTGACTCCCCCAGCTTCCCCCTCCTGTCAGGCAGTTGTAGGAAGGATAAGGACTCCCCTTCTCCAGGCTGAACACCCCCAGTTCCCTCAGGCGCTCCTTGTAAGACTTGTGCTCCAGGCCCCTCCCTAGCTTTGTTGCTCTCCTCTGGACATGTTCCAGCAATGCAACATCTTTCTTGTAGTGCTATGAGTGCTGCACAGCTTGTGCTGGTTTACACTCCTAACACTGAACGCTTGTAGCACTCATCCTCTTGCTGCCCTGGGTCTGAGATGGGGCTTGGTCTCCCTTCTTATTTTGGGTCTCACTGGATTATTTGGGACACGGGTGATTTAGACAGAGTCCTGTCCTGTCCATGTGGCATCTCTGCTGAGCATTTGATGGCTTCATGGCTTCTGGCCTTGTTGCTGTACCTCTGGGAGATGGAAGAGGGCACCCAAGCTGCTAAACATGCCTCTGAGCAGGAGCTGAGGGGGTTAGAGATGGGTCGCTTCATTTAAAAGGAGAAACTGCCTGCAGAGGCAGGTCCACTGGATGATGACAACTGCAGGAGGCATCCTCCCCACAGGCAGAGCTGGACACCCAGTTTGGGAGCAATTGGTGCCCCAGCAATAACAACATTTGAGATGTTTATACTGCTTGGCCCATCCCTGCTGTAGTGCTGTGTGCTCACACCACACGCTTTGGGTTTTTGGGTTTTGATTCACATACGTGATGTCGGGGAGGCATACGGGCTGGCGTGGGGGTGCCTGGTGGCCAGGGAGGCAGCTGGCGTGGTGCAGAGGGGAATGATGTGCCGAGGTTTGAGCACTGCGGGGACGTGGCCCCTTCTGCCCGGCCTCATGCAGTGCTGTGGGGGATCGCTGGGTTGCAAGGACAGGCTGCGTGGGCAGCGATGGTGCTTGCTGTGGCCTTGGTAGGGATCAGTTGTCCCCCCCCAGCCTACCTGTCCCACTGTGCTGCTGCTGGAGGTGACATGGCCTGGTCCTGTGTGCAGACTGGTGCTGGTTGAGCCGAGCTGCAGACGCGCCCGGTGCGCTGGCGCTGGCTGGGCCATGTCCCGCACGTGGCAGGGCCGGACACTGTCCCACAGGGTCTGTCTGTCACAAAGAGCAGCTCTGAATTCAGTGCAGGAAATGTGACAAAACTGTAGAGCTTGGCTTTGACGTGGCTCATCGCACACGAGCACTGATGATGTTGAATGTGACTTTTCTTTGGCTTTGACGTGGCTCATCGCACACGAGCACTTCCAGGCTGCTGATGTTGAATGTGACTTTTCGCTAACCCTTTTGAAAGGGCGCAAAGGGCCACTTTTTAATCCTGTTTGGTTTTTTCCTCTCCCTGTCCTACTTGGCAGACGTGCTTTCTAGCTGATAACTAATTTGCAGAGTCATGTCTGGATCAGGTTGGCTTCATGCCCCTTCATCCAAATGCAAATAGTGAAATACATCTGCCCCTAAGCCTCTTCCAGCAGCTTTTTATTGCGTGCAGCCAGGGAGGCACTTGCCTTTGGAAATGTATCGAAGCAATGCTCAAATGGGAGTTGAAGTTTCCAGGTAACAGGGAGGAGGTGGGAAAGGTGGTTTCTCCATGCTCTGACCCAGGCTGTGCTAGTGTGGATGTTTAACTGCAAGATGGGGAAGGGAAACAGCCCAGCTCCCTGCGGCAGTGAGCTGCGTTACCATGGGAATCCACCCTTGCTAGCAAGCGTTGAGACTTTAGCTCTTCATCTGCTCTTCTGGAAGGATTTTGTAACTGCCCAGTGCAGTGGCAGCAGCTTTCTGGGTTTGCTGGTGAGGTTTTGCACCCCCAGTCCAGGGAGGTGCAAGGTCACCTGTGGACATAAGCAGCGCAGGAACTGTGCGAAAGGGAATGTGGAAATTGCGCTGCTCTGTCCCAGGGACACTGAGCCACCCGTGCCCGAGCGGCGGGCACGTCGGTCCCTGGGCAGTGATGGCAGCGAGTGGGACGTGCTCCGCCAAGGGCTTGCACCGGGTGCAGCCTGGCACACCAGTGCCACCAGCTCCCAGGCTTTCTCTTCTTGCTTTTCCTCACGGCAGCTCTCTGATCAGAGCAGCGAAGGCTGCCCCCTGAAGTGTCCTTTCTGGCAAGCGCAGCTCTGCCAGGAGAGATCCGAATGGCATCTTCTGGGGTGCCGGTGGCTCAGCAGAGTGGGCCAAGTGCTGCAGGGGCACTTGGGAGCAGGTGGGCACGGAGCGGGGACCTCTCCTGCTTTGCAGGAGTGTGGGGGTTCTCCCCCCCACCTTCAGTATTACAAACCCATGAGGGTAGGGTGCTGGTTCTGGGACAACAGCGGAGGTGGCTGTGCTGTCATGACGCAGGTACACAATTGCTCCTGGTTGTCACGGCTGCGGTGGTGGTGATGATCAGCAGATGGTGAGCCTGGGCAGGCGCTGCATGTTGAGTGGAATTACAGAAGATCCGTCAAAGATCTGTCTCTGCTCTTACAGAGATGGAAAAGCTATCAGACCCACGTGCTTCTCTCCCAACCCACCAGGAAGCCAGGTTCTCCACACCTTCACCTCTCCATACAGCCTGGGGAAGGGGGAAACCCGTGGATCCTGGGGGTGGGGAGCACCCAGAGCCCCTGCTGCACCCTAGCCGGGTAGTCCATCCCCATGACTGAGCAGAGCTGGTGTAGCCACCTGTGAAGGGCCTGGGGACGCCAGTGGAGTCGTCCCCAGCCCTGCTGCAGGCCCCTGTGTGGGGGTGCAGCGCTGCACAGCCCTGGGGGCCACTCCCGGGCAAGCGGGCAGCGATTGAGAGGGAAGGGGAGATGATGGTGAGGACCAAACCTGCAGCACCGCTCTGCCTGGCGCCGTCAGCTGCGCAGACCCTACGGCCTGGTCCCAGCAGGCTGAGGGTCTGCGCAGGAACCCCTGGTCCTCCTGGGCTGCTCACCTCAGCCAGGACCTGCCTGCTCCAGGCAATGGCGTCCCTGGCTGCGGGCGAGCACCGATCCCTGCAGCCGGAGACGGGGGCCGTGTCGCGGTCATATGTTGGCCCTGCTCCCACCAAGCAACTGCTGTAGAGTCAGGGTCATGGCTGCAGCGAGGAGGTGGGCGAGGGGTGCAGCAGCTTCCAGCTGCCAGTGGTGGAGAGAGCTGCGCGGTGCCATCTCTGGGGGCTGCCTCACCTAACTGCCTGTCTCTTGTTGCTTCTTAGGGCAGTAAATGGCTTTGACCAAGGTCCCCCCGGACTGGGAGCGTCCCGACCATCCTCAGCGCCTGGCATGCTCCCCCTCAGCGTATGAGCCCGTGGGAGGTCGTGTTCGGACTTGTGGATGCTTTTCTCAGCCCACCAAGAGAAAAACTGCTCCTGGTTCCTCCCTGCTGGAACACGACCTGCACCGTGCTGCCAGAGGAGACCCTGCGCTCACGGCCCTTCGTGTCATGTTAATACAGTTTATTTTCTCCTGTTGCTGTAGCGGACGTTCTCTGACTTGGCCCCATGCCCTGTCCCGCACAAGCTGAGACACGCAGTGCTCTGGTTCAGGGGATGCAGGAGTCTTGCTCACCAAACCTCGGCCAGGCAGTCCTTGGCCCCTCGCTTTATCTCTTCTCTAACTTAGGTTTGGTATGACACAAACCTTGGCTGCTCCTCCTAAAGGCTCCCCTTCTCCCTGCCTGCTCCAGCATCCTGCCGCTTAGGCCACGCGGCTGCCGTTCTCCCAGCACGGCTCCGATCTCTGAACGGGCCCTGGGTGAGGCTGCACGACAGCGCTTGGGACATTTGCACCTGGGCATCGGGTCCAGGTACGTGACTGAGTTACTGCAGTTTAATAAATCACAGCTGGGGGGTGCGTGGTGGTCACTGCTGGTGTGTGTCCCCTCCTGCCTTGGGTTGGAGCGGGCAGGGGGGACATGTACAGCTGGCAGCCCTGCCTGCAGCCTGGGGCAGGGCAGGGCGCTGGGGGTGGCGCCAGGGGCCTGGCACACATCAGTCGGAACAGCACCCACCTTCACATGCGCTGGTGGGCCTGCGTGTGGCTGAAGCGTTCTCCCACGGCGCCCCTGCACCCGCAGGGCAATAACCTGCTGAGCCGCTGTAGCGCCTTCCAGCATGCCCTTGTGCCTGTGCCACAGCTTCCCCCCCCGGCCCTACCCCGCCTGCAGCAGCCAGACTCCACCACCCCAGAGCAGGGGCTCTACAAGAGCCTTGGGAAGCCACACGTCCAGCTGGCCACGCTGCCTGTGGACCCCCCCTCCCAGGCCCCTGAAACCATCCCAACCATGTTCTGATCTGTGTAATATATGACTGGACTTTACGGCGTCACCTACAGGCTTCTGTGACAGTTTTGGGCGACTGTGTACCTCGTGGGTCTTTCAAGCAACGTCCTTGTGCGATTTCTCTGTCTATGTGCCTCAGAGTCGGTGGATTTTTTTAAAACTGAACCAGTGAACCCAGCTGGGGTTTGATCTGTGGGTTTAGAAATCGTCGTTCCCTGTCCGCTCCATCGCGTTCAGTTGGCTCTGCAGCTCCCCGGTGCTTTCTGTACAAACGCTGAGAAAAACTATTGGCCCCAGCAGAAGGGAGGTGGGAACCCCCCTTGCCCTCAGGCTGTATGTGGTCCTTCCCTCTGCATCCTCTGCTGCATTTGACTGTTTACATTTGTTTTATTGTACATAGGTTTGTAAACATAGTACCTTTGCCTAAGATCTCTGTACATACCTTGGGCTTTGTAGCTTTATTTATTCAGAATCTCTCTGGCATGTTTCAGTAGGACAGTGTACCCTGCCACCGTGGTGACACAGATCATGATGTGGGGTAAAAACAGCACCACAAACAAATGAGAGTAATCTTCCAAAAATAAAGTTCTTTTAATGTGGAATCAGTGGATTTTGCAGAACCAGTGGCAGTGGCTGTGTTTTGTCATGTAGGGGGTGCTGCGCAGCCCCAGTGCTGCTCCCTGTCCTTGGCCCCTTCCTATTTCAGGTTGTGCAGGGAGGAAACGGCCACTGCCGGACCAGTGCCCGAGCAAACACCTTTTCTCAGCTGTAGCTTCTGCTCCTGGCATGGCAGGTCCTGGGGGTGTGGCTGAGGCCTGGGTTTTAACATTTCCTAGATCCACAGAATGGTTTGGGGTGGGAGGGACAGGGCCCCCACCACCTCTCTGGGCAACCCGTGCCAGTGTCTCACCACCCTCATTGGAAAGAATTTCTTCCTTATATCCAGTCTAAACCTACCCTGGTTTAGTTTGAAACCATCACCCCTTGTCCTGTCACAGTTGTCCCTGCTAAAAAGATTGTCCCCACCTTTCCTATGGGCCCCCTTTAAGCCCTGCAAGGCCGCAATCAGGTCTGCCCGCAGCCTTCTCTTCTCCAGGCTGAACAACCCCAACTCTCCCAGCCTGTCCCTGTAGGAGGGGGGCTGCAGCCCTCGGATCATTTTTGTGGCCTCCTCTGGCCCTGCTCCAACAGGTCCCTGTCTGCCTTGCGCTGT
>NW_009266282.1:276310-299917 GCF_000687185.1 Egretta garzetta | reverse complement strand
AGGCCCCTCTGGCTGCTGTCCCCTCCCTCAGGTGTCCGCCCCACGCTCGGCCTGGGGTCAGCCGCAAGCTCACACTCGCCGTGGCCTGGATGAAGCTACTGGGCAGCACCAGTGCCAGTCTGGACCCTGAGGGGCACCACTCGTCACCGATCACCATCCAGACGTTGAGTCATTGCCCACCACCCTCTGGCTGCAAGCACCCAGCCCCTTCCTCACCCACCAAACAGCCCACGCAGCAAAGCCACAGCACCCCAGTTTAGAGAGAAGGACGTTTGGGGGGGTGGCCATGTCAGAAGCCCAGGCAGACAACAGCCATAGCTCCCCGCTTGCCCGCGGGCACAGCCACCCCAGCATAGAGGTGGGTCATGCAGGACGTGCCCTTGGGGAAGCTCCCCTGGCTGTCTCTGATCACCCCCCAGGTCCTCCACACACCCCAGCCCTGCTCCTAGGGGGGGTCTGCCCCAGAGGCGAGGCCCACAGGCCCATGGTTCACAGCTGATTTGGGGAAGAGCCTGGGCCTCCAGCTGCAGCCCCTGGGGCTTTTTGCCTCCTCCAGTAGCTGAAAGGCAGAGGAAAGGCATTTCCTCTGCCATGGGGCCAGGCCCCTCTCGGGGGTGCTCCTTCCCTTCCCCGGGGCCTGCCCTGCTCCAGCTCTGCCCCCTGCAGCACCCTTGGCTTTGCCAGGGTTTTGCCCAATATAGAGGCAGGCCCTGCCCCCCCCCCAGCCACTGAGAGACCCCCAAGGCTGCCGGCCCCCAGAGGAGCTGCTCAGCCCCCCACCCGCTCACAGCCAGCAGCCGGGTGGTGGGGTCAGCACTGCCCAGGCTGGCCCTGACCCTGCCAGGAATATGACCACTTGGCTCCTGCCAGGCAGGGGGGCCCTGGGCCCCTCATGGGGAGCAGTGCTTTGGGGGGAGCAGGACCACCCTCACTGCAGTCACCCCCCTTCCCCCAACAGGCAGCTGCTTGGGCAGAGCCTGGGCCTTTGGCCCCTGCCCGGGGAAGTGCAGCCCCCTTCCCCATCCCCAGTGCCCTTCCCTGGGGGGTCCCACCCGCAAGGGAGGGCAGCAGCCAGAGGGGAAGGGGGTACCCCAGGCAGAGGAGCCAGGGCCTGAGAGGGATTCCAGGAGCTGGTGCCTGGGACCAGGGGGGCTCCCTGCAGCCCCTGGGTCTGGGGGAGCTCCAGGCAGGTAGCAGCAGATGAACCACCCTGGGCAGCAGCCCCAGGAGCAGAGGTTCCAGCTGCACCCCTGGGCACCATACTGTCACCCCCCCACCCTCTGCCCCCTCATCACAGTTTTATCCTAGTCACCTTCCCCCCTCCTGTCCCCTCCCAGTGCATACAGTGGCCCGTCCTGGTACCCATTTTCTGCACAGACCCAGCAGGGATCAGCCCCAGGGCACTGGTACCTGCAGCTTTCCAGTAGCCCCAACCTTACCCAACACCAAGAAAGGAAACCGCGCAGCAAAGAGCAGGGCTTGGAGAAGGTAGGGCCAGGGCTGTGCCTGCACCACAGAACCAGGGATCAGCACCAGGTTCAGAGCTGCCTTTGTGCTGCACCCATGCCTTGCCACTGAAATTCAAAGGCAGAGGCTCAGCCCTTGACCACGCCATTCGTGCTGTATTTATGTCAAAATAAAAGAAGAAAAAAAACCAAAAAACCAAGCAAACAAAAAAGTAAGAAGGGAAAAGGCAGCTTCCAGTCATATTCTCGTTTATTAAGGTCTATGCCAGCCTCAGGAGAGAGCTCGTCCTGTAAGTAAACAGAGCAGGCGGCCGCATCTATAATGAATAAATTTATTGTCTTACAAAAATCATTGTCTAGAAATATGGGTATACAAGAAAACAAGATATTTGCAGTCAGATGCCTGGTGGTCAACAGCCAGTTTGATTAAAAATATCCAAACACACACAACAAAACCTTTGCGACAGATGTTAAAGCTTGTAACCAAAGAAAGGAAATCCATGGGTTTTGAGCATGTGGCAGAGGGAGTTTCCTAATTAACACTGATTCATTGTCACTAATATCAGTAATACCGCTTGGACTAGAGAGGTACATGATATGAAGCACAGTCAAAATTAATACATTAAATCATCGTTATATAGGCAAATTATACGTGTAACATTGTCTTAGTACTGTAGTGTCTAAGGCACTTTCTGTAATGTCAGTTTTTCCGCTATTTAAACAAAAAGAACGCTAACTACTTGCTGTAATACTGTTCAAAATAAAAAAAAAAAAAACCCCAAAAAAAAAAAAAAACACAAAACCAACAACAAAAAGGGTTCACATCCACTGGCATGTTAACTCGTAGGCAGGCAACCCCCATCGCTGAGCCCCTGCTGTCGCAGGCAGGTGCGAGCCCCACGCTGCACAGCACAGGCAGCCGCCGGACCAGCGCCCCCAGTAACACCAGGCTGGCTGCTCACGTAGCCCGAAAGCCTCGGCTCACCACGCAGCCGCTCAGCTCCATGTCCTGAAGACTTATTAACTCAGCCATAAATTAATAAATTAATTTTGCCTGTGTTGTATGTTCATTTTCCACTGGTGTTCACATTATACTAGCCTTAATATATACACAGATCTGTTGGGCATGGCGGTAGTGGGGCTCTACGGACGCAGAGGGACTGTACAGATGAGGAGCGGCGATGCTGTTTCAGTTTGCCTGTACTGCAGGAACACTGACAGATGAAGCGAGTGCTGAGAACACTTCAAAATGAGATTGCAGGTTAAAAAAAAAAAAAAAGATATGGACACTAGTCATTCATCCCTATATTTCCCTCTAACAATTCCCAAGGCCTTTTCACAGTTCGCTCGCTGATTGTGTGCTGATCACAACAATTAGGAGAAAAGAAAGATATGGGTGCAGTTTGGTCTTCAATGATCCAACAGACTCAACACAGCCGAGGGCCGCCTGAGCAGAGACGAAATGGAAGGATGGTGTCTGTACGACAAAGCATGCATAATCATGACAAGGGGTCTGTCCCAACCACCTACCCTCTGGGAATGGAGCTTCTGTACTGATTTAAAAAAAAAATAAAAAAAAAAAAAAGAAGAGTT
Organism: Egretta garzetta; assembly: GCF_000687185.1. Classification (NCBI taxonomy): domain Eukaryota; kingdom Metazoa; phylum Chordata; class Aves; order Pelecaniformes; family Ardeidae; genus Egretta; species Egretta garzetta. Next base: position 296,858 of record NW_009266282.1, on the reverse strand, counting down.
TCATCCTTCACATGATGCTTTATAAAATGGCTTTATGATGAGTATCTGGAAAATAGATGCACTGAACAGAGACGATCCCATTTTGTTTACTCTATATAAAAAAGCAGTTGTACCTATATCGGAAGCAGGGTACAGCATGGTGAGGCTGGAGAGCCTTAAGACATGGTTGACCTATGATCAGTAACCTTGTAGCATGCTGACGTTTGCTAAGGCAGGTTTACGGCCACAAGGCAGTTTGGTGGTCAGGGAAGTCCTCCTCCTCCTGCCGACTGTCGTGTAAAGGTCTCTGCATGCAAAGGGTGTGATGGGGCTCTACTCAGCAGGGGCCGGCTGCGCTTCGTTCACGTCGCTGCCTTTGCTCTCCGCGTCATCGTCCGAGAGCTCCAGCGAGGCCCCTTCGATGTGCAGCTGGCGCCGCCCAGATCGACTCGAGGAGAAGGTGATGGGGCCCCCCCTCCTGCCAACCACAAGCAGACAGCGATTGCTGAGGGGTCGCATCTCACTCACAGCCCGTGCCCGAGCTGGTGGCTGCCCCTGAACGACCACCCTAGCAAAGTGCAGGGGAATGTGGCAGCTCCGCTCCAGGCCGCCCATGGGGCACATTTCACACACAGCATTTTGAAACCCCCTCTCCAGCCAAGGGGTCAACATGCTGCATGTCCCGGTACCCTGGTATTCCTGCTTGCTTTATACCATCACCTTAATTTGGCAAGTCCCAAGTAACTTAAAATATTGCCTCTGCCCAAGCACAGACCAAGTACTAAACAGAGTGGGTTCTCAAAAAAAAAAAAAAAAAAAAAGGAAAAAAACCAGCTGCTCATTTGTTAAGCACTGCACCGCACCCTCCTGCCATTCCGACACCCCCACCAGCTCAGCCGCTCTCCCTGTCGAGATGGTTTTTGTTCTGCACCAGCCTCACCTTTGCCAGCTCCCATCTGTACTTGATACAGATTCTGATCTCGGAGATCAGCAGCAGGGTTAGGGTAACAGTTGGACTTGATGATATTAAAGGTCTTTTCCAACCCAAACAATTCTGTGATTCTATGACCTGCTCTCAAGGAAAGCGCCGAGGCGCTTGCACCAGAGTGGGTCAGGAAAAAAGGGATCAGTACCAGCCACCAGAAAGACACGACTGAGCCATCTTCCATCACGTTTACCTAGGGCTGGATTGGAGTGGTGACCCCAGGGGACCTGGCAATGTAAGCTCCAAAGAGTTCAAGCTCCAGAGTTGTCAGGAATATCCCTGCGGCCTGGCAGCCTCCTTGTTACCATCATCAGGCTGGGTCAGCAGTTCCCAGCAGACCCATCCCCTAACATGAGCAGCTCCACTCTGCCAGTGCCACAGCTGGCTGCTCCCCATGGACACATTACAGAGACAGCCTGTGGGCACACAAGGGCTTGGACAAACCCCTGCCCACTGCTACTGACACCACCTACCTTAGTCTGTTCTTCAGGGTGCTGACCTCTCGGCTCAGGCCCTCGTTAGCCTCTGTGGCATCATCCAGCTCACGCTGAAGTTTACGTCGGGAAGCATTTGCACGTGTGGCTTCCTCTTCGGCCTCCTCCAGCTGGCGTTTGAGCTGCTTCATTCTGGCATTTGCTTTTTCCATCTAAAATACAAAATGAGGTCGTCAGAATCAAAGTCAGCAGCTGCAACCCAATGTGTTTGGCCAGAGAGGTCGGCCAGCAGTCTGTCCTCCCTGACCACCCTGGCTGGAGATGAACCATCAGCCTCGCTGCAGCCTCCAGTGAGGACTCCAGGAAACACCTCAGAACTCCGGACCCTGGGATGCCAGGGTACACAACAGGCCATTGCACCAGGGCTGATATGGGGAGGCTTTGATTGCTGGGAGCTACTCCAGTGGTTTAGTGATCAAGATGGGGGTTCCCTCAAATGTTTTCACTAAAATGCTTCTTAAGAAGCCCTTTCTACTCAAAGTATGGTTTTATTTGCCTTCTCAGAGAAACAGGCCTCAAAAGCTAAGCCCCTCCATCTACCTGCTCCTTGTACTGGTCTGCATGTCGACGCTCATCCTCCACCTGCATGAAGACTTCTTTCAATTTCTTCCATAATTATTCTCAGTACCTGAAGGCTAGGAACACAAGCTATGCCCTTTCCAAAAGACTCCCGTCTCATAGTGTAACTGATACTTGAATCCTCTTAATGTACCTGCCACCATCAACAGAAATTGGTTTTAATATGCTGGAGGCTGGCTGGGATGCAGCTTTGAAATAGTAAAGCAGCACTGGAGCAATATGAACACGTATGCGTGCTGAAGAGAGGGACAGAGAGGTGCTTCTTCACAGTGAGATTCAACAGAGCAGCATTAGGGTTACCGCTAACTAGTAACATGCCACTCCTACAAGGCCAAAAGCACAAAAGGATTGGAGATGGTGATAAGGCAGCCCCCCTTTGGTTTTTCTGGGAGGAACTAGCTTGAAGACCAAGATGGAAAGGACAGGCAGGAAGCACTCACTGGAGAAAGCAGACTTCTGCAGAGCACAGAATTCATCTCAACTAACTAAAGCTGTCAGGCCCAAGCTGTTCAGTTTGCTTCTTCTAACCAAAGAGACCAAGTGTCTGAAGGGGATGTTTCATCTTGTCTCAAGAAACTTTTGCAGCACCTTGTGGCAGCAAATAGATTCTGAAACTTTCCATCCCAGTCACTTTACAGCTGTCCTATAACTCTACAGTGTGTCCCTCAAACAGGAGGTTTCTGGAGAACTAACTCTAATGCCCGTGCTGTAAGCTCACATCTCAGCTCTACAAAAAACGTAAGGCACGGAGATTTCAGACATTGAACTGACAGAACAAACACAAGCAAACAATTTTTTTTTTCCCTTACTTGGCTTCTTGCTCAAGCTGTTCTTCCAGCTGCACAATCTTGGCTTCTAGAGTAGAAATTGTTGCCTTGAACTTAGACTTCACAGATCCCTCCAGTTCCTGCAGCTTGGCTTTCAGCTCTTTGTTCTGCCTTTCGAGCTGCTGCCGTGCATTTTCACTCTTCTGGGCAGCACTCCGCTCCCCAGCTAGCTCAGAATTAAGTGTGTCAACCTTTTAGAGAAGAACAGAAGATCATTTGATGCTATTCAGAGCCTCCACTTAACTGCACACTGAAACACAAATTGCCCCAACCGTGTTGCCAACAACAGATTCACCTGCAGCGTGGTCTTTCGGAACCGCTCATTGAGAAGCTCCATGTTGCTCTGCTCTTCCTCGAGCTCTTCCTCCAACTGTGCAATACGAGCTTCCAGCCGGCGCTTCTCATCCAGCAGCGCTGACCTAGAAAGCAAGTATGTGGGTCAAGACACGTTCAGGTCTGATACAAAGCAACTGGCTACTTTAGGCATTGCAAATTGTCATGAGCAGCCACTGTGCCAGCAATTCTCTTTATAACAAGGAATTTTTGTCATGAAGACAGATGAATACAGAATCGTCAAGAGAACTGCATCTTCTGGTGCCTTAAGTCCTTCAGATGCCCAGTTAATACATTTGATGACTCACTTTCCTGAAGCACTGTTTGCAATCTCATCAGCCAACTCATCCCTTTCTTGCTCAGCATGACGACGGGCTCTTTCAGACGCAGCAAACTCCTGCGAAGGTTTACCAGATTCATTACAGCATTAGCGTTCTCAAAACTTCTGCAGACAATTTAGCCTTCTAATAACACTGCACAGCACCTCCCAGAAGTGATATCCCCAAGGTCTTTAAATGGATTAGCAACTGTGGAAGCCAGCAGGACACATCTTGATATTTCTCCCCCTTAACTGCCATATGACTACACTTGATTTGCTTCTCCCGTTCCCTGAAGTGTTCCTTGCACAAAGTTAAGGAAAAAAAAATCTGTGAAGATCAGTAACATTCAAGGCCTAAACAGCAGGAGAAAGCCATTCTGTCACATGTTCTAATGAACACATTCAGCGTAAAGTGGGCACTAAGTTAAGTGTATTTTTTAGGTTCTGACAAAGTACGTAAGCATGAATACAAGCGAAGTATGGAAAATAAAAGCTTAGCACAACCATATAAACAGCACTGAATCTCATATTATAAAACTGTATTATGTGGTCAAAACACGCAGGCGTTTGCTAAGAAGGACAATTAAATGCACTGCAAGTGCAAGACTGACAAGTTTGAAGTCCACAAAAAAATAACATGGAGAAGCTCTAGTAAATTGTAGGTCATCTGTAAGGGCTCAAAGAGTAAGCATAGTGAAATTGAGCAATGGCTTCAAACTTTGGTTGCCAGCTAATACAGGACAAAACCAGAGGCAGTCTCTCGCACAAGGCAATTCTGCTGATACTCGACCTTGTGGCAGGGCAAAGAGATAATGGGAGGTAAGTGATACGTAGCAAGACTTGGATCTCTTATGTGAATTGCCAACAATGAGGGACCACATGCCTATTAGAGAAAGGGATGAGGACCTAAGATGGCAGTGGTAAACCTCCACAGACTTTAACAGTCCACTGAGGTACTGGAGAGATTGTTAGGCTTTTATGTATTTCCAATAATCAATTTTAGTGCTGACACTGTGCACTGGACCTTTCAGAGACTCTCGAATGATCTTGCAAATCTTAGTGAGGCCTCAGGTCTGTTTAAGCAGTAGTAAAAGCTTTCCTGCTACCTGGGCAGAGAAATGAGGTCCAGACTACTGGAACGATTCCTACAAAGCTATAAGGAGCTCACTAATGACCTAGGGCAGGGGGGAAGAGAAAGATCTCCAGGCTCCCATTTCACTAGATTGCATTTGACTTTTTTTTTTTTTTAAAAAAACCCAACCTCTCTGATCTTCCTCTTACTTTAGCAAGAAAAACAAATTTCTTTGATTTCAATCTCACCTCTTGGAGCTGGAGTATTTCTGCTTCAAGACCTTTGAGCTTCTTTTCACTTTCTTTGGACTGTGCAAAGATCTCATCTCTGGATGCACGGGCTTCTTCCAGCTCCCGCTGGTAGTCTTTCATTTGAGCCTGCAGTTGGAAAGCAGGGGAAAGAAAAAAACATCATGCATTAGGACAACCACAAGATTTATTAGCAGCTCTGAAGCATTTTGGCCCTTAAGAGGTAAGGCCTTCCTCCCAAAGTGTCTTCATTCCACTTAAATACATTTTTAGTTCTTATTTTCATAGTAAAACTTCATTTTCTCATCTTTCCATCATTCGTTCCTCATCAGAAGTATCCCATTATAAGACTTCACTTCATTTATCAGTATATTTCTTGTAGGAAAAAAAACCCTCTAGTAAGGAACTGCTCAATTACATTTATTATGAAACTTGTAGAGAGGTAATTGGAATTGACTTGGAAGAAAAAAAAAAAATCTATTTACTTAAATTACCTGATAAAACCTATTACAAACACGCAAGGTAAGAAACTTCTCTGTGTAGAAACAACACAATTCACCATTTTGCACACATAAGGTAGAAGCACATGCTTCTCCTTCCCTTATGACACTGTTAACACAGAGCGAGATCTTCATTCACAGGAGTTTGACCTGAGATGCTAAGAGAGTAATAAAGTTGCAGAAACTGCGTTCAAGTTGTACCTGTACCTTTAGAATTTTGGGTGCTTGTATGAAAGCATAGAGCACTCAGGTATGAACTCTTTAGCTGTCCTGACCTCTTGGAACAGAGGAGCGGGGTACTGCTAGGTACCAGCATTTCTTGCTTTAACCTATATTCCCGTCTCATTCAGCACCTGGAGTCAGTCCCAGAATTTCCCCCATTCAGCTGAAGTAGAATTTAAAAGTAGGATTGCCAAGGAAGAAAGTGGACAGGGCAGAAAGGCAATTTAATTTGCCATGTACTTTACATGATGTTTTACATGGCCTCATACTCCTGCAGCTTTGGGCCATGGCACTAAAAATCTTTGGCAAAAACAAACTCTACTAAATGTGGAATATTTTCCTGGCAATGGGAAATAAATCCTTGACACAAGTACTCAGTTTTTCTTGCCAAACTAAAAAGAATGGGCATCTTGGAGCTTTTTAAAAGCAACTAAAATTTACTCCTCCTTTTTCTCTGGAGCATTTTTGGCTGAAAATACCTTAAAAAGTTCAGCTTGAGGAAGCAGCAGTCAACAAGACCTGAGCTCAAATCAGTGAATTCAGATACAAACAACCATGAATTTTAAAAATGCAGCCTAGAAAGCAATACTCAGTAAACCCTTATGCAAAGTGTTGAAATAAAGAAAAAGATGACTATTGAATAGAGGGAGACAACCTTAACTCCTTACGAACAAAAGGATGAGAGGAGTTTTGAGCAGGTGACAAGTTCAGGCCAGACACTCTATGACATGTGTCAGCACAGACGAGTCTGATCCTCCTCTTGCCTTCAAGCTACAAGTGTATTTAATGACAAGCAACACCCTGGACAGACCATCATCGGGAGAGAAAGCAGCTCAGTTGATAAGCTGTGCCTACCTGGAGCTTACGTAGCTGTTTGATTGCTTCATCTCGAGCCTTGTTTGCAGCTTCTATCTGACCTTCCAGATCTTTCAGATCCATCTCCATTTTCTTCTTGGCTGCCACAGCAAAAGCCCTCTGTTTGCGCTCATCTTCCAGCTCTGCCTCCAGCTCTCGCACCTGTGAAATCAAGGCATTAGCAGGCTCAGCAAGACTACAGAATGCAAGCTACATGAGAAGACACTGCAGATGGCAAAACCAAATCCACAAATTGGAAGCAGAGATCTCTGAACTGACAAAAAGGAAAACAAAAGGCAGTAACTCAAATGTCTGAAACATTTCCATTCCATCTGTTCACCTACTCAGCAATCACCTTCTTGCCCAGCACATCTATTCACAATTAGGGATCACTCTAGGGCAGACGTCACTAATTCTGATTGAACCACTAAGAGGAAAATAAGTAGAATCACCTCATTTTCTCAAGAAAAAAAATGAAATCATTCCATTTGAAATAGCTGTACTACTGGTATTTTTACACCAACAACTTTTTTCAAAACAAAACAGAAAAGTATCTAAGCAGCAAGCCAACACGAACTAAGGTAGACTTATGCAAAAATAAAACTGAGCCAGAAGTGCCACACGTTACCAACATGAAAGAGCATATTTTGGTTTGAAGCAAGCCTCCCTCCTCATGCTAGGTCAAGAGCTCTAGCCCAGTGCAAGATAATAGCGATTTTGCACTGCAGTGAACTTCAAAAGCCCTCCAGGCCACGTTTATTTCTAAGAGATTTCTACATTGGTGATTCTTAATTATACATTTTTGTTTTCTTGGGATAAATCCTGAAATACTGGGTGTTCTTTTCCTTAAAGCTTAATGTTGATTTAGAATCATCTTCTCTTACAAGCATAAAATTTTAAAGGTGTTTTTTGAGTCTCTTCTGATCTGCTTTGTGTTACTAGAATTCTCGAGTCTGGCAAATCTGGAATCTTTGCCATGATTTTAATTTAGGAAACTGTTCACCTAATTACAGTTTTTCAGTCCCTCTTGGCATCCACTGATTTGTTCCCGTACGTCAAATAGGATGGGCTTGAAAGCCCATATAACATACCCCTGTCCTTGAAATACACCCACGCAGCAATAGCCAACCCCCTGCTTGCACGTCGAGTGGTTTTGGATGACCATCAGTAACAGACTAACAGTAACAGTTGACAGTGGCCAGTCCTCAACAAGACCCACTCTATTGTTTGTAAAGATCAGTGCTTGGGATTTCTATAGGATGGGATCTTTAAGCAAAGAGTTTTGTTTTTCTGCTAGCAATTTATCACTGAAGTCACAGAGCTTTGGCAAAAGATCCCCAAACCCTTCCCACTATAAAGTACAGTAAAACAGACATACTTGTTTAACCAGCATCCTTTTTTTCTCTTCATTCTGTTCATCTCTGGCTTGCAGATCTCTCTCAAACTGGGCTTTCATAGCTTGCATGTTCACCTCCAAACGAAGTTTAGCATCTTCTGTGGCCTGCAGTTCATCTTCCAGTTCCTCAAGCTGAGTCCTCATCTCTTCAACCTGTTGCTCTAAAGTTCTCTTTGACTTCTCCAGCTCATGGACCTAAGCCACAAACATTAATCAGACCCTCTCCCCTCCAGATATCTCACCATCAGCAGTTCACAGCAAAGTAAGATATTACATGAACTCAGTACACTGCATTTGTTCCAAATTGGACAAGGAATCAGCACAGGCAGAGCAGCATCTCTAAGTCTGTGTTAGAGAACCCAAGCATCTATGCAGATAATTGGAGAGATGACTTGTGCACAATGTCACAGAGAATAGTAGTGAGACAAGCTCTTAAATCTAGCACAGGTGCCATTACTCATTTGGCCAGCAGCTTCTGCTCTCCATGTCTTCACATCTTCTGAAGAGGCCTGATGTTAATAAAGACCAGCCTTGTTTTCTGAGCATTAATTCCTCCAGTTTTGGGTTATATATCAGCTCCAAAAACTTCTATTTTTCTGTCAAATATACTTCTCCAGCCAGGGAGTTTTCCTGTGTTGTGCCCTATGCAGTGTGTAACAGGCAGGGAGTGGAAATGTACTTACATTTTTGCCCACATCATCTTTAGAGCTCATTAAGTCTTCCATATCTGCACGCAACTGTTTGTTTTGTCTTTCAAATTCTTCCTTAGCTTCCAGGGCTTCTTCCAAAGCCCGAGCCAGAGACAGTGCTTTGGTTTCCTTCTCCCTTGCTTCTGCTTCAGCACGATCTCTTTCCTCTGCATATCTGGCAGAAATGTTCTTTTCTTCTGCCAGCATCTGAACATAAGAAATAATTAATCCATCTCATAAGTTCTATAATCAGGTCCTTCCTGCCACAGGTGTTTTAGTCAATGAAGTGGTTAATGCTCTAGGTTTAACTGGCCTTCAGAAGCTGTCTAGTCTCTCAATCTTGATCAAAGTGCTAGTAAGAAAACAGCTAAAGCTACTCTGGGGTGAGGAAAGCAAGCTACTAATCAAGATTAAGCAAGTTTTATATTATTTTCATCTTTCAGTCTTCACATGCTTTCTTAGTCTATCTTGAGGGATTACAGTAATACTCTTAAATTTTTGTGCCAATGTAATTTCCTTTTTGTATATAAAGAGCTTATTACTTGATCTAACAAGACCCAAAGCTGGCATTTAGCTCACTGAAATTGTAAGTGACAAGTTACTCTTAAAGGCCAAGCTGCTCACGAAAGATTTATCAATAATCACAGTATACTAGTCAGACCCTTCTTTATGCAAGGCTCATTTATGCAGTAATAATATAAATGAGATGCCATTTAAAAATCATACAAAGCAGCAAGATAACAGCAACTACAGTACCTGATCAAACTTCTTCTGCTTCTTCTCCAAGTTAGAAACAATCTGGCGCTGATGATCTAGATCTACCATCAAGTCATCCAGCTCTTGCTGCAGGCGATTCTTTGTCTTTTCCAGTTTGTCATAAGCCATTGCCTTCTCCTCTAGGCGCTGGCTTAAGGACTCCATGTCCTTCAATAATTTCTTCTTATTTTCCTCCAAGCCTTCAATGGTTCCCAAGTCATCATCTACCTTTTTCTTAGCATCAGCCAGCTGAAATTTAATAAATGAAAATAATGTTCCTTAGTGCTCCATAAGAAGGAAAGAAAGGCTTCGGCTCCAAAATACAAAACCAGAAATATGTTCTTGCTAGTTAAAGTAACACAAAGACTGTGAGCTAGCAGGATACTAAGCAGGGGAAAGTCCTGCCCATTGCAGTTTGCTGTACTAGTCGTTATTGCAAGAGAAAGACCACAGGAAATTTTATTCTGAAATGTGGTCTAGCACACGTGAAAATTACATGATATTTTTCCAAGAGGTTTGGGACACCTGGAACATGTAGGCCTTATCTCATCTGGAATGTGTAGGCCTTACAGAAGTCGTGCCATTTACAGCAGCTTACCTGTGACTGCAAGGCGAGCATCTGTTTCTCCAAGTTCTTTCTGGCCTCCTCTTCCTCTTCCTGCTGCTCTTGCAGGTTGTTCTTCTCCTCTTCCAGCTGCCTAATCCTGCTGCTCAGGTTGAGTTTCTGGCGGGTTTCTTCCTGAAGCAGCTCCTGTTAGACAAACAGCCATATTCAAAGTTCAGTTTGGTTCATAGTGTGTTAACTGTGGCCTTGGCTACCACCTTCCATTGCTCTATAAGGAGCTTCAGGTTTAATTATTTTTCTCACAGCATTTTTCTACAAGGACATGCTTATGAAGACATCTATATTTGGGGTTTCAAAAATGCAGTGCTTATTTATTTTCAGCAGACCTAAATCTTTATAAAGCCTATTTCTGATCAGGGAATCCATGCCACTGTCTGTTCTAGAAGTTAATGGATATACTTTTCCATCTTTGAAGGGACAAGCACAGAGATGACCTTCAAAATTGGTTTTCTTCTTTCAGACAAGCATACAGAGTCCCTGTTTTAAACCACCTGGGAAGAATATATAGCAGCAAATCCTGCAATGGCAGCATGCTTCCAAGTTTTGCTGCATTGCTTAAATATAAAGGTCAGTTTAAAGACAGCTGTAATTTGGCAATAGAAACAATAGAAACTAATAAAAGGTGTAACCACCATCCCCCCTCCACCATCCTGTTCCTCACAAACCTTGCCAATTGTGATTAACATTATTGAAGTAGTCACTGTTAGCATATTTATACATGGAAAAAGTAAGAGTATATTTAAGTGATGAATACATGCATAAAGCTGTATTATTTAACTCAAAAACAAACACTGGCAGTTTTAAGAACTTAAGCTGCCATTAAAAGACAGGGTATTGTCCCTCGTGCCTTTCATGTACCCCAAGGATCTTATTTACATTATCATTCTACTTGGAAAAGTTTTTTTGACTTAATACTTATCTCCCACAGAGACTAAGAAATAAAAGAGAAACAAAAAAGGTACAATCTACCATGTAGTGAATCTTAGATAATGAAAAATTAGCTCCACATGTAGCTGAGCAGTCATTATATATTGCATTTCACTAGGCTTCAATTGGGAATACAGCTTCTACCCAAGGGACTTTCCAAACCACGCATGAAAATGTATTTTCTGTTATGCAGTTAGCATTTCAATGAGGAACAAAGCTTCAGTGCAAAGTTCAAGCTTCACTGCACACACACCTGTGTATCCTGAAGCTGAGATTCCAAGCTAGCCGCATCCTTGGCAAACTTAATGCCTTTCTTCTCTGCTTCCTCCAGGAGACTTGAGACATTATCCAACTCGTTCTGCAAAGCAAGCGGTCTAAATGTAACATCATGCAGCTGACTCAAAGCAAAGCCTACATCCCACTGGGAGCTGGAACTGCAGAACATAAGACCTCAACAAATTCCAGGTATGGCAAGACAACAACAGATCCCAGTAGGAGATACAACAAGCTAAAAGTACTCAAGTTTGGTTAGGAACTTGAAGTTGGATGTCCATCTTGAACTTAAGGGTATAACATAACAAGGGGTTAGGCATGCTATTTAGCAGAGCATGTCATGCCAATATCTGCATTCATACTTCAATGCCATTTTTAAGTACAGGACCATGTATTTTACAGGACCATTAATTCAGGGATTATCAGGGCATCAGATGGGTTTAAAGCATCACTCCTAGAGAAAAGGTTACTGCCAGGTGCCAACTCTTGCTATTTTAGACTATGCTACTTGTATATACAGTGAAAGACCGCCCAAAAGCTTTCCACCCAAAAGAACTGGGCCATTCCCTTTTTGAAGCACTTTAGCTTGATTTACGAGAACAGGCCTTTACTTGCAATCCCTATCTGTCAAGCTCCCAGCTTTAATGCACAAAAACAAACCTGTGGCCATCATCAGTCGGTACCTTTTTGCTCACACCTGTAAATAAGCTCAGCCTTCCACAGGATTTGGTCTCCAGGACGGGAAGCAGTGTACTCAGAAGCCACTATAATTATCATGTAGCCAAGAAGCTCACGATTAACATCTTGGCTGTCCAGCTATCTCCACCTGAGGCACAGCACCACTTTAAGGCCCCTCAAGTCCACGAATACATGACTGATATCACTTCGCACATCAACTACAGACCCAGTTCCTGTACACCCAGCTGCATCTTTGAAAGTAATTTCTCCCAAACATTTCTGCATACGGTTAAAGCTTTTACTTTCTTGCATATTTTCCAGCAGTTTAGGACTTCCATACAGCCTTACCTGCAGCTTGTTAGCTTTCTCCGCCAGTTCCACCCTCAGTCTTTCTCCTTCCGTGACCTTAGCAGTTAGCTCTTGTACCTGAGCATCAAGCTTCTTCCTCTTATGTTCAGACTCTGCCTTGACCTGCTGCAGTACCTTCACTTCACAGGCTAACTCCTTGTTGTCGGACTCTAGACCTTGCTTGTTTTTTTCAAGATTTGCTTTGAACTAGGAAAAACAAAAGGAAAAAAAATATTAACATTTTGTTAACATAAAGTTTTCTGCTAAAACTGTTCAATCCAGCAAAGGTCGTTTACAAGTTCAAAGATAAAAAAAGTGCTTGGCAAGTTGTAAGGAGGGAGTGTTTAAAATGCTGCAGTGTAACATTCTGTGTATGTTAGCCAAAGACTAAGTTAATCCAAGTTATTCCACACTCAGATATCACAGGCAACAGTGAGGACCAAAAGATGCTTCTATGAATTCAACAAGATCTGGGATGTCAGTGCTGTAAAATGACTGTTTGAGTAGCACTGTAAGTAGGAAGGAATGTGCCTATTAACAGATCAGCACGGCTCATCTCACAGAAATAAAAGGAAAGATATCAACTAAAGCTGCCCTGATTTTAGTCGGCATAGCAGCCCGGAAGTGCATAACAAAGCCCTTTTCACCACCGCACTGACATTTGTCAAAAACCTTTCTAAAAAAGTAATAGTTGGCAGAAGGAATGTTTAAGTGCCATTCTTATTATATCACCAGAGCTGACATCACCTTATCACAAGACCTTTGTTTAAGATTGCAGGGTATTTTTCCATCTTTTCATGCTCTTATTGAGAACATATAATGAATAAGCAAAAGACATGCATAAGATCATCAGATGAATAAACTGTAATTTCCATCAGCTTTAACTATGTTTCTCACCTAGTTTAACATACTAAGGAAGCTTGTGAAGTATTCCCTAAATATACATACTACTACAGTAGATGAGCTGTCCACACATACATTTTTGAATGACCAGAACTGTAATTTCACAAACCAAAGATACTTTTTTTTTTTGGGCAGTGTTGGAATAATTCTACTTTTGAACAAGACACTCAAGCTACACTAGCATGAACAACGCTATCCAGGTGTGCCTCCACCTGCCTTCTCCAGTGCTGGTTACCAGAGAATGCAATACAGCTGTGTAAATTGGCATGATACACCACAGATCTCTAGCACTGGAGGTCACAGTACCAGTATGAAGTTAAGAGCAGCTGGAAGGATTTTTACACCACCTGTACTCACAGTTCATTATTTGTGAGTGCCAACATTACAATTGCCTTCTTTAGAAGCATTCTGCAGTTTGTTCATGCAGAGAGCTGCTTTTCACCAAATAAGCACATGGGCTGCTGGAGAATTCCCACAGAAGTGCTACATGAATTTATCTCTAGGTACACCATTTCCAGGTCTAATGAACACCTTTCAGATCGAGGCCAACTGTCTAATCCTGCTGGTTTGAACATATTGCAACTATATCTTTGATTCAATTGGAAGTGTTATGCATGTACAGAGGACAACTTAGATCTGCAGATATCAGTAGAAGGGACCACAACACTGATGTTACTTATATAAAAGTCCTGAAGCAGAAAAATGTATTTCTGGAATTCATTTTCTTCTCACCCTTTTGGCCTGTTCAAGTTGCTCAGAGAGCTCTTCCAAGGCAGTAGCATGCCTCTGTCTGATTTCCTGGATCTGTGCTTCATGGTTTTTGGTTTCCTCTTCAATTGCTTTCTTCAATTCAGCCACCTCCTGTTCTCTCTTTGTCCTAGGAGGAAGCATCAAGGGCAATCAAAAATCAACATTTTAGTCTTTTGGTAAATTAAAGATGAATTTTAATCACGCCTTCCTACAGACATTATGATCCTACCTCAGCTCCTGCTGTGCTGCAGTGGTATCCAAGGTATCTTCCAATTCAGTTTTTAAAGCCTCCAACTCTTCACTTAAATCTCTTTTCTGCTTTTCCGCCTTGTTGCGTGATGCCTTTTCAGATTCAAGATCCTCCTGGAGTTCTGCAATTTGAGCCTGCAACTCTCTTATCACTTTCAGTGCATTGTTTTTCTGAACTGCTTCTTCATCACCTCTGTTAAACAGAGGCACAACAGTTGATGATATTTTGTAACTTCAGATCTATTCTCATAACAGCCTAGTGTTATTTAAATTATGTACACAAATGATAAGTCAACTTTTCCACTAGAATAAAACAGACCTTCTAAAATTTCATAGCTAGAAAAGCACTACTGCACTGTTATTCTCAAGATCCTAACCAGCACAGTGCCCAAGGTACTACAGATGCACACTAGAACAATCAAGCTTTCAAGTTTACATTAAAGTATTCCAGTTGTAGATCTCAACACTACCCCAAAAATGTACCATCTGCAGAATTTTCTCCTCCTGCAAAATTGTGGATCTTTACTCAAAACACACAAAAGGTATTTAGTTTATATTAAAAACACATGGCTGCAAGACTACCACACATATTTTTCAATGATTGAGTAGGACATACATTATCAAGTACTTTGACCATTAAGAAGGGTCTCTGAGAATTACGTGTTTTTTCCCCTCCTGAGGCTGAACCCTGAGAGCCTAAAAAAGTCTTCCAGAGCCCAAAAGCTATTACACCCTAGTAAAACACTGATTTCAGAGCTTTACAGGGCAAGGATGCTGATAAAAGACTGAATTTCTTTTTTTCCATATCTACGCATAGCACACAGGTGTCTAGAGATGCTCCAGTACAAACATGAACTGGCTTCTGTTTTAACATTCCCAGTCTAACTGATAAGTTTGCAGTCAGATGAAATTCTGTCTAGGAAAGTAGGTTTCTACCACACTTCTGTAGTCATAAGCCCCATCATGCTCTGACCTAGCAAGAGCAGCCTGCAGTTCTTCCTCTTTCTTGGCCAGCTGGATCTTCAGTTCTTCTATCTGGGCCTGCAGCTCCGCTATTTGGTCCTGTAGGTCTGTTGTTTCACCATCAAGTTTTCTTTTAGCTTTTTCTAATTCTTGACGGGTCTTCTCCTCCTTTTTTAAGCGCTCTAAGGAAGGAAAGAATTAGATTTACAAGCAATTTTCTCTCATGTCATCCTCAGAAGGTTCAGGGGCAGTGCAGTCCGGTGGCAAGAAGGGTGGGTGGGAAGTTTAATATATGCTGTGTCAGTTCTTTCTACAGCCTGTAGCTAGAAAGGTGACTGGGAAAGATGAAATAGCAAAGTAGATCTGTATGATTTAGAAAGAAAAATCAAGAAAAAGTCAGTGACCAGAAGAAAAAGTTTGAAGTAAGGGAACAGAAAGATAACCCCATCCTGACAGAAAATAAGGAATGAGATCAAACAGAAGAGTAATCTGAGCTGCTAGGCCAGGTAATCACAGACATCAGGATTCAAAAATGAAGAACAACTACAGACTGGAAAAAATGATGGCTTGCATAGTTTTGGAAGGGCTAGGCTGGACTCCAAAAGGTTTACTAGAAAATAGTGTCGCTTAAAGAAAACTCACATAAACCATTTTTGCAAGTGTCTTTGCCACTAACTCACATCCCATTGGTATTTAACAAGACTTTGCAACCCTGATACCTTCCAGTAATTTTTTTTTGTGTAGCCAAGATAGTCCTGCCCTAGGGTATTTCTTTGTGAAAACCATCCCGTTGCCAGTGCCATAGCAATAAAACACATTTAGGTGATCTGCCTGCTGTCTCTTTAGGATAGTTACCAGCTACATTGTTTACAGTTAGCTAGTGACCAGGTATGTAATATATTTAAGTGACAGGAAGGTCATTAGCACAATTCTACATCCATTAGCATAAATGTAAGTTATTGGACTTGTTCAATACTTTGTGGGTCCCTCACTGCAGAGATTTCTCTCATACCCTTCCTAAGCCTACTACTGGATCAGGACATCATCTTCTACATGGAAAGGGAACTATGTTCAAGAATCATCTTAGAGCCACCCAGTGCTATTTGGGATTTTCCAGACAATCTAAGGTACCACTTTGTCTAAACTGTTCCTCATTCAAAAAAGACAGCACTTCTCCCTATGTTTCTACATTATATTTCTAGTGAGTGAGAGTTAGAACAGTGTCACAAGACCCAATTTTGTAATTGAGAAAGCTCATAGTGAACTGATTAGTGGTTTGTTGGGTTCTTCCCCCCCCAAAATTTCAGTATATAGCAGTGCCAAGACCCTAGCAGAGAGACCTTAATGGCTTCTTGAATCATCTCAAAGAGTAAGTATCATTTTACTGTGCTTTACTAGCCAAGAAATTGCATGCCTTGTATTTAAGCTTTAATTTCCATTTCTAAGGTCATCAGTCTTGGAACAGTACCATAACCAAACATCTGTCAAGTAAATCAGGACTAGTGTTTCTGAAAATAAGCACACAACTACTCAAGCATTATTTTCCAGTGAGTAAAGCTTACTTAAGCCCATCTTAAGGTCTCTAAATATGAATTTTAAAGAAAAGGTACATCAATCATCTACTATCCCTATCGGTTCAATACCTTTCTATACACATAAGATTGAACTTTGGTATTCTTCCATAACAGTATCAGTTTTAAAATATGTAGCAAGACAGGCCATAATACAGTAAGTGAAAAAACTATTTCTAAATTAGGGCACGGAGAGCAACTTTGCCTTACATTTTGCACCTTTTGACTTGGTAGTTTATCAATGTTGCAATATAGCTATTTACAGCCGTAAGTAATTCAAAAAAATCCAGAAAAATCAAGAAAGGTTACATAAATGTGACAACACAGGCAAAACAATCAGAAATAAATGGCCAGAGGAATTGAATCATTTTAGATAAACAAAGCATTAAGAAAAACAATTCATATTTGCTTATTCAAAAAATATACGAAGCCAATGAATGCCTACTAACTAACATTATTCCAGAAAGACATTGTTCTAATGTGTTATTAAAGAGAAGTGTAGCACCTTCCCCAAAAGGCAGATGTTTTACCTTGTTACCAAGGGATGCATGCAACAACATGAATTTCTAAGTGTGTCTATAAATGAAATGGATTCTCAAAAATGAAAAACTAACTAGTTAAACATGAGAAAGACTGAGCAGCCAAATGCCACACGTCTTGCAAGCAACACAAGCTTCTTTCAAGATTTAGATAAAATTAACAGCTACTAAGGTATCCACATATAAGGTTACACTTAGCAGACTGGGCCAGATACTGCATGCATTGTAGTGAGTGAGCCATTCCCTTCTAGCATGATGTCCAAGCTGTTAATAGACGAATGTAGTGAGAACAAACCTTCCAAATCAGTGATCATCATTTCCTGCTTGTTCTTGAGTTTCGCCAGGTTTTTGGCCTTTTCTTCTTCTTCAGCCAGCTGAGAAGTACATTCAGCAATTCGATCCTCCATCAGCTTCTTTTCCTAGTTAGGAGTAAGGGGAGAGAGAATAACTTCTAAAATACAGTTTGAAGAGTCTCTAAGCAGCACAAATATCTGAATATACAAAATCCATACAGAGGTCTCATACAGCATATATAATACAGATTTTATTTCAAGTGACTGGCTTATCAATATTAAAGATCAATTGGAATAGTATAGAAACATGAACATTTGTTTTCCAAGAAAGTGAGACTTGGAATTTAACACACGGGAGGACTGGTTTTAGGACAGCATTTGCTGTACACTTCTGGAAATCTGTTTGCAAAGAACAACGGTAACTGTGATTGGTTTCCAGCTCTTTGATTTGGAAGACTCATTAAATTAGAAAGCATGCATGGCAAATACCTCCCTTTTAGAGGTCAGTTTAAAAGAAGCTCTAAGTGTCTCAGGTTCAACCTGTTCAAACCCCACAAGTCTTCACATGCAAACTCTACAGCTAACGTAACAGCAGTCTCAAATGTTTTGAGCGCTATCACATGGTACTATTACCCATGTGCAAAATCTCCACTGCATATACTGGTCTCACCTTCAAAAATTTGGAATTTTGGTCCTCCAACAGTAGGATCTCTTCCTCCATCTTCTTGATCTTAGCTTCAGCTGTCACTTTTTCAAGCTGCAACTTCTGTCGAGCTCCCTCCTCCTCATCAAGCTGTTCCTCCAGGTCCTGGCAAGAAAGGCAATTGCATCTGTGCATTTTCCAGGTTACCCTGGAAAATGTTAATTTTTTTTTTTTTTTAAATTGGTAAAAAAAAAAAAGCATTATTTTGAAAAGCAGCCTGCCCTTACACTAAAAATGCATTCGCTTTTTGTTAGATTCATTTGCATCAATGATATACAAAACAAAATAAAGGGCCATGTGATACACGCAGAATTTTTTATACTCTACTTCAGCTTGGGCTGAAATATGCTGTCTAGGAAATATACACGGACTTCAGAGTCCTTCACCTTCTTAATTCTGAACAGAAAATTTAGAAAAACCTACTTAATGACATCAAAATCAGATCAGGCTTTATGTCAAATACTTCCTGCATCAGAACAGGGCATCTGGTGTAAAAGTGCAGGTGTCTAGGAAGAGACGCCACAGGAATCAGATCTCCCGATTTCCATATGAATCTAGATCTCAATATTACAGCTGAAATGGTTCAGATATTGGCACAAATAGCTAGATATGATTAGAAGAGTAATAATGTATGGTGCTTCTATTCATTCATGGTTTTAAATAAGATTCTCAGCCACACATTAATGGACACTTATTAAAAGGCATCAAGAGCTCGGAGATGTGGGGTTTATTTCCCCTTTAAGTACCTTGAATATTTTAAAAGACCAATAAGCTCTCAGGTCTCCGTGTATTCAAAAGGAAGCATCTAAAAAATTTTCACAAAAAACACCCAAGTCACTTGGAGGAGATGAAGTTGCCTTAGTTTTGTAAAAGTCAAAGAAGGCATATTCTTCATGGTATTCACTGGATTTCGGTCAAAAAGGAGTATTTCTCTCATAAATGACATCATCCCATCAGTCTTTGTTTCTATAAGAAAGCAGGTAAGTCCCATGCAGTCATTCCCAGTTCTTCCCCCCTCAAAAGTGCTTGCTACCTTTAATATAATATAGGTTGTATACGCTATGGCTACCAACAGGGCATTCTGACTTTTCTTTTTCTTTCTCACGCTCACGCCTGGAGACCACAAGAAGCTAAATGTACCAAGCACAGGAGAAGGGGAGAAAAATTCAGATTGATTTTATTCCACACATGGTGCTAAGGAGCTAAATTCCTCTGCGCCATAGAGATGTTGAGGGAGCTTTCCCATCCTTAACTGTCCTATTTGCATGTGTTTTCACTTCCAGTTACCAAAAGGCATACCTGAATATGGCCCTGCATTTTCTTTTTCTCATTCTGCAATATTTGGTTTCTTTCCTCTTCCTCCTCAACCCTGGACTCCAAATCATGGAGAATTTCTTCCAGCTCTTGTTTTTTGGCAGCCAAGCGAGCCCTCATCTCCTCAGCTTCTGCAAAGAGCTCTGTCTCAGCCTGTAGCTGTTCTGCAAGAATGTTCTTCTCTTCTAGAAGCTGCAAATATACACAAAAGGTAGTAAAGCAGTAAAAACAATGTTTAAAAGTCTCTCATGAGAGATTATAGGTGTGACAGCTACAAAGTTACTTAAAGGCCAGGTTCTGCTCCAACTCTTGACTCCCTCGTCAGTACCAAACCCAAAGACTTTCAGCAGAGGGCTTTATCAGCAGTCCAGAAGACACCAGCTTTCGTAATAGGACTACAGCAATATTCACTCACTTGTCCCCCCAGTTTAAGGAACAGATCCCACCGTGCCTATCCCATGTACCCTGTTCTACCAACAGCAAAAAGATGAGGGAAGACAGAAGTGCCTGTTTCCTGAACTGCTGCTCACGTTCATCCCTGCATAGCAACAGAGCAACATCATGAGTTGCTGGGCCAAAGCTGGCACTGGAAAGGAACTGGAGCACATTACTTCTTGCTGTGTAAATTTGACAACAGAACAGAGCAGTTGCAACTGGGAGGGACCTACAACAACAATCTACTCCAACTGCCTAAGCACTTCGGGGCTGACCAAAAGTTAAAAGCATATTAGAAGCATTGTCCAAATGCCTTTAAACACTGACAAGCATGAGGCATCGACCACATCTCTAGGAAGCTTGTTCCAGTATTTGACCACCCTCTTGGTACAGAAATGTTTCCTAGTATCTAGTCTGAACCTCCTCTGATGCAGCTTTGAACCGTTCCCACATGTCCTGTCATGGGATCCCAGGGAGAGGAGATCAGCACCTCCCCTCTCCACATCCCCTCCTCAGGAAGCTGTAGAGAGTAATGGGGTTTCCCCTCAGTCTCCTTTTCTCCAAACTGAGACAAACCTGGTGTCCTTAGACACCCCTCATAGGCCATGTCTTCCAGCCCTCTCACCAACAAGAACTGATGCTTTGCCATTCTGGATATCCATCCCAGTTCTCTCATGTCTCAAAATTACCACAGGGATAAATACTATGGGGTCTACCTTTATT
>NW_009266282.1:192511-276296 GCF_000687185.1 Egretta garzetta | reverse complement strand
CACTCTTTCAGCTGTTCTTTAAATTGATATCAATGTTACTTAGGAACATAAATTAATTTTCAGTTTTGTCCAATAATTATAGAATCATAGAATCATTTAGGTTGGAAAGACCTTTAAGATCATCGAATCCAACCATTAACCTAAGACTGCCATCCCACCACTAAACCATGTCCCTAAGCATTGTCATAATTGTTTCCCCATGTCTTAATGTATACCACAGCAGAAGTATCCTACCCCAAAAACACATCTGAAAAGGAAAATTACACTGCTACTGAAACTCTGTAAACTAGGAAAGGCCGAAAAAAAAGTTTTGTTTCATTAATACAATGTTTCTGCATTCCTGGAGGAATAGCTCATGCTACATCTTCCTATTCCAGATATCAGCAGAGTGTGAAGGGAGTTAGCTCTCCTGATTCACAGTGCTTTTGCTCACAAGCATCTCCCCAACGTGGCTCCCTCACACAGGATATAGTGCAATATACATTCTGCATATCAAAAGGCGATCTTGGGCACAAACCTGTTGATGTTTCCTTTCCATTTCCTCAAGTTCTGCCTCCACTTTTGTCTGTTTTTCTTTCACTTTCATTAGCTCCTCATCCTTGGCTTGAAGTTCTTCTTCTTGACGAGTGACCTGAAGAAGAGGCTTCACCTACAAAGATTTGAAAGGAACAAGTAAGAACCTGCATCTACCTGTTTACAGAAGTCAAAGAAAGTTACAGAATATAACAAACCTTTGTGAAGACTCTCCACCACTGCCAGTGCCTAAGCTTTAAATATGCAGCACAATTCCTCTGCAGGATTTTCAGTGCACTCAGTTGCTGTTGTTTCTTTGCAAAGGCCCTGAAGAGAGAAAGAGAAAAACATTTCATGTTAAATACAGCTGAGCATCTGTCCATGTTTTTAATTTTTAGGTTACCAGACCCTAGAACACTTGCAGACCATAAATAGGCTTATTTTTAAGTTTCAGTGACTACACTGATTTATGAATACTCATTCCTTATATGAAGAGGCAGAGCAAGAGCTGGATTCACGATTTTCAAAACAATAATTACAAATGCTGTTTTTTCTTACTCTTAACAGAATTTTTTCTTAAACAGATAAAATCAGGATGGGTTAGACGCTGAGGTATCCTTTAGTTTCAAAAAAGCAACTTTCCAGAGTCTCTCTTAAGAGCTTCCAGTGGAGTAGAGAGATCTTTTTGCAGCCACTAGCTGTACCACAAGCAGCTGCACATGTCACAAAGGGAAGATTAAGGAAAGGAAATATTGCTATGGAATGAAGGTACTAATTCTTAGGTAAAAAAATCACCTATTTACCCCGGATACAACTACAGTTTATCAGACAGTATGCTTTCTTATGAAAATCTCTCCTGAAATGGAAGTTTTAATGCACCACTCCCTATCAAAGAGATGACCACAAGAAAATCAAACCAAAGAGCATGCATACTTCCTAGCCAGGTATCCTCTACAGACTGCCTGGAAGAAGATGATGATATCTGTGATCTTCAGATCCCGTTCTTCTTCTAAGTGTGCCAAGACACCAGCTCGGAAGAAGATCTTGCTCTGTCCAATTCTGTATAAGTTGGGGTCCAGCTCTAATGCTCTGATCTAAATGGGTAGGTAAGCACAATGTTTTTACATCAAGGAAAGAATATTTTTTGTTCCAACTTTTCAATGTTTTAACAATATATAGGTATAAACACTTACCATGCGCTCACAGGCTTGCTTACCATCCATAAAACCTTTCGGAATTGCATTGGGAGTAAGGATCTCATACCTTAAAAAGTCAAATGAAAAACAACCTTTAAATTCAACAAAAAGCTACAGTCATTGAGTGCACGGCTAAGGAATTCCTTCATGAAGTTTTTCCAGAAGTCGATTTTAGATTGGTCCCCCCTTCCCTAGCGCCTTTAGAATAAACTTGTGATATTTAACTGCTTCAAGTTCAAGCCACTTCAAGACCTCGCACATGGGTTCTGTTTTCTTTCTGGTTGTGGAAGGAGTGGGGGTGGTGGTGGTGGTGGGGGGTGTCTTCAATTGTTTAACAAGGAACTTTCTCTCATAAAAACCTCAAAAGACTGTTCCTGCTGTTACCTCTGTCTAAATTCCTGGAACACTATCCTGTTTGGAAATCCTTGTCGACAAATCCTTATTCCTTCCAAAACACCATTGCAACGAAGCTGATCTAGAACCAGATGTGGATCCAATTTTCCAGCCTGGAGAAACAGAATAAGCATGATTTTTATTCTTTTAATTTGTATTAATGAAAACCTGTAGTTTAAGTTTTTCAGGCTACCTTCTACAAAGTCAACTGTCTAAATAAGGGGATGTGTGGGGAATATGGAGAAGATATCTGATCAGCGTGAAAACTTTGTAGAACCTGGCTTCTGATTTCAAAAGGAAGACACAGACAGCATGCCTAACTTAAAATGCAGGTAAAGACTTTAATAAAGAAAAAGAATTAGAGGAATGGTCTGTAGTACGTACCCTCTTTTCATGATTTGGAATGATGCAGCGAACAAAATTGGGATTAGTGTTTCGGAGCGTTGCCATCAGCTTGGTGAGAGATTCTTTGTACAGTTGGCCGACAGTACGAAACATGCCCTTCTTGGTCTTGTACGCAGAGCCAAAAGCTGTCTCTGTTATTCCAGTGACCTGATCCAGACCCACAATACGATCCACTGGGAAGGACAAGAGAAAATAATTAAGCGGACTTTAATATTTGTCAGGTATAAGGACAGGCAGAAAGAGGAGCAATAGTGCAGCAGCAGAAGCTTTGTGGGACAAATGACAGAAGATGCCACCAGTAGGCAAGGCAGTCAGCAAGTACTAGGGACGCTGTGCAGAAGCAGTGGAACCAAAAGCCACAAACTTATACAGCAGAATAGTGTAGCTTTAGTAGGTACACACTAAAATATCCAGCTCTTTACTTGCAGTTCTACATGACCAGGAAAGCCATTTTCTTTATTGTAAGTCAACTTTTAAGAGAGAGAAAGTTGCCTGGAAACTGGCAATTATTTGAATTCTTACAACGAAAAATGTTTCTGGGTTGAATATGTGGAATTAGACATCTGTGCATATTTGCTTAAAATGAAGAGTCATGGTAATTACATAGATTAAATCTGAGTTTCATTGACAATTCAAAAAGTATTTTGAAAGCATAACTATTTACAGAAGAGTTGGAAATAGTGTTATTTCAGTGACAAGAGGGGAAAATGTATCTGCCAGACTTCTGCTAGTCTGCTATTTTGAAGAACCCTTCTAGCTTTATATACAGCAAAGACCTCCCTAGCCAAAAGACAAGTTTCAAAACGCAAAAACTGCACACCAAAGCACTTCAAAGCTGCCATAAAGCATCAGAATAAAGAATTTTCTTTGATTTTTTTTTTTTTGAACATTTTGGGTAAGGATCTCTATGGTTTCTTCTTCAGAAGCACAAATTAGAAATCTGACTGCCATAATTAAAATCTTTAAGCCAAAACATGAATGTGATTCCATGTGCATGTCAATAGTTATTTAAACAGTGCACTAAAAGTGACACAGGTGGCTTAACACCTTCATAATTAGAGCTGGCACTTCTTAGTTCTGAGCAAATACACAACTTATATTGGTTCTCCATGAAATCCAAGCTGGCCAGCCAGAAACAGGCAACTACATGTAGACTACAATTTAAATTTTGTGACATTACCTTCAAATTCATTCAAACCAAAGCAGTGGGAATTATGCTTTGCTACCAGAATTAATTCTGTATGAGAAATAAGTGACAATATTTTATTTCATACTCGTACTCAACTGGTTTTCAAAGGTCTATAAAAAACAAAAATTAAAAGCAGAAAAATACAGGGCAATGAATTTGAATAATCACTTGTAAGTCTTGCATGTCGTATAGAGCAGAGCCCAGATCCTCCACACAGTTTTGAACATAAGAACTTAAGCGGCTTATTAAAGTTAGAAGAATAAGTAGGTGGTAAGTTGTTCATAAGATCATATCCCAAATATTTACTTTGAAGCAGAATTCAGGTCTAAACCAGAAGTGGGATAGAGATTACTGGGAATCAGCCTTAAAAGCTGTTATGTTCATCCTCTGTAAGTGTTAGAAACATGCACCCACCAGGCACCACTACTGACTGGACACTATTCAGCTTTTGTTTGGCCACATGCTTTTTAGAATTTTGTAAATAAATCTTAGTTGTGCATCTTTTGCTTTGCTCTCCTCTGTCTTCCAACTAATACGGTTATTTATAATTCAATGAGGATTACTTAAGTTAAAAGTAAGCCTTCCCTACAAGTTAAGAGCAGTCATTGAACAGCACAACTGGAAAATCATCCATTGGCTAAAGCCTTTGAATTCAAGCCCTCTAGTAACTGCTTTAGGAAACACCACTAGCTTCCATGAGTAGTGGAAGATAAACCCCAGTAAAGATCAAGAGTCTGAAGGCACAGCTTTCACGTACATGTATTTCTAAACCTGGGGAGAGGAATACAAGAAGGATGAGGAAGAGGCTGGATAAAAATATCTAAAATATCTTCAAACAGACATCCCAAATAAGTCAATTTGATGATTTCTTGATACCTCAAAAACCGTGTGCAGCTTCTACACAGGGAAATATTAAAATTAAGAGTTTTCTGAAAAGAACAATTCCAACAAGTCTGAAAGAAGTTTAGTTCACTTACTAACCCCACTACAACTGCAGCACTCATATTTCAATATGTTCTTCAGCTGTCCTCCCCCAAAAAATACATCCACACTCTGAAATGTTCCAGAGTTTTGTCAATGTTGGACTGCAGAAAGAAGCTTGATAGTGTTATAAAACTTACACATTCTCTCAAATGCCTGGAGCTACCAGAATTATCACTTAATAAGCAATTCTGCATCTCAACATGGATTTAGGAAGCAAACAAACCTTTTTATCTGCAATGCTTAAATGCAATGCATAAATTATAAATGCTATATGTATGCAGCAGCAACTGAATAGGTATGCACTCAGAGACTACTTGCCTTGTGGAGGTATACCTAAGTTTAGCATGAAATGAAAAGTTCATGCAAGCCTACGAGCAAAAATGGTTTTCCTGTAGATACAACAGCCCTGCCTTTAGTAGGCCTACTGTTTTTATATCCATTCACCTGGTGGATCATGAAGGCCAGTAATATTGTCATAGAAACAGGCTCTCTGAATATTCTGAATCTCTAAGGCAGAGAAACAGCAAAAACAAAGACAGAAGAGCAGATACACAAGACACTTCAGTTAGTATACAGAACAGGTTTATCAATTGCAAACAGACTTAACTGTGCTACAAAAGCAATTAGGCCACAACATATTCCATGCACATTTCAATTATCTGTGGAAGCCGGTTTTGCATATTTGGACCAAAACACTTTTGCTTCTGTGCGTGTACTTGAAAGGAAAGGAGCAGATCCCCAACCAAAAAGTTCTTTATATATTCACTAAAACTGCTCTCTGTAGCTGAACCAAAGTAAGTATTCCTGAGACTAAGACTGAAACTCAGTATTAACCTACAGCATCATCTATATCACAACATTAATTTTCTCCTGGAACAAGAAATGACAAGATTTACTGTGGCATGTAAATATACTCTAAGTATTACACTGTGATGTTAAAAACTAGATTAGACAAGTCCTTGTATGCTTCTTGGGGTATGTTGGTAAAAATGTCGACAAATACTTTAAGCTGATGTGCAGGTAGTCTAGCTAAACAGCAGTGATTTAAAATAGGAAAATACTGCATTTGATTTTAACATGCAATATCTAAGCACTAGTATGGCTGTTAATGAATTTTATTTTAGGAGATGCAGATTTCCAGGATATGACCCACCACTGCACAAGAAACAACTGTGCTGGTGCTCACGTAAGACAACGTTTTATTAACAGCAAGTACCACTGTAGCTGTTCACATTCAGGACTTAACTGCAGGACTTCAAACTAAGAGTTTTGGACAAGATCCTAGAGATGAAATTTGACACAGGGTAACAAGGAATAAGTGAATATAATTCCAAATAATGAACATGAGAAGCAGCTACTCAGAAATGATACATGTGCAAGGGACCATAGGCACACCCCAGCTTCCTTGTACTTTTGGCACTAAACAACAGAGAAAATGCTGTAGATATTTACAGTGTAGGGGTGGAGGGTGAGGAGGGAACAGGCACAAAAAAACCCCAACTCATCCAGCAAGGTAAAATCGCTAACATCTTGTGTACTGAGAGCATGATCTCTTACCATCCTTCCAAAGTTCTGCAACAAATTTGTCGGAAGACTGGTGCAAGAGTGTGGCCACATTGTCGTTCAGGGGGTCCATATTCTTCATCAACCACTCATCCGCCTTGTAGTCCACCTGTAGAGTAGCCAAGTTGCACATGATCAGACACACTACCAGCTTTACTTTTAAGTTTACTAGCATCAAAAAATAAAGCTTTCAAAATACCATACCAATGTTTTCCTCCTATTCTCTTCTTGATCTTTGCTGCCTATGAGTTTGTTGTGCCTCCTCAGAACAGTTCACAGTACTATGGAAAGTTGTATTTCTTTTGAAAGAGTAAATGGGAGTTATCTTAAAAATTCAGCAATTTGACTTTTTGCTCACTAATAGCTGGTATACATTTTCAGTCTAGCATTATTGCCAAAATAAGGCTTCGCTGTTCACTGTGAAGACGTAAAAACAACTCCAGTATAGATCCTAATTACTTTATCTAAATTACTAGACAGTAAATTAAGGATGTGCTGCAACATGTTTGTGGGGGTTTTTTTTAATTTCACTATAGCAGTTATACTTAAACACTTTGTTCTCCAAGGCAAGCAAACAAAGCTCTTATCTTGAAAGAACCAATTCTGTGGTTTGCAATTAAACTACAGCTCAGCAGTTGAAAACTCAATGCTACCAGTATGGTTTCATCCCAGCCCAAAAGAGAGCCCTAAAATTCCCCAAGGCCAATGTAGACTAGCATGGTTTTGCTTCAAACAAACTGAGTTTTCTGTTTTTAAACACGGGCTTTGGAAGGAACGCCACATTTAAATGCTCCCAGCATCCAAACCCAAATCAGCTCGTCATCTTAGTACTTCTTGCAGCAAAAGCTACTTTACAAGTGATTCTACTTTTGAAGGAAATACACATTCTGATAGCAAATTGAAAAATGCCTTCTGTCAGAGGCAGGTACACAATGCAGCACCAGCACCCCAGAAACGCCCGCTCAGTTTGGCAGGAGTAAAGCGTTCTTCAGAACAGCTACTTTCTAGTAGGCAGGCATCAAGCTGTTTTACTTCATTTTGATTACCTAAAGCTAACCTTTTGTTTCCCAACTAATCTACTCCTAACTGCAGTAACACTGATGATGTCATTATTTCTAAGTTACGGTTTTAAATATTGATACAATAAAATGTATAATTTATTTCAATTTTTGGTACAATTGTCTACTTGCCACCATTGACAAAGATTAGATGACAAGAAGCCAATAGTACTTTAAATGAGAATTAAAGGATGACTCTTAATTATTAGCACAGTTTTTTCTAATTAGCAGAGCAAAAACTGGTACTAGGATTAAGTTTTAACTATTTATGAAACTAATTCCATAGCAGGGCCCTATGGAATAGAGCTGATGATCATGAAGGTTCCACAAAATGCTGACAAGAACTGCACAGTTATTTTATGGACCTGTTCATATTGCAGCTGAGCTCCATCCTTCAATGGGAAAATAAAGATTGAACTAACTGTAAAACCAGAAAGATATCAGCTTACCTATAAAAGGGGCTATACAGAAAATCTTATGTGAAGTGAGGAGTTAAAAATGAAGAGGGTATCAATGCAGCTCTACTTCAAGCAATACCATCAACTTGGAAACATAAATATTCAGATTTTCAAGACAAGTCCTGAAAAAACTCACCTGTAAGACCTGACAATATTTGCTTAATTTTAGCATTAATTTAGATTTTTCAGTTCTGTCTATTTGGTGGCAAGAGTTCCATCACAGCACTCCTGAGCACATTTAAGAAAATGAAATAAGGCCATCCTCCCACACAGGTATTTCTAAATTTGGTAGCTATACCCCACAGTACTTTCCCAAACCCAACATTTCTAACCAAGTGTTTAACATTTAACCCTTACCTTCCCTGCATAGTGAATAATGCAGAAATCTGCTTTGTCCTTTAGCTGTCTTGGCTTTTGGAACTTGGAGTGGGTTCCTTGCTCTTGGACCAATTTTTCCACAAATGTCTTGTCAGTAGCTTTAGGGAACCAGCACTCTTCATCCAGTAATGCTAACACACCAGGAGGATTTGCCTGAAATCCAGTTGGATTTAATCTGTGTTAATACTTCATATATGTATTTTTTATATTTTTAAAAAATTGTAATATTTAAAACACACCATTGAATGCCACAATAAGAAGCTGTCTAAACTGATTCAAATTTGTTTTAAATTAAAACAAGCTGTGGAGGAGTCCAGTTCAATGAACGGCATTATGACTGGTTCAAACAAATTCATTCCATGTATACTGAAGCCAGACATGAGACCCCTGATCTAGTGCTGACTAGAGCCTTGCTTTGAGCAGAGACTGGAATAGATGACCTCCAGAATTACCTTCCAAACATTTCTGTGACATGTACGTACACAGCAGCTCACCCACATCTCCACAGTAGTTAATGTCATGCTTTAATGTGGGCTAAACTGAAGACAATTATCCCTCCCAGCCACCCAATACTCCTGTGGCAGCCACCAAGCCTCCCCTTGCCAAGCCCTGTGCTGACATCCAGTAGCAGCATCCAAAGAGATTCGGCAGGCTTAACTTGAGCAGCCAGCATGGTTTTATATACTGTCTCTCTTTCCATACAATTTAAGCACTCCATTTGAAGGTTTTATTCTTAAAGTGAGGTAGGGAACAAACAATGTCTGTGTTTTGCAGCTGTAGAATTGTTTGACGGGATCATTTTCCTTAGGGAAGATGCACATAGGAAAGTAGTAGAAAAAAAGAGTTTATAATCATTTATACTTCAAGAGTTTCTAGTGAATGTAAAGCTTGCACATTTGAAGAGAGATGTTTCTATGTGCCTACGACATGGCGTCACATTTACAGGACATTCACTTTTAAAAAAGTAATTTGATG
Organism: Egretta garzetta; assembly: GCF_000687185.1. Lineage (NCBI taxonomy): Eukaryota > Metazoa > Chordata > Aves > Pelecaniformes > Ardeidae > Egretta > Egretta garzetta. The sequence continues at coordinate 267,184 of NW_009266282.1, read as the reverse complement.
CATTTTAGGATATTCATCTGCCTACTAAAAGCATCCACACTTACCCCTCAGGCTTTTTGCCAGAGGTTTTACATTCCGAGGAGGCACTTTCTGAAGTTCCACACAAAAAGTGCAAACCTTTGCTAACTGAAACAAGATTTCCCTTTTCCCTCTCTAAAGAAAAGCAGTGTGGGTTCATGGGCCATAGGCTACGTAGCATCATTAGCAGCTTACGTGTATTCTAGAATCCACACACAGAAATGTAGGGAGTAGTAACTGCAATGCCCTAGGTTTAATTTAAAAGGTCATAAAATAATTTTGACAGCATAGTTCTGAGGCATGAAGAATGATAACTTTCCCTCTTCAGCTTCCACATATTCAGCAACCAGAAGAATATGTTAAGAAGTACAGTGACTAAAACAACCACCAAGATACCGCTTTCCTAGTCGCAAGGCAGATTTGTGGGGAAAACTCTACCCTAAATGAAGTTTCAGAAATTCCATTATTGAATTCAAATAAAAAAAAGTTACCATAAGTCTTGAAAAGCTTTCTAACTGAGCCACCACCCTAAAGCGCCTATAACACAATGGCGTTGTTTAATATGGAAGTAACAGGACTGAACACTTCATTAGTACTAGGGAAAAAAGTATAAAGTAGTAGCTTAGTATCTTTAGCTCAGTGTTCTACCCTAACATCAGGGCAAAATCCCATAAAGATAAAACCTTTTACTGGTATTTTACATGGTACATGGTATTTTAGACTTTGGATTTCAGCCTTCAAGTTAATTCACTTTTTGTGACAGCTCCACAAGAAATCTCTGTATAGTCCTACAATTTGCAGGCAGTAAAAGACAAACCCATAAATGGAACCTCTTCTCCTTAGAGCATTATTAATGTGCAGACTTACAGGTCTTTCAATTAAGTCAATGCAAGGCTGCAGATCCAGTCCGAAGTCAATAAAATTCCACTCTATACCCTCTCGTTGGTACTCCTCTTGCTCCAGGATAAACATTGTGTGGTTAAATAACTGTTGTAGCTTCTCATTGGTGTAGTTAATGCAGAGTTGCTCAAAGGAGTTCAACTACAAAAATTCAAACATTCAAACGTGTTGTAAGAAAACTGGAAAATGCATTATTCAAATCTCTTATGTTCCCTGTTACATATAGTTAAACAATGAATAGTAGGAAAACCCATCATGTATAAGAGAACCATTTAGACTAAAGTATGACTTTTTGGCACTGTAGTTTAGGGTTGTCAAAGAATTTGCACACTACCAAACAAAACCCTCCAGCAGCCTTGGAACATGCATGCATTAAGTGGCTCTACACTTAGTCCTGAACATGCATTAACAGGGAAAAGGAAAAAAAAAAAGTCTGATTAGCAGTGTTTTGAAGTACCTCAAAGATTTCAAATCCAGCAATATCCAGAATTCCAATAAAAGACGCTCCCTGTCGTTTGGTCCTGTCCAAAGCTTTATTAATGCGGTGAACAAGCCAGCGGAACAGCCGTTCATAGGTGGCCTTTGCCAAAGCTTCCACTGCAAAGTCTGCCTGAAAATCCAAACAGGAAAATTTATTTACCTTGGAGGAGTCATCAAAAGAACAGACATGGATGTTATCACAAATAACTAAGTAACAGAAGAAGTTTAATGAAGTTTAATGAAGGTGAGGAATGAAAACAAGCAGTAGAAATAGTATGCAGTTCGATTAATATTCTGAAAAAATTGTTTTTAAACTGTTCCATAAAAAACCCAAAAGCTCTCTCTGCATTTGATACATGTAACAATAACATTAAAGGATGAAACCAGCAGAGGGGCAAGGAAAGGGAAGGGTTTATTCTACTCTACCACTGATGTTTACCATAGAACAACATTTAATAAAGACAGGAAGCTTAAACACAGTCAGTGGCAGTACACACTTAATTCCAATTTTCTTTATTAAGAGCTAATCAGGATGAGGTACAGTGTCACTACATCTTTAGAACTTACTTGTTCTTTGGTCTGGGCTTTCTGAACGTAGTCTCTGCCAACTTTGATGCGCGGTGTAAGTATGGCCCGGGTGAACTCCATTACATTCATTCCCAGTAGATGGCAGAGTTTCTGTGCGACTGGAGATCAAAAGCAATAAATGGAAGCATTTAAATCCTCCCCCCTTCCACAGCAGCTAGCAACATCGGTGAAACAAGCTACCGACAAAGGCTGTCATACGCCAGCTTAAAAATTGAACTGCCACTTGAAATAGCAGTCAGGGAGACGTGCTTCTGTCCTGGGGACAGACCTGCCCTGTGTCACAGCCCGTGTCCACAGGGCTTCCACGTCAAAGGCTGATGGAAGTCCCTACAGACATACACCATGCAATTTTCTTAGGGGAGTGCGGAAAACACCAGATTTCATGAAATTGCAGGGAAGTCATGTAACAGCCCATAGCTCATGTACAAGTGTTCGTTTTGTTACTTTAAAAGGGAATCATAGAATCATAGAATCAATCATAGAATCATAGAATGTTTTGGGTTGGAAGGGACCCCTAGAGGTCATCTAGTCCAACCCCCCTGCAGGAGCAGGGACACTGCTAACTAGATCAGGCTGCTCAGAACATTCGTTTTTCTCATCTCCAGAAAAAAAAAGCACAGTACGAGGACACCACACTTCAACTCCATCATACTAAGGTTGCTTAAAAACTGTTTCAATTTAGGCAGGTGTACTGCTTCTATTACAGCCTATATTAAAATACATTTTTTAAACTATTTAAAACATGGGTATGTAATTTTTTATACAGAATAACATCACAAGCAGCAGCGCGCTTTCTTTAGCCAGCACGAACTCTCCTGGTGTCGCATTCGTTATTTGAAACCCACACCATCATTACATATTCTTGCTGCATCAATCCCTTTTTCTCAATAAATTTTCCCGTAGGTTAGGTGTTTATGATTCCATACTTCTAAAAATGGAAGTGACACTAAATGTATTTTTAGGTCTGGCTAAGTGTTGCCAGGAAGGAAGCCCTCCACACCATCCAAGTAAGCACTGTAACCCCTCAGCTTTGTAATCTGACAGCTCAGTGTTTTACTGTCAAGATGAAAAAAGCCATTTTTAAAATCAGATTTTAATACCAATATGTAAGAGCTTCCTCTGCCTTTTTTTTTTATTGCTGGTGTTAACAACACTACTACTTGCTCTTAATGTTGAGATTCTCTGTCTGGCCATATATTCTTTAGAAGGGTTTGTGAATCAACACACAACCAGTGAAATTAGTGTAGCATCACAAATTGAGCACGCCTTTCACTTGAGCTACATACAGGAGCATTTCTGTGCTTCGAGTATAAAAATACACATCAGCACATCAGATAAAACCTAAACCTTAGGTGTCAAGTAGCAAGTGCTGTCAGGATCTTAAAAAAAAGAAACAGCACAAACTTGAAAATATTAAGTAGCTATGAGCACCAGCTTGGTACTGTGGCATAGCAGATACTATATAAAGGATATTACAGGTTTGAGGAAGGAGGGGTTTCCCCCCATGCAGTACTCCAAACACTACACTGGGCTCCTCTTTCACGACCCTGTGACACGTAATGTATTGTATCTACCTTTCCAGTTTGTAATAAACCATAGCTTAGGTAACAATAATAACAATAAACCATAGCAGAGGTAATACTAAAAATAACATCTGATTCGGACACTGAAGGAGGCTGTAGCCAGTATTTCAGAGGTTTGACTGACCGAAACCAAACCATTTTCAAGTCAAAGCTCTACCACTTCTAAGGGTTGGACTGGTTCACACTATTTCAGCTTGATTATTATTGCACTTTAAAAAAAGCATAATTCATCTTTTTTGTTTGTAACTGAGGAAGGTCCATTTAAAAGGCGCGATTGTAGAAATACCTGACTACCCTGATGTGCTTTTTATTACTATTGGGTTTTGGATATAAAATTGTGAAATATTATAAACCAAAGATACTCAAAAGCTCCTATCATAGCTGAAGCATGAACTTTATGAGGTTGCTTGTGAACCTCTGCCCTTTCAGCAGACAGGCTTCTTCCAAATCTGGTAAGCAGGAAATGGTTCTCTAAATACAGCTTCTCCCTCCTCTTCATCCATGAAGGCTGTATGGCTTTCTTGCCATCTCTTGTATCTACACTTGAAACAGAGATTTGTTTACCTATATTTATTATCCATAGGGTAGAATTTGATTTCCATAGTCTTTAAATTAGGTTCACATCTCTACTACACGCACAAATTCCTTCCCTTCTATGGAGACACCAAGCTGACCTATTTCAAACATGTGTCCCTAAATGAGATGAATCACTATCAAGACACACTTATTTCTCTGGAGGATGCTAGGGAAACCTATTACAGTGAGATGTGACAGGTGACAAGAAGGGAGAGATCAGTTTCACTCAGTGTTTTCAGAAACATACAGTAACAAATACCACATAATCAAATAAAGTAAATTTCAAATCCAGAGAACAGAAACATGCTTTAACTATGAACTGAGCTTTTCAGCAACTCTGCTTTGTAATTCAGAATTTTGTATCTGGTATTACAAATATCCAATAGTATTAATATATTAATACCCAATCTTATAATTCAGAATGCATGTCCAAAAACAACAGTCATACAACAAAAGTCTAGATGGTCAGGAAGCAAGAAGCATTTGTGCCTTTCTACACCACACCTTCTAAGTTGACGATGACTCAGTCGAGTTGTCTAAGCTGGCACTAAAAGCCCAGATCGGTAATCCCTCACCCAACCTTTCTTCCTCCCTACAAAACTCAGACTGCCAACTGCCAGCCAAAGATCAAGCCAAAGACTTGAATCCACACCTCCTTGCTGGGGCACTTGGGGCAGCAGGCCACCACCTTGAGAAATGACAAAAATGTTGCACATTACAAGCAACCTACATGCACAGCAATTTAGGACAATTATGAAACAAGACACAGACAAGAATGAGCTGCGCATGTGTAGCAGGTCCCATGAGTGATGGTTCTTACTGCTCCTGCCACTGGTGTCAATTCTCAAAGCTGGCTTTCCATGAGAGCACTTAAAAGGCTGGCACCGAAGTATTAAATTAAAAGCCTAAGATTTGCTTCAGCAGCTATCTTTTTTGTGAAGAAGTGTACTCCTCAAAATGCTGATCACATTGTGGATACTAACTGATAAATTAAATCTTAGTCACACTGCTATGCCACTTCAGAAATCAAGATTTTTCTAAATGCAGCATTCTTATCTTCAGCCATTTCACTATGGAAGTTGTGCTTGGCTCCAGGGCTCTTACCGTTGGCAAGAAAACTGCTCTCAAGAACCAAAAAAAACAAACAGATTTAAGCATGCACTTTTTCCTAGTACTTAAGTCTTCATAGATAGCAAGAAAAAAAGACTACAACTGAAATAATTGTTCAAAGTTTAGAAGTAATGCAAACAGCATAAATTCTGTTGATGGATACTTAAGTTTGTCTGCACTATGAGAATGGGAAGAGGAGAGTTTTAATAATTGCCCACTGGTTACTACAACAGTCAAGGCCTCTTTTTGGCACAGAACATTATCAAGGAAGCTCAGAAGACTGCTCTGTACTTTTAACGATACACACTAAACAAATAGCAGGAAGAAAGCTACAGCACAAGTTAAAGCCATACAAATGTGATCAACTTACCAGTATTCTCTGGCATAGAAGCTTGATCGGTATTTCTCTCCTTCTTAAAGGAAATATTTCCAAATTGCAGCACTGAAGACACCACTTTCAGCATTGCTGTGTTATCAAGAGACAGATGCAACAGTTTTATTGAAGAGGGCTCACTTAAATTTTTGTTCTGTTACTTGTGTCACTCCCCTCCCAAATTCAAAGTATGAGTTCAGAAAGGAAATAAAATTTGTACTGTATTTTTTGGGCAAATTGCTGTAGTTCAACTCTAGCTCATATTAAGCATTTGCTGCAGGCTGTCAAGACACTGAAGCAACATTAAGTTTGGTGACATTAAATGAGCAAGTGTGTATGTGTGCGTGTGCAAGGGGAAAAAAGCACACTTTAAATACCAAAAAGGCTCAATAACTTACACAGGATCTCATCATGCGAAAATCCCATGATATGCATGGCTTCCATAGTCTCCTGAAAGTTATCCTTGTCTTGTTGCCCAGGAATGGGGATGTAGCCATTAGATAAAAATCTGTAATTGTTAAATCCTTCAAGCAGCAAGTCAGCTGTATCGGGGGGAAGGGGAAGAGACAGAAAAATAAGCAAAAGAAATGCTGTTCACACCCACCTGTACTCTGTTCTCACTAAACATGCATATTACACTTTACAAAATCAGTTCCTCAAATATGGCTACGTGCCATCATACCAGCTTCTGAAACTCTAAAAATACGAGTGTGCCTCAGAAGCTGAAGCCAGATTCCCAGAATCTCTATCTGTAGCAACCTACATTAGCTCTTTAATGCATTAAGCCTGTAAACAGAACATTACCCAACTCAGATCTAGCATAATCTCAAATCCTTATTTGCAGTATCCTAAAAGAAGTATCTCTGTTGAAAGGTAACAGGCACAGGCAGAAATGGAGTTAGGTATTGATGATTACCATATTGAGGATGCTAAACACTGGTTTGTCTGAGACAGGAGGAGAAAGAGTGGATCAATTCTCTGAAGTCTGTACCTTCATATGGTTTCACTTAGCACAACCTAACAGAAAGTCTAGGTTACCAAGGGCGGGGGGAGGGAAGAAGAAGATAACCAACATAGTACTGCAATGGCTGAAGAAAACCACAGGGCTTCATTACGTTTTGGTAAAAGGGCAAAAGGGCTGCTTTTCTGCCCAGTTTGAAGGCATAGTCCAGAATAGATATGGCTGTCAGTGCCAACCAGGTTTGTTATTTATCAGCTGGGAGCACGGCAGTTTCAATCTGGCGATTCCCAGCCAGAGGCTGCCCAAGCTGGACTTTGTCATGTGGGAGCCATTTGCTTGAAATGCAACAGTTGCTTGACAGCATACTCGATAAGACTCAGAAGTTATTTCAAAACAAAGCCACCTGGCTTTTCGTTCTTCCTTTAAAACTCACTGTTTCAAGACCAAAGAATAGTTCAAACGCGACTGTGTTAACTCTGAAATAACAGATGCGGCACGCAGAAGCAACAGGCTTATAAAATTAGATTCTCAACTTACACTTCAGGTGTTCTCCTGCTCCAGCTAGTAGTTGATAGAAGATATGAAATGTCCGCTCATCTTTAGCCTGACGAACAGCACGAGACTTTTCCAACAAGTCTGATGATAAGAAGTCAAGGATCTTATACAATTTTTGGTTAAAAATGTCCAATGCAAACAAAACTTTCAAAGCAGGCTATAGAATTATTTTACGACCAAGCAGAGCTCTAAGGGTAGTGTGAGGACTATCTCCAATATGAATTTTCAGTAGCTTTAAATAAGATATTTCAAATTCCAACTGGTAGAAGCCCACATTTAGTTTCAGCGAACTCATTTCTTGGATGTTGACTGCACTTCCCTGCTACAATTGTCTGCAGCGGTCTAGATGAAGTCCAAGTGAGAGGGGGAGCTGGCCAGTCTTTCTCAATCACTTCTTCTATTAAAGTCATACCTGAACTCTTAATACCAAAAACCCAGCAGCTGCTGGACTCAGAAGTACTTCATCTGAAGCGCATGTGTCATTTCTTTCGAGCACTGCATTTTTACATACAGGCTGCACTGCCTTTAAACAGCTCCAATATTCAGTTTGTGCAGCAGACAGCACCTAGTAAGCTGCCATAAGCTGTAATGTTATGCGAGCCTTTATTTCTTGATATTCCATATTGTAAAGCAAACATGGGACAGGGATTTGAAACAACACAGGTTATGAGCAAGGATGAGTTCTTGTGATGAAGGAAAAATTCCCTATGACTTAAGTCCTCCTGTTTTCACAGAGCTCTAGGCAAAACAATTCACCTGAACTTTCATAAAAGCAAAAACTGCCTTCATTCCTGTGCTGAATGAAAAAAAAAATTAGCACTAGAGCATATTTTGAATAAGAATAGATCTCTCCCAGCCTTACTGGGAAATTCTATTTTGTGACAGTTCCAAACATTCAATGCACTTAAAATGAAGCAGTTTAACTCACAGCACCAGAAGGAAAGCTTAACTGCAACACTGTTTATGATTAATACTCACATGATATTGTTTTACTAAGACTTCCGATTTCATAATTTGAGGACCACCCTATTTGCTATTCCCCCAGAAAACAGGCTAAACAAACTAAAAAAATTAAAACATTATTTTTAGTATGAAGAAATCAACTTTAGAGAAGGGCTTTCAGTGCAAGTACTTTTACTTGTTCTTACACAATCATAAATAAAAAAGAAACTTAAAGCTAAAACTGGAGTAAGCTTCAGTATTAATTGCTAGAGGTCTCATGTTATTGAACATACACTAGAAGACCTAAGAAAACAGGTGGTGTCCCGGCACTTCCAACTCTCATTTTATGATGAGCATCATCTCCTTCCAGGCAGAGAGCTGCTTCTGCAGCACTGATGAGAGCAAAGCCGAGCTTTCGGCACAATACAGCAGCTCAGCTTCTGATCAGGAAAGCCTTTTTTTCCTAGAAATGTCAATAGAGCAAGCACAATTGAAATGGTTTCTCTATTTAATACACCCTGGTGTTAAGGCTAGTCTGAAAATCCAGCAGATTTCAGAGTGCTACATTTTTGGAGTATCCAATTTCTAAGCATGCGTATACATGCTGACTTTGTGATATTTGAGTGGCTATTTTAAAACAAAGGAAGAGATGGTTGCTGTCAAAGGAATGTAGAAGTGTGGTAGCCTTTCACAGCATTCCAATGTATTCTAGGGTTAAAAGCAAAACAAGCAGGAAACTTGCATTTTACAATGACATGGCATGAAGGATACATGTCTCAATGTTGGCCCCAACAATATAACCAGTAACATCAAAGTTAATCCTAATGAACTTGCCCTGCAAAGAAAATGAGATTTTTTTGTAATTACGATTTTTTTTTTTTTTTTTAATTAACACAACAGTGCTGTCTATATAAAAACATAATCCTACTTGCAGGCATAGAACAAGCATTTCCCACAACTTCAAATGAAATCTTTTCCCTCCAATGTGCTCAGCCATCATTCCAATGGAGTATGTTACTCTGCACACAAACACTTTCTAAAGATTAAAGAATGAGGATTCTAGATAGGTTTGTAACCCAGACTTATGAAAAACACTTCTGAAAGTGAAGCTCAATTTCTCACATTGACAAAACACACCATCTAAGGTTGAAAGCAACACTGAAATTTTCAGTGTAAACACTTCTGTAGCAAACTTACTGGTGCCTAAAGGTGTTTTATCTGCAGCAACCCTGAACCTCAGTGTGCTGCCCAGCCCATCACACTTCCATTTCCAAAGTCTGGATTTGCTCTTGTCTACATGGCCCCTCTCTTTTCTAGTGGTTTGTAAAGAAAGGACTAAGTATCCTGGTTTCAACTGGGATAATTTTCTCTCTAGTAGCTGGTTTAGTGCCATATTTTGGATTTAGGATGAGAATAACATTCATAACAGGCTGATGCGTTTTTTTGCTGATCAGGGCTTGCACAGACCCAAGGCCATTTCTGCCTCTCACCCCACCACACCAGTGAGGGGCTGAAGGTGGTACAAGAATTTGGGAAGGGACATGGCCAGGACAGCTGACCCCAAGGGTATCCCACACCATATGGCATCATGCTCAGCATATAGAGCTGGGGGAAGAAGGAAGGGGGGTGATATTGGGAGTTACAGTATTTTGTCTTCCCAAGCCACCATTACACCTGATGGAGCCCAGCTGTCCTGGGGATGGCCAAGCACCCGCCTGCTGGTGGGAAGCAGGGAATGGATTCCTTAGTTTGCTTGGTTTGCGTGTACAGCTTTTGCTTTCCCTATTAATCACAGAATCATAAAATGTTTTGGGTTGGAAGGGACCCCTAGAGGTCATCTAGTCCAACCCCCCTGCAGGGAGCAGGGACACCGCTGACTAGATTAGGTTGCTCAGAGCCCCTTCCAACCTGGCCTTGAATATTTCCAGGTATGGGGCCTCCACCACCTCTCTGGGCAACCTGTTCCAGTGTTTTACCACCCTCATTGGAAAGAATTTCTTCCTTATATCCAGTCTAAACCTACCCCGTTTTAGTTTAAAACCATTAACCCCTTGTCCTGTCACAGCTGGCCCTAGTAAAAAGATTAAACTGTCTTTATCTCAATCCACAACTTTTCCTGCTTTTACCCTTCCGATTCTCTCCCCCATCCCACCGGGGTGAGTGAGCAAGCAGTTGCAGGAGGCTCAGTTACCAGCTGGGGTTAAACCACAACAGTCCTTTTTGGCACCCAACACAGGGCTCAAAGGGGTCGAGATAACAACAGATTTGATTGGAATGCTCTGGACTGAATTTATAGCTGTTATTGCTGTTTCACTATTAATCAGGCAGGCTCCTGTGCTTGCCATGGGGCTTGCTTGCCTTGCCATATATTAGAGTCCAGTGCTTGTTAGTGGCTGCTTTTTGCTCTCACTGCTTGCTGTGCTGCTCCAGTGCAGTCATCTCACTCTGCTGTGCCTGGAAACATTTTGATAACAGCCATGGCCACAGGCCTGGGCTGGCCAATGGCCAGGGCATCACTGCTGGTTCCTGTGCTGCTGTACTGGGCAGGCTGGAACTCCAGTGTGAACTTGAAGCAAAGGGACTGTGACCTGTAGGTGAGTCCATGTGGGAGCAGGACAACCCAAAGCATCTGTGGCCATGGGTAAGTTCCCACCAGAACAGGTACATCTCTAAGCATCTGTGGCTGTGGTTATGTCTGTGCTGCAGCAGGGGTACCTCTGAAGGGATTGTGGCCCAAGGATAAGTCCACACTGGAGAAGGTACACCTTGAAGAATCAGTGGCTGTGCATGAGGCCATACTGGAACACCTCAAAGCATGTGGCCATAAGTAAGTCCATGCCGCAGCAGGTACACCCCTGGAGAGATTGTGGCTCATAGATAAGGCTCATTTTGGAGCAGGTACAGCCCTCTGGGACTGCAGTCTGTGGACAAGTCAGAGCAGGGGCAAGAGGAAGAGTTCACTGCAATGTTAAACCTGATGGTCTGGTCCAAAGGCACTGTAACCCATGGTTTGAGGTGCCTGTTACAGGGACTACTATAGCAGGAACCACCTGAACCAACGGAGGAGAAGCCTTCCAAGAAGCAGTGCGAGTGCAACAGTGACCTGACCTGGCTTTAGTGCCCAGTAACACCATGGAACACACAATCTCTCCCTGTCCTGAGTGACCACCAGGAGAGATAGAGCCCAAAGTCATGGACTAAATTAACTCAATTGACATTTTACAAGGGTGGTCCATAGCCTAACAGAATGATATCTGTGTATTATATCAAAGGATGGAAAGGCAGGTGGTTAATGAGGAAGTATTGGATAGGTGAGACCTGATCATGACATAGATGGCATAGAATAAGGAGTGGATGCTGTCCAGCTGTGGTAGTTAATTTTCTTTCTAGTAGCTGTTTTATTGCAATAATGTTATGGATTTAGGATGAGAATAATGTTCATAACACACTGATGAAGACATCTTTTACTGCTGAGCAGGGCTTACACAGAGCCAAGGCCTCTTCTGCCTCTCACCCCACCAGCGAGCAGACTGGGAGGGGGCACAAGAAGCTGGGAGGGGACACGTCTGGGACAGCTGACCCCAACTGACCCCAGGGGTATCCCACAGAGCATGGTGTCATGCTCAGCATATAGAGCTGGGGGAAGAAGGGAGTGAGCGAGCAAGCAGCTGTGTGGGGCTTAGTTGCCAGCTGGAGTTAAAACCACAGTAGTGAGACACAATATACCCATGTCTTCCACATACATCTCCTTTTCTCCACTAAGGACCAAATAAAGAGCACACTTCCCATAAATAGAGCAGCTCTTGCAAAGAAAGCGGTTGCAAGTGGATGTATTATACCAGTTTTAAGCCACATCAGCTCTCTCATCTGATTTTTTCACTTGACTACAAAGATTCCCAACAGGCTTCACCTTGCAGTTGGACCACTTAACAGCACCATTCCTGTATTTCAGATTTGTGCTCATTAAACTGTTAAGTATTCCCCTGGTTGCAAACATGTGAAGAAAACAGTGGGAATGCCCCATGACTACCCTGGGCTCTCCATTTTCATCATATCCAATTTCTACAGTCTTCTATCCACAAATGAACAGGTTTTAGAGATCAGGGAAGATCACAGCAGTTTGCTAACGACTGTCCAAATGCTTCTTCTCATGGTATCTGCACAAAGCCACCTTTTGAGGAAGCCTTCCAAAAGCACTCTTACAATCAGTATCCAAATCCTCACTTACCTCAAGTCTGACTGATTAGTGCTATTAGTGCATTAAGGTGAATTCCTGTTTGGCAGATCCATTCAGCTCAGGGACTGTATTATTAATTTTCATATTAAATATTCTACTCTACAAGCTTGTGTATTTGTATTCTAGCAATAGCCCAACCTAGGAAGCGTATATTGGGGGGTATCTTGCCATGCTGCAGACTTATGCCTGAACAAGATGCTGCAATCATTTAGGCTATTGCAACTTCTACCGCAAAGCCCATTCATGTCAGAAAGACTTGCGTGTGCAAGAGTGACTAAGTTTCTCCCCACAACCACACCAGTGAATCCAGAGAAAGGTACAACCCACCGGCCAGCCTTATCTTGACTTAGTCTGAGCAAAGCAACTGCTCTGTGACTGTGGTTGTACATCTTCAACCCAAAGTGATTTCTCCAACTTTCAAGAAAATTAGTGGAATACTTTAAATTAGCTTCAATGGTTACTCTCTACTGCTTAATCTGCAGTTTGGCTGGGAAGCCAGTGGCACTAAGATGACCACAAGGAACAAGGCTTGTTTTCAAGCATGCCGTGTCAGGGGCCAGCACTTGAACTCTGAGTATGAAGAAACAGAACACTTTAAGCTCAGCTTGTAACTGAAGCATTTATACTTTTTGCTCACTAATAATTCCAGAAAGCTATATTTATAACTGTCACAAGAATGAACTGACATTTTAATGAAATTCAGCCAATAGACTAGATGTAACACACATGTCAGCAGTAGCATGTGAAGAATAGCAGCTGACAACTTTTTAACCAGAACAGGTACCACAGAGCCCTCTTAGAATGACATGGCTTGAATTTGCCACATTACATGCAAAAACAAGCATGAAGCATCACATAAGGTCTAGTCAGTGGCTCTTTCTGGTATGATTCAGAACCACTTTACTCTGTTTCACCCTTAAAAGTTATTTAATTTCTGCTGTCCATGAACAAAAATAATTGAGAGGAAATTCAGTCGTTAAATGAGCTGACACATCAGAAGAGGGGACCCACATGCTCCCTGCTTCAAAGTTCAAGTTCTGTCATCACTGAAGTCTATACTAGAGAGGTCACTTACCTAGTTCATCTTCTTAAAAGCAAAATATTAATACATCCTTCTGGCTAGCACTAGCAAATCTTGCTATGAAATCTTTAATTTATCAGTTATGTCATCACCACTGCAGCCTCTAACAACTGAATGCTGTTTACACTATCATTAGAGCACTAAGTACACAGCTTTGTAAAAACCACATCAGAAGGAAGCATTTAGTTCTGCAATATGAACCCAGCAAGTCCATTCTCCTATCCACTGCAAACTAGAGACTTCATTTTCTGAAACACAAGAGAACACTGCCTTTGGTAGAAGAAAAAAAGAAATGCATTCGACACTAGCCTTATCTCAGTCCTATTTGGTATTATCAACGACTAGGGAACAGGCTGGCATCCTCCTGCAGCATGGTGAAGACTGTCAAGCCTGTACAGGCTGAACAACAGCACTTCTCATTTTGTGGGAGGATACATATTTTTTAAGTCAGATTTTAAAATGGTTGTTACTAAAGATTATTTTTTTCTGCATGAGATGACACCATCTGGAGTGCATTATACTTGCTCCTTTATAAAAACAGAGCTGGAGCCATCTGAGTGATTATGTTCACGATGGCAATGCGGACTTCAATATAATACAAAACAGATGCTAACATCTTTTAGGAAAAAAGTATCCTCATTAAATTAGTACAATTTTCAATGGATTCAAGACATGTAGCAAAGTAGAGTTATTGTGCAGTGAAACCTGTTGATATTATAAATCCTATACCCAACATATATAAGCATCAGGCAGTAATGTAAATAATGTCGCTATAAAATTATCAAAGTGGAATTTCTGCAGTACTCTGCTCTCCCTTCTTGATTGAAAAGGCTATCAAAGGGATTTAGTCAGACAAGTTTTCCAGAGTCCTTATCATCAGAACTGAGTTCATACATTATAAATCCAAGCAACTGTTGAAACATCAAGGCAGCCAAGAAATCTTTCATTTGTTCTGTAAATTTTAGTTTTGTTCTCACAAGAAAACAGATTTAATACCTCCTATACAGTTTTAAAGTTGTACTAAAAACATCTTTCCCCTGAAACAGGAGATGGCTATTTTTTTCCTTCAAAGTAGAAGGAATTTTTAAGAAGTGGTAAATAGCTACTTACCCTGAGTTCCACCTCTATTTTTAAAATAATGGAACACATCAAAAGTGGTTATCTGCCACTGAAACAGTATGTGAGCAGAAGGCACTGACCCAACAAAAACATCAGCCAGCCACAAGAGCACCCAACACCTTGAACAAGTCATACTGTCCTATTGGCTTTCCTTCTGTAAATCAGACAGGAGGGCATGGAGATTTAGAGAGGTTGTTATATGCAAGTTTTCTACTTTTTTAAAAAAAATTAAGGATGTTCTCTCTAAACCAATCAATTGATAAAGTCATAGCTATTGACAAGAAGGCTACATACTTAGCCAGACTCCCTGTTGATGCCCTATTCCTTCATACTTTATAGTAGTTCAGCAGTAATTTGGGCATGCAAGCCACAGTTTAGCTCTACAGCATAGTTAGATTTGTTATACTATGAACATTACTGTCAACTCAAGGATGGCTGAAGTTAGGAACTGGATAAAATTAAAGCCAAGAGCCAGTAAGGATGCATTTCAGTGACCCCAACACAACACAGAATGCGTTGTAAGAGAACCTGAACTTGTGGAGGAAAGAACAAAGAAAGCTGCTGATACTAAGTAGATAAATACCTAAAAAGGGAATTTCTCCATAAACAGCAATCCAAATTCACAGACTGTAAAGAGAAAAGGAGTAACTCACAAAGCGGGAAGAGTTGTCATTCTTCACTGTCTTTGCATTCCCAAAGGATTCCAGAATGGGATTCGCCTGAAGAAGCTGACGCTCCAGCTCCCCCTAAAAACCACACAAACAGAAAAATAAACAGACATAAGCACAGTGCACAGGCGATTAAGGGCTCCTATGCTCTGCTTCTTCCTGGCAGCCATTTTACTCAGGTTGTGGCAGTGATAGCACCTTCAGAAGGGGGTTATTTTCCCCCTCACTTCTAAATCCACTGATAGTCTCCTCCATCAAGTGAAAAATGTGTTTTGTTTGGGGTTTTTTTTGGTTTTGTTTTGGGGGTGGTTTTCAGGGAAGGGGTTGTTTTATTTTTAAACACACACACACAGAGCAGTGACGGAATAGGACTTAATGGATGTTGAAAATCATTGAACATGGAAAAGAAAATTCACATTTTGGGCTAATGAAATTAGGCACAGACTTTGAACGCTAAGAGAAACACTAATTTAACCTTAAGATTTTAGTGCAAGGTTATTCGTAAACTCCCTGTTTAGCAATTTGACAGTATAGCTACTTTGGAATACCTATTTTCAAACTTACTTTCAAATTAGTGAAATACTGACTTTCAATCTGCTAGACACTCATATCATTGCAACGCCTCTGACCTGAATGCACCTGAGGAGCATGCCAGAATGGAACTGAGCAACACTAAATACAAAGATCATTTTCAAATTGCTCAATTCAGCCAGCATTGCTCAGTATGTTTAATGCTTTTTTTTTTTTTTTAAAAAAAAAAATCTTTAAGTTCAAGCCAATGGATGTAGAAATCAAAGTACTTATCTTAAGGAAATTGCACAACAGCTTTTACAATTGCTGTCCATGGGGAGGTCTGGTAACAAAAAAGTCTGTGCTGCTTCCATGAGCCCAGGAGGCACGTATGTACACAGGGAACTATGACAGTGTCTCCCTGCTCTGAAGGATGGTTTAAAAAAAAAAAGTGAAGCTGTCTGGAATGTAGTCTCAAAACCTGATGTTTGTGTTCATAAACCTGCTTTTTCCAATTATTTATAGCATAGATGAATAAAGGCCCCAGACTGAGCATCAAAGAATGGGAAAATGTAAGTCTCACGACTTCCACATGAGGTCAATTCTTACACAGAATTTTTAAAATTCACTAATTAACACCCAAAAGAAGCTTTTATTTCTATATTGAAATATATTTCAAGTCCTCCTGGAAACTAATGGCTGCTCATCCTTTAATGTGACCAAGATATCTGCTCAAAACTTGTTTACTTCCAAATCTATTCCCTTTGGGACTACATAGTCTCTGAATTTCGAAGTAACTAAAGAAGAAATAAATGTGTGAGTCTTAGCCCAGAGCACACTAAATACTATGCAGGCCACAGTGCCCACACACTATATGTTAGGTCTGCCAACTTTACAGTTCTCAGCAGCACTTTTAAATTGACAAAAAAATCCACAATTGGAGAAAAACTAGATCCTGTTATAACCACTATATGTGCAATTTATATTCTAAAAGTTTCCTATATAAATGCATCAGGTAGTGGGAAAGTGTTTGCCTACACCATTCTTCCCATTCCCCTCTCCCAACCACACTGCTGTCAGCTCTTGCTAAGACACCAAGTATAAAAACAAGAAGCTGGCTTACCATGCTGTACGCAGCTTGAAATAAACTACATTACGTATATTAAATGCAGCAAGCATGTCACAGCTTACATTTCAAATTCTAGCTATTCTGGAAAAGAAAGCACACCAACTTCAACATTTGACTCCTCCACAGAACATCGCTGTGCCACCGGAACGCATCTCGCTGCTGGCACGCTTCATCCATGCTTTAAAGTGCTTCTGTGTACCACAACCTTAATTTGGTTTTGTGCAGAGAACTTCTGCAATGCATCATAAAATAATTTTACTCAAATTCACCAACTGAATGCAAGAAGTTCTTTGTAGCTCACTTTTATGATCATCTCTGAGGATTTAAAGAAAGCATTCAGATGGGTCCTCAGATGTGGGTGAAAACCGTGAGAATGAACAGAGCGGTCGCAGCCCAGCCAGCCTCTGTGGTTCGCACTCGCAAGCAGACTCATTGTAGCCATTGCTAAGAAACAGCAAACCTCTCACACTATGTTAAACAGCTTCCTATTTATTAGTTTTCATTTTTAGATTGACTGTTTTACAGCCAAAACCCAATTATCTTCTAGAAGCGTTCAGTGTTTTTTGGAAAGAGTGTAAATTTGGCCTATGGCATATCTCCAGGATCTAAACAGAACTTGGAAAAAGCAGTATCACTCTATGGTGGAAAAGGTGAAGTCATGCAATATTTCATGCAAGGCAACATTTAAGTAAGGACAGGTTATCGTCTCAGTTTCAGAAAAACCAGCATCCCAGTGATTCAGGTCATGGTGAAGCCTGGGTGAGGCAGGGAAAACTACATGCTACTCACATACAACAGGGATCCCCTCTGTAGTTCAAAATGACATTGAAACAGAAATGTTAATGATTATGGTTTATGCAATATCAACACTTCTGGATTAGCACATTTCCACTGATACATTTGAAATGTTTGCCAACAAACAGTTTATTTCAACCCTGACATGCTAACTCTAAGCAAAAGGAGGGTTAAACTAAACACTGCTCCATCTATTTTTGGAACAGAGAAATATTTTGGTAAAACCCTTAGATTTGACCAAGGTTTGCAAGGAGGGAGGATTAGGTTAAATACTAAGAATGTCTGTAACTTCTGAAAATGAGACCATGGGCTCAGACGCATGATTGGGTTACAGAGGTTTAACAAATTACCACACACTAGCAAAGGCATCACAGCTGTCCATGTGACTTCTTTTTGCTTCCAATATACCAGACCTAACTTGAAGTTTCTTTTATTATTTTCCTTTCCAGTACAGTCAAGTTTGCACTACAGTCAGCTTTGAGGAAAATGTAAGGGGACGAATACAATCAGCTGAACTAACTCATGGTAGCTTCTTCAGTTACCAAACCTTGGTTATACCCTTGGGAGCTGTTGCAAAGCTGTTTCTTTATGGCTCATGCCCATGACAAAAAGGCATCACTTACCATCTCAGGTTAGGGAGTGGAGCATTTATCTTGCATAACACATGGCAGTAATTGTTTTCTCTCTTTCCACAGTCTTACCCTCAACTTCCACCCAACCTTCATCTTTATGCTCCATAGCACTGGGAGCACGGCAATTCCTACTCTTGTGCAAGGAGCTGGTCTAGAACAGACGGGACTACTGCTGCCCACAGGAGGAGAGGGACAGGGGAGCAGGACACGGACAGCATTATCTGCATGGCGGCTCCAGCCAACCTGAGGAACAAGGGCAGCTGAAGCTCAAACATGAATTCAGGCAGCAACACTGGACAGATACCACGTCACTCACACCATTTATCCTAGGAAGTCAGGGGGAACACCTGATTTTGGAACACAGTTGGTTATGCCAAGCCTTTTACACTTGAGATCAAAGTCTTTATCAGGTTACCTGAGTAGCTATGAAAATATTCAGACAAAACAGTACATTAATCAAAAGAAGTCTGAAGCTTCCATTAATCTATCTTGTATTAGTACTTTAATTGTAATACAGTGTTCTGTGCCCTCTCAGCAGCACATTAACCAAGCACACTGCCAGCACACTGGAGAAGGTCAGCTAGGGAGGGTGACCCTTTGCTTCAGGACAGAGTAACACCACTAAGTGGCAAAAAGTGCTCTGCAATGCTGAGGAACTTGTAAGCTGTTCGCTAGGCCCCTCTCTCAATGCCAGCTAAATTATGTATAAAGTTCACTATTAGCTGTATACCTCTACAAAATTACCCACGTGTTAGAAATACAAATTGACAGAAAATAGAATAATATATATCAGTTTGCCTACATAACTTTAAAAGCATAAAGAAAAACACTTGCCTGATGTTTCACGGGTTTAGGTGATTCGGGCTGTTCATTGCAAACAAACAAATGCATATGTTAGCAAGCAAGCACTCCAGCTGCAAGTTACATCCCAAATTATTAATGTCAGCAGGTTTAGTTTAACTATATACTCACTCCATAGAAACTATTTAAATTAATTTTAGAAAAGACGTTATTTGCTTGTCATTGCATGCGCAAAATACACCACACGTGTTTATGCAAAGGACTAATTCCAAATAAAACACAACCTGATGGATGGACCTTGAGCAGCAAGGAAAAAGGGTGACAGTTGAATTAGTTGTGCACTGCTTTCCACAGTTTTGCCAAACAACAGCAAGAAATAAACCCACACCGCCAAGTAACTTTCTCTACAGCCCTAGTCACTGCAAGGTGGTTTTGTATGGATAAGTTGATCGTTATTCTCCAGAAATCAAAAAGGTTATGAAAGAACCAAGAGGAAAGCAATACTTAAGGAGCCTGGGCTTTTGTTTTTGCACTGTATTTCAAGGATTTAAGAAATGCAAACCTACAATCAAGACAAAAGCTGTGCTTCTTTCTTTCAAGAACAACCGTCTACATGAGAAGCAGCAAAATCTTAAGAAACTGGAAGACCTTCAAATTTTGCCAGGAAAAAGGGTAAAAGAAACATGAATGTAATAAAGTAAAAAAAAAACCCAAACCCCTCTAAATTCAAACTTGCACAGTTTCTACAGAAATGCAGAAATTGTTGGTTCCATTATTACTTCCCTGGTTCAGTCTGCAAGTTTAATAATCTTGCGCTTAACATCAGAGTGCCTAGGGGGAAAATACTATGGTGAAACCAGCACTGTTTTAGTGTAGAACAACAGATTTTTGACAAAGGTCTGCAAAGCAGCTGGCAAAGGTTTGGCTTATAGAGCTAAGTGAGGCGAGTTTTGCAAAGCTGCATCATACTTGCTCAGAAAACAACTCAGGCAACTAGAAAAAGGGTTAGGTGTTTCAGCATGAAACTACCAGTCCTTCTGTAGTCACTGGAGGGGGACAGGTACACCTAGGAGGCATTTCGTTTGCTTATCTTCGGACAAGATGAGCTGCTCTCTCGGGGTGTTCATTTCTGTCCTCGCTAGAAACAGAACTGAGCATAATCAGGCACCTATTTAACTTCTCTGTGTTTAAATTAGGGCAGTTAAAGCTCATCTGGGAAGTCCTCACTAAGGGGAGCTTCAGCCTGAGCAAGTCTACCCGAGATCCTGTACTCCAAAACCAATTAAGTTTCTTTGGAAATTAATAAGACAAATTAAGCAATTTAGCATTTCAGCTACAAAGGCAAAACGCAGTCACTGAAAGCAATCATTAACATGGAAGTATTAGTAATTATTTCTGAAGCTTAAAATGGCACCACCACAAAAGCTGGATTTTAGTGAAAATAGTGGGGGTTTGGGAGGGGAAGGCTTTGGGGAGACGAACAGAAGTCTAATTCTGTTCATCTGAGCCAGAGGTATGTAATACCAGGATGATTGGAAGTGGAGGCAGCAGTGGATGGATACAGTTATTTATAGAACTTAACTACTTCACATGCTACCATGACTGAAAACATCTGCTGATTTTGTATATTCGACCATGAATAGGGTCCAGGTGTGTCTACAGTCTCCAAGTACAGCTGAGAGCATTCCCCAACCTCATGCAGCCTGCAGAACATGCAAGTTCATGGCAGTCCCTGGGCAGTGAGTGACAAGCAGCACTTTGCCTTCTTTTGGAAAGCCATATATGCATTTTTTTTAATTATTTCTGTATTTTGCACTGACTTCTCTCCCCATCCAAAACAACAAAGTTTGTAAACTAAAGCAGAACCCAAGAGTCAGAATTAAAACTCACTACTCAACCATATTAAAGCAGCCCTAACACATGCATTAACAACACAATTCCATTCTTTTCTCTTTCCCATCTCACTTAGCCCATACAGGAGTGAGGAACCAAAGCTAAGCAGTTTAGGTCTCATTTTCCCCCCTACCCTCCTTGCTTAATCTGTCCAAAACCCACTCTAGACACATCGGCCTCCTCCCCACACTCAGTTACCTGTCCTTGTTCTCTTCCTCTCCTTTTATTCTAAAGATCCTTTTCTCCACCTCCTCAGTCTACAGAAGAATAGTTGAGAGCAAAGGTGAGAGAGGTTTCCATGTGTGGCCTGGGAGCATGGGATAGCTGACCAGACCACCAGGCACCAGCGTGGGTCACCTTTGGTCTGAGATGCCCGAGCTAAAGCACAGTGGTTGCCTTTTTATAAAGCTGGCCCATGAGCAGCACAGTTAACAACTGAAAAAAACCACAATATGCTTGGTGCAGGCAAAAAAACTCAGGTTTACTGGCAAAGTTTTTAATACTACCAGCCCACCCCCCATCAAATTCTTTAGAGCTCAAATCTGTTGGATGTGAAGCTAAAGCTTTCAGTTATTTGCAACAGATAGCTTCGATCTTCTCTCCCCTTGCTATGCCCTGACTAGAACTGTACATGCGTCAATTCTGACTCTCAACCAAGAATGCTACAGATGAGGATTCAGGCTCACTTTCATCCCCCCTCTGGTCTTTAGATGAGCCTAAAGTTTATAGCTTGCTGCCAAGTACTTCTCCCTCCCCTCCATCACTTGGGTCTAGAAAGCTACTACCTTAGTCTCTCCTAGCTCTGCCAAGTCCCACAATTGCTAAAGCTTCTCTTGTACATTTTTACCACCACCACCTCCCCACACTTCCTAGCACGATGCCCAAGACAATACCTTTAACATTCCTTGGGATTAAACAGGAAATGAGACAGCATGGCTACAGATTCAAACCACTCAAAAATTAGGAAATGCTAGTATTAAGGTTGCTGAGCACTGTAATTCCACCCTCTGTGGTTAAAATGTGCTATTGACTCGAGTTCCCACGGGACTCCTGTCTGAAGATGACGTGCCAAGGGCTACACAGGACTCATCCATGGGCGCGCAGTCACTAGCTGTTAGGAAAGAGGGCTGTTGGGAAAGAAAAGCCTCATGGACAAGCAACTGAAAGCCAGATGTGATGAGGATGCCCAAGGGATGGGCAGAGCTCCTACGTGATGCTCCTCGCATAAGCAGAGCATTTCCTAATCAGCGCTGGAGAATACACTTGGTGAGCACCCATGGCATAGCAGAACATCAGCGCTGCTCTGGCCAGGGCCTGAGGTGTCAAACCGGGGGCTACACTTCTTTGTAATATTCGTGCAGCACTCTTTCAGGCAAAACAAAGTTAACCCTAGCCTTCAGAACAGCATGGGGAAGATTTGTTAGCATACAAATTGCTTCATAAAAAAAAAAAATCCTTGCAGCATTCAGAACAGTCTCAGTAATATGCATGTCACTGATAATTATTTGTAATGGGATGGATAAAAATAAACCCGTGACTCGCAGTCTGTTTAACAAGCCTTATTTAGCATCTTCTCTGTGCACAGGATAACACAAAGGTTGTACAGATGGGTACACTATGGATCACCACCAGCCCTCTACAGTTTTCTAATGAATATGTAAACAGGAACAAATTAGGGCTGCATATATAAACCCAATTATGACACTTCCTAGCTTTTGAGTGATAGGTGAGTAGGTTAGACATTCTTTGTCTGCAATATATAAATAAAAATTAATTGCTACAGAACAAGGGACACTCATTTGTAATTTCAAAACTGTTTCGGTTACACCAACATTCTGCATTTTTCATAAACAGTGCTTAATCCAGTGCTTACTATGGTACTGCACTGAATGAAGTGCACAATCAAAGTATCAAACTTTTATTCAGGACACTACCCTATACTTTTTACCATGCCTAAACTATGTGTTACCAAGAATAAATACTTTCTCCAGTCTTCATCATGACAGTCCCTGATGGTTCATGAAGCAGCTGATTACAACAGCCATCTTCAAAACTCATTTGAGATTAACATCACCATCCCATTTGATCACACTGCTAAGTAGAGAATTAAGTTGCAGCCTGACCAGTGATTTAAATGGAATTAGCCAACACCGCATCAAAAAGGGCAACTCATCCTTCCTTTCACTGATGTTTTTCACCCCAGCTTTCTCCTTTCTTTTCTGTGCCTTCACTTCATACTAGTCATGCAGCCACACAAACAACATAGGATTTGTTTCGTTTAAAGCCAGATGCACTTTAAGACAACTAGTTTGAGCCTGCATCAGCCTCCAAGCCACAGGAATTGTCACGACGACAAAGCTGAAAAAGTGGTACTACTTTTAGCAGAGGTACTGTGTGAAGTGCTCGTGGAAACACACCATGAGAAAGGCCAAACAAACATGGAGCACTTTTTAAACAATCAAAAATAGGTCTTCATGTGATTAAGCACTGGAATAGGTTCGCAAAGAGTTTGCACAAGCTCCATTCCTCAAGATTTTCAAAGCTGAGCTTTACAAGGTCTTAGGCAATGTAATCTAACTTTGAAGGAAGTCACGTTTTGAAAGAAGGCTGGACAAGAGCTTTCCACAAGTCTCTTTCAACCTGAGATATTCCAAGCTGTCAATAGTATATTTAGAAGTACTTGGTACAAACCCTGTATAATTCCCTTCTCCCCCAAAAAAAGCTGTAGGCAATTTTACTCCTGTAGAAACTGAAAAAAGAAAAACTGCTGGTTTTGTTCAAAGCTGCACAGTGGTAAAGCCAAGAATACTGATAAATCAAAACCTACACGGAAAACCAAGTCTGCCGGATCATGTTCTAAACAACATTCCCCTGAGCCACATATTCTTCCAACACACCAGACAATGCCATGGACACACACCTAAAGCTGCTGACACTCCAACCATAAGAAACTTCCCTTTAAGGCCTGTAACTGATGTGGACACAACCTGCAGCACACTCAGACTGCACAATAAATGCTTAAGACTAATTTTGATCTTTTCTGCGCAATAAGCCAGCAACAGTTTGAGTAAGCATCAGCGCACAGGGCCACATTATTTGCTCTTGATTAGAGCAAAGATTCGAGTTTCCCCATATGCTTAAGTAGATTTCTCCAAGTCTACCTGCAGAGTAATCTTTCCTTCTCTCCCACTTCAAATGCTTGCCTTTCTTTTCTTCACAGATTGTTCAAAACTCATCTCCTATTTTTCATGGAATTTGAGTCTTGACATGTTCAAGAATGTCCTAATGTTAAGTGCCATGCATTAGAAATCACAGAAATTGTTGCTGCCAAGTCAGATGATACAGTCTGAAAGCTTCCGACCACCAGACACACTTGTGGTACTACCGGGGAAAAGCAGGCATGTGCCAGTATTGATTACAGCAAGCCACTTGCCTGTAGCAAAGCTGAATTTACTATCCAAGTGCTCATAGCAGCAGATATTCAAACACATTCATATTTTTTAAAGCCAAGAATTGCTAAAAATTCAGCGCAAATTCTTAAGTCTGGCAGTAAATCTGAAGAAAGTTCTACATAAATCAGAGTGAGTGACAAGTTACCAAAAAAACCAAGATCTCCGACATAAAAGCGTATACTCTTGTTTGTAACATAGTAAGATCTGAGCTTTTTATTAACTGCTGACTTCTGGATATAGCAAGCCTACAGCAGGTTTTAAGCTTCATGGTTTTTCCCACCTACAAGTTAATCTTTGAAAGAACAGAAAGCTTGTTCACAAAACCTGCATCTAGTGAGAACTAAATTCACTAAGAATTGCCCAAGTTAACTACATTTTTTTTTTTTTTTTGAAAACTGGGGTCTACTGCATCAGAAAGCTTTGATACTGTTGCTAGTTGCAGTGTTTGCCTTTAATTTCACAACAGCAATTAAACAGCTAACATTAACTGGCAATTTTGACATAACTGCTCATTTCAGCCACTAAAGAGAAAATAATGGTTGAGACAAAGTTATGAGTATTACATTACAGCTTATCTTTAAGAAAAAGTTGTGGGTTTTTTAATGCAAAGATGGTAGTTTTCAAAACGAGCAAAAAACAAGTGAGAAAATATCCCAACTTACAGGAATATTATGGTCCTTTCTTCCTTTATGGGAGGAAGCAACATGAGCAAGGTATTGAATAACCTTCTTAGTGTTTTCAGTCTTCCCGGCACCAGATTCACCTCTGCAAAACATTTCAGACATTTTCCTCAAAATTAGTTTTCAACAACTTATCAATCTTTTGTTTATAGCAACCTCATTTCATTCCATTTATGGCTTTGACTACACAACAGACCTTCATTAACAGTCTAAAACCAAAAGCACTGACGTTGCAGGGAACTACAAGGTATTTGTCTGAAATACTTTCTTCATCCTAAAGATCTCCTTAGCATTAAGATGTTGATACAATGCATAACATCAGTTTGATTAAAAGCTTTTGACCATATGTCTGAATTCCTTTGTTACCTTAAGTAACAAGAAATAGACTTGTCCTCTGCCTTGATCATAAGGACAGAAACAGAATTTTTCAGAGTGCAGATACATTTTTAAAAAATCATTATATACACACACACACACTTTTATATTTAGCATCATTTTAATATATTTTACATTCCAGGAGCTGGTTATGAGGATTACCAAGTTTATGGAAACATTCAGTCTCTGTAGAAGCCAGTTTCAAAGTACAGTAAAGCACATTTTAAACAAGATTCTTTGCACTGCTTATTGCAGACTCTTAGCTAGTTTGAAAATATATTTATGGCCATGAGGCTACATGAATTCATTAAGAAATTAATTTATGAGTGCAAAGTGGTACAGTACACTTACCAATGAAGATAGCAAATGCACATTTCGTTTTTAAGACAGAGGCAGATTTAAAGCAGAACATGTTTAAACAGAATTTATTGCAAGGTTTACATATGGGATATTCTAGGCAGGAAATGTGACCAAGTTCACATCACAGCAATCACAAATGATGTTACTGCAGCTCTTTTTTTTCTTAAACCTAGGTCCGGTCTTCAGATAACCCACACAAAGGGATGATGAGGTCTAACTCAGCCATGATTCAATGGCAGTAAATTACTGAAGAAAGATCCCATTTCAAGTGAG
The DNA here is from genome assembly GCF_000687185.1 of Egretta garzetta. Lineage (NCBI taxonomy): Eukaryota > Metazoa > Chordata > Aves > Pelecaniformes > Ardeidae > Egretta > Egretta garzetta. The sequence continues at coordinate 241,093 of NW_009266282.1, read as the reverse complement.
ACAGTGCCTGCCACTAGCAACTTGGAAGTGTGTGAAGATAAGGATTTTATTATGCGGATTTGCATTGAAAGAGTGGAAGTGCTCCTGCCATTCAACAGTTGTTCAGGAATTAAAGTTTGGAAGCCAGCTACTTTAAGAATGACAAGTACACATTTTGTGTGCTTGCATATTTCTCAGCTAAGATACTTATAATGGAAATGTTCATTTACCAGGGGGGAATTTAGGCACAATCTTTTGCAGTCTTCATAAATATCTTCCTCCACCATGCTGTGTACCCCAGTTTTGTAGCTCGTTTGCATTTACTTAGGTATTTAATACCTTCAGACCTGCACTACTTGATCAGATAGACAGCTCAGAAGCATCCCTGTCCTCACATTATACTTAACATCTGCAAAAATGAGAGAATAAAGCACTTGAAATTTCAACTTTGCATATACAGGAGGGATGTTACCTCAGATTTTCAAGGAGAACAGACACAATCTCATTTCTTCTTACCTTCCAGTCCTCTTTAATCATGGAAACCCCACAGGACAACTGCACTAGCAGAGGTGACCCCTTGCTAAGAGATGGGAGTATGTGCACTTCTCCACCCACGAGCAAGAAGTACTGGGGACTGAAGAAGCTCACTCATGGCAGCTTCACAAACTCATCACGGCAGAGTAGCCTACACAAGCTAGGTATGAGCTTCAGGTGTACGGCTCATCCATTTGACCTGACAGAACAGTATCAGCCCCTAGGTTTTGAGGGAGAAAATTCTTAACTGAAAACACTGAACAAAACCATTCTGCAAACAACCTATGGGATATTTATCACAGGCCCAGTTACCAAATCGCAGCCTGCAGTACTAGAGGGGTTAACCAAGGTACCTGATTTTATCGATGGCATCTGCTTCTTGGAAGCAACCACATCAACCTGTCTAAAACCATTTTTGTTCCATTTTTCCTCACAAGACAAACTTCGTTGGAAAAAATACAGAATATGAAAGATTAGAAGTCACTGTACTCAATTACCCAAACCTTTCCAGAGACAGAGAGGGTAGCTCCCTTCAAACTTGTTGACTATGCTAGCTTTGCTCCTTGCATGAAAAAGCTTGGAAGGTAGTACCTGAAGAGCTGGTTACAAAGATTACTCTGAGAATTATCTAATGGATAACTGGGTTTCCTTTTTGCCAAGATACCATCAATACGCAACACAAACTGGGTGTACTTTGAGACTGCTACAAGGGGAACAACACACTTTGACTCTTAATGAAAAAAATCCCATTTCTACCCAGCCAAGTCACCACGTACAAGACAAATGTGAAGACTGATAAGCAGAAAAAAAGACCTCAGATGCCAATTCTTGTTTCCCAAGTCTTTACTTCTAGTTGCCCTGTTACTGCAGTGTTTACATTAACATAATTCATGACTATAAGCAATAATAAAAGCAGTCTTGCCTGTTTCTAGATGTGTATTTAAATATGCTTAATGCTAAAACTATTCCAGCAGGTAAGAGAAGTAAGAAAAGTACAGCAAAATACACATTTACATTTTAAAAAAGTTCAATTTGTTCTCATTGTCATCAGAGGTTGGGAACACATTATTTGCTGTGCCTTTAAAACTAGATAAATAATCTTTTCTGTCAAATTACAGAAACAAAGTTTATTAAATGTTAAAGGAGGAAAATCTACTCTGACACATCCAGCTAAGAGAAAAATAGTATAATAAATACAGTCCAGATGTCAACTTTCTAAAAAGGCAGCACACAGTTTCAGAAGAGTCCACTGATCAACAAGCTTTGCCAGTGTACACACCAGTAACGCTTTAGAGCACAGGAAGGTCAAAAGCTTGCAATACATTCCTTTTGCTAAAAAAGCCTTTAAGTCTAGTAGTGGGTTTTGTGGGGGTTTTTTTGGTTTTGGTGGTTTTTTGTTTTTTTTTTTTTTTTTTTTTTTAAGAGAAAGTCTTTATGCAAGTTCTCATTCAAAAGCAACACTAATGGATGTTATCATCCTACTTCTCCTCTCCCTGGAGCTTACAAGTATGCCAAATATTTCCTGCAGGATACAGCGTTAGATAGCTCTGCTGCCATATACTATAAAAGAATTAGAAGATTTAGGATAAAGTCCCTTTCATTTATAGAAATAATGACATCTGCATACTTTAGTTCTTTCCCAGGAGTGAAAACACATGGATTATAAAAATAAATTAAAATCTTCTACCTCTATCAACCTACCCAAAAAAGGTAAACTTTTAGTAACACTATGTACAATATTTATGGAATAGAGATGGTATCACAAAGCTAAAGATTAACTTTTTCAAAACCGTGTTTTAATACAACTCAATTAATATGTTACCATAAATTAAACAACTAAAAAACCTTGGCTGAGGTCCTAGCCTTGCTTGAGTCAACAGCAGCATTGCTAATGACTTCAGTAGGGTCATAATTTCACCCCCTTTATTTCAGTCTCAATTCCACTACTAGTTGAAACAGAATCTTATGAGACAAGAGGTGAAATGCTCGATCAACTCAAGCCACAGGCCACGTCAACCAGTGCATCCAGGTAAACAAGCCATTTTTAGCAGTAATCTCAAATTGGAGGTATGAGGTTACTCCATCGGTTACCTGAAGGATCTCTCCCTTACAATCTACATTACAGAGACAGGTCAAAGAAAATCTGACAGTCACTGGTAAATTTATGCAGTATCTAGAGTTAAAGTGCTTTTCCCTGGAGCAGCAAAGCTGCTGCTTTGAAGCGGCCTCAAGCACATTTAAAATAGGAAAAGCTTAGCTAGCATGAGCACTTTTAAGTATTTACATGGTTTAAAATTCATTGCATGTAAAGCTACAGTGTCATTTTCAATAAAGGAAAGTACTCTTCAGGCAAATTTATCTCAGCTACAATTTGGTTAGCAAAAATTAGTGACTGACTTCTCAACCAGCTGCAATTTTTTTTTTCCAAGAGCAACTTGAGCTCAAATTCTGCACAGAAAGTAAAAGGCACTTCCTCCACTGAATAGCTTGCTATCTAGAAAACAGGCAAAACAAACATAGTGGCAGATAACTCGCAGGTCACAGAGCAAACAGGGAACAACCAGGAATGGAAGATGATCTTGGGACTTCAGGAGATCAGCCTGCTCCTCCCATACAGCCCACTTACAGCAGCAGCTATCCTGTCTGCCTGGGAAAGAGCCGCTCCAAAGGAGAACAGCAGTGAGTTGCTTTTCTATTATCAAGCAGGTTTGAAGTATCTGTGTATCTTCTTGTGAGAGTTCTAGCGTTCAGCATGGCACAAGGGAACACCACCTCTTCTTGAATTGGCAAATGAGTTTCTGGATTTCAGGGAAGTCAAATTAGTTTAAAAGTTGCTTACTGAAGTCCCACTGCAAGGACTGGCACCCTTGTAGCCATTATTTTCACTAGCAGAGCAGGGTCTATGTAGCATGCACAAAGCGTAGCACCATGAGTCACTTAAGACAGAAGGACACAAAAACTTGTACAAAGAAAGTTCTGAAATTCAAAAAGACAGACCTTCCTTCATTTTGCTACCTGTGTGCAAAGTCCCTACTGCAAACTAACAATACTTGTGAAGATGAGCATTTGGAATATACTAGGATGGTCAGATGCCGCTAGTGTCATCTATCCCATTACACATCTTCTCTGTGATTTAAATTACAAAAAAACAAACCAAAAAAGCCAGTATTTTCCATGCTAGGAGGCTGGATCACCCAAACCTTTCCCCTGCCCTCAGAGTTTCTGTCTATTTCTATCTATTCCTGATCAGCAACAAGGCCTGGGATGAGTTGCCTGGAAGCAGAAGGTTCTTCTGCCAAGAAGCGGCCCCACCACCTCGGCACCCAGGCAAGTTCTCCTCGATGCCCAGTTTCACAAGACGCAGGAACCCCAACCTGCTGCTCACAAGTCCTGCAGCCAGCAACTCCTCCTTTCTTACAAAGCAGCCACTTCCATAAGGCACCAAAACATGAAAGTACGCACTTAAATTGTTTGCAGGAGAAAGTAACTGCGTAAGTAAGAGCCCAACAATGGTCTTTTGTCCTCCTTGCAACAGCAGTTGCTAAGAACAGAAGAGACGCTTATTCTCAGACACAAGTGAGCACATCTTCTGCCAGTTACAAATTAAGAGATATTTACAGTCAAGACCTGTAATTAAAAGGATGTCTTAATCACTTGGCTAATTTTCTGAAACAAGGATATATAACTGATAGTTTGGACTAGCACAGAAGAGGCACTAATTGGCTTTACTATTTACAAGGCTGCTTTACAGCTCCCTCATTTCTCTCTAGATGCTTCGCATCATCTCAACACCAGTTGTTCAGGGAATGTTACAAGCTGGACTCTAGCCAGAGGTTGTATACAAAAATGCTTGGTATTTGCTGCTGTTGTCCTTTAATAAGCAGCCTCTATTCCTTCCACACACCACCACTCCTACTGAAGCCAATTCAGATTAGATACCCTTCTAGGGCTGCAAGCATCTGCTAAATAACTGTTTATCAAGCCCAGTCTGAGTTTTGAGAATACCATAACCTTGTGATAGGATTCTCCAATTTAGAATATACTAGCTTAAAAAAAAAGTGCAGGGTAGCACATTTTCATATTTGACTTTCCAAAAGTCGCCTTGCAGCTAAAGACAACAAAGCCAGGAAAGGTTTGAATATTTCTCGAATTCCAAGTATACCACAACAAAAATGTCATCTTGGTCACCAGCCTCCAACAGCCTGGCGTGCCCATTTAACAGACAGCAGTAGTCAAAGAGAAACAACAAAACTTAGCAAAACGTCAGCAGCTGCCACTTCTCAAAGAAAAAATAAAGCCTGCAAAGCTGTTCATTGCAACTTCACATCTTAGAGAAGCAAAAAAAAAAACCCCATACAGTGAGGTATACACACATTGCAAAGTTAGCGCCGCTTTGCCGTACTTGATTTCTTATGGATACTGGGTTAATGCAGGCTGATAACGTACTCAGAAGCCAGCAGGAACATGAAGTTGCTGGAACTACATATATTCTCCTTTCTTTTCAGCAAACTAAGAATTTACAGGCAGAAGTTCCTAAACAAACTATCATTTGTACTCCAAGCAAGGGGGAGTGATGAGCTGGTAGTTAAACCTAGCTTCCCAGACAAGTGATGGTTTTGGGGGTGGCCTGTTTGCTTTTTATTTGAAAGCTCGATGAATTAAAATACAAAGCAGAGAGCTCCAGCAACCTTACCAACAATTTGTTCGTGGTTAGCATCCCAAGATTAAAGCATCCAACTTCAAAGCTAAAAAGAAGTTATCACCATTACTGTTCACTCAGCTCTTTTCATCTCATCATTAATCAGGCAATAATCTGGCTTTCACCAATGTCAGTAAATTGTCCGATGGATTCAGGAACTGCAGGTGTATGCGTCCGGGCACATATTTGGGTTTTTCAGTTGCTGAAAAGCCAAAGTGTGCATAATAAATCACATCACTACTACCTGAGGAAATCAGGGAAATACCATAGATCGGATAAGAGTCCTTCTGGACATAAGGAAAATGACTTTTGGTTCACTCTGAGAAAAGCCTCTCTGTAATAAGTAATTTCATCAAAAAGTTTCTCCTACAAACTCTGTCCCTAGGACTCAAGTACTAACCAATTTACAGGAACAGACGTGGTTGGGGGAAATGGGAGGGAACCCAATGAAACAAATAAATACCCTCCTGAAGAACCAGCTTCCATGTTAGGTGAAGGACAAGAGAGTCTGCTGAGACAAGCATCCTGAGAACACAGCAGTGGGGTTTCTCTTCCCCTCCCAGTATTAAATTCAACTTTGAAGAAGTATTATGAACTTTAAGATCGTTCGTTTATGCAAAACTCCTCAGCTTTAGGGCACGTCAGACTCCAAACTCTTCATGGAACATTAGCAGGTGATGAATTCGAGACAGGGAAACCTCCGAGTAATCCCACTACCTTCCAAATAATGAGATGAGAGGCGTGCATGGAGAACCATTCATCAGGCTAGCCCACTCCACAGTGCATTAAGATAGAGACATTTATCTGAAGCATTTCAATGGAATACAGGTTATTCTTCAGCACAATTCTCTGAGGGGAAAAAAAAATTAAGATAATTCTCAAAGTGTGTGCCTCATCAAGTTCCACCTGCATGCACCTTCTCTCAACAGGTATAGTGCCTGTGCCTGCGTACTGTCCTGTCACGCAAACAACAACTACCCTCTACCAAATGGTAAGCCAACCTGGATCATTGGGCACTGTTACTCCTGAGGCAAAGTATGAACAAATCTCCAAGTGTCTCCATAATATCAGAGATAAGAAATTCTTTAATGTAGCTACAAAAGTGGTTTAACGATGTTAGAAAATACACTAAATAACACCCTTGCAGTTTCATGACATGTCTGGACACAGCTAGGTTACTAGAATAGTGACTGCGTGAAGGTAACTGCAGTCCTTTCAGAGCTGGACAGGTGGAGACAGTGAAACTGCCTCAACCCCAGACTTTAGATACATACTTCTACACCTAGGGTAAAAAAATATCATGCATACCAGATATAAATCAGGATGCAGTTGTCTATTGAGTCCAGAAGGATCAAAACCTTAAGGTCATCTTGCAGGTGAAGTAATAACAAGATTGAAGACAAGAGAGTGTAAAGGTTTTCCAAGGTAATATGAACAGATTGGACATTCACGGAGTTAGAAAGGCATCTAAAGGAAGGCATCTGGAAAAAGCACAGAGACAGTCTTTGAAGAGGATCTGAAGCCAAACCCAAAGGCTTGAAACAGCACAAGTCTTACACTTAAGAATGCCCTTGAGAACAGTGCTCCTGGCTGTCAAGAAGGGGCCCGGATCCAGGGCCATTCTGTGACATCTAAGGTGCCATTCAAACACTATTACTTGAGCGCTGACCTGGCCCCCTACTCTAAAGGCCACAGAAGGTAAAAACCCAGGACACTTGATCAACTAGAGGCAGGGAGAAATAGGTGAAGATGCTAACCAGACAGCCCTTCATCAAGCAATGGTGTATGTACATCTGGAGATGTACATAAAGACAATTAGGGTCAAGGCAGTTGGAGACAGGAGAATGGCAGGCACACCACAACTGTCCACTCATCTAGTGCACAAGGCAACGGATGTTTTCTTCCTCACTAGCTAGCTTGAGCCACTCTTCCTGGAGAAAGGAAAGAGTACTCTGAAGACTTTCAGCTCTACTAAAGATCAGGGTCAATCAGGTGATCCAGGCTGTGAGACAAGTTTCAGATGAGAAGATGTCTCAAGCCTTTTATGAGCTGCCAAAGGAGTTTCTGAAACCACCTCCGGTGCGGTTAAGACACGCTCCTTCTACCTTATTACCTTCTTTATTCCTGCTTTAGTCTAAGACCTGTAAAACCAGTGGCATGGAAGGGAAGCACATAAAGTTTACCTCTTCACCACAGAATCAGCAATGTAATAGAAATCCTGGACACCAGCCCACTCTTGATCAAAACACAAGACCTCCTCCTAGCCTGCTACACAAGGAAGTTTGCCATGGCCTTGTCCCATTCATGAAGAGGATTTAACATCCCAGCCAGCCAGATGTCAAGTACTGAGTTTATAATGCAAACCTGACAAAAGAATACAGCTCTCCCATGAAGCCCACGGGGGAAACCACAGTAGGGACAGTATCGCAGTGGGCAGCTGTATGTAGACTGTGTTTGTTCAAAAGATGCATGTAGGGGAATACAAATGGTTTTGATAGCACTTCTCTGAATTGGATACAGAGCTGAAAAGCCACCTAAGACAAACCTATTTGAAAAGTAGTGTTTATTAGCCTGAACAGCAGCCTGCTAACCCTTACTATCCTTTTTTGTAGTCAGCATCTAAACAATGCTGATGGTTGGACAGTGTTAACAAGGTGTCCTGGGCTATCATGGAACTTTGGCAGTCAACTTCAAGATGACTGCACCTGTGGAGGTTGAACCCCATACACCAGTACAGGCTAGAAAGCAGCTCTGCTGAGATGGACCTGGGAGTCCTGGTGGATGACAAGCTGACCATGAGCCAGCAGTGTGCCAAGAAGGCCAATGGTATCCTGGGGTGCATTAAAAGGAATGTGGCCAGCAGGTCGTGGGAGGTTGTCCTCCCTCTCTACTCTGCCCTGGTGAGACCCCACCTGGAGCACTGTGTCCAGTTCCGGGCTCCCTGGTTCAAGAAGGATGAGGAACTCCTAGAAAGAGTTCAGAGGAGAGCAACAAGGATGCTAAAGGGACCAGACCATCTACCCTATGAGGAAAGGCTGAGAGAGTTGGGCTTGTTTAGCCTGAAGAAGAGAAGACTGAGAGGGGACCTCATCAACACATACAAATATTTTAAGGGTAAATGTCATGAGGACAGAGCCAGACTCTTTGCAGTGGTGCCCAGTGACAGGACAAGGGGCAATAGGTACAAACTGAAACATAAGAGGTTTCAGTTGAATAGGAGGAAAAACTTCTTTACTCTGAGGGTGACAGAGCACTGGAACAGGCTGCCCAGGGGGGTTGTGGAGTCTCCTTCTCTGGAGATATTCAAAGCCTGCCTGGACGAAGTCCTGTGTAACATGGTCTAGGTGAACCTGCTTTAGCAGGAGGGTTGGACTAGATGATCTCCCCAGGTCCCTACCAGCCCTTGCCATTCTGTGATTGTGTGATTCTGTGACACAAACACCTTGAATCCCAGCATCTATCACATCATGAGTGTTCATATTCTCAAAAGGTAAGACCTAGACCGGATGGTCTTTGGTCCTGCACATCCAGTTTGGAGATAATATGTCTTACCCTTCATAATTCTGAGGCCACAGATCTGTCCACATTACTGAGGAAATTCATGTTTCCTTGTAAACCTTGTTTGGTGACATTGGTCTTTTCAACCTTGTTTTTCTTTATGCTGCTGTGTAAGTACTTCAGTAAGAAATGCAAGTTAAAGCAGCAAGACAGCCAACAGAGCCTGGAAACTGTTGCTCAGAAACTCAGCTTTATTAAGATTCTGCAACACTTCTGTTAAGTGTAGCCTTTAACACAGGTACAACCAAGACACTGCAAAGGCAGCAAAACCTGTCCAGCATCATGGTACTAATAGTCTCAATACTTAGTTTTGCAGTATGATTCCAGGACAGTGTTGAAATACTTCGGAGATGTATAGTTCACTTAGCACCAGCTTCTGAAATTTTACACGGAGTAGTAGGTTTGTCACCAAACATTTTACATGTCGAACAGAAAAGATATCCTCAGGGCCATCTCTGAGGATCTTACTATTAGGACTGCACTCAGAGCAGTCCCCAGCAGCTCCAAACTTCAGTACTGGTTATGGTCACATCCTCTCAGGGCCTGACTGTAAGGACGTGTGCCCATTCCCCACCCCTCACCCTGCTGGAAGCAAGCTTTTCTCTGCAAACGGGTATACAGCAAGCAGCTTATCAACTGCCTAGCCAAGACGTGGAACCTGTCACAAGATCCAGATATTTTGTGCTGAAGTGTGCTGTACCTGATGTAAACCAGGGTTCAATTGTCTGTTCAGTACAGAAGGATCAAAAGCTTACAGTAACCTTACAGCTGAGGTAATAACAAAATTGAAGGCAAGAGAGCTTAAAGGCTTTCTAATTTGCAAGTGAACAACCAGATGTTCACTAAATCCTGTAGCACTGCCATCCCAACCTTTGCAGTCTCAGCTGACCATGTAAAGGAGCACAAAGTTCATGCATAGGCACAAAGCATGAAGCTACTTCAAAAAAATTCACCTGGGGCAAGCACATACTGTCAAAGCATCCACAAACACACAAGAACAAAGCTTTTTTTTTTCCACTCTGGGATCCCATCCCTGTTTTGAGGGCTGTTTTGTACATTGCACATGAAGTAGTCATCACATGAAAACAGAAGTCCTACCAAGAGCAGGAACCACAGACCTAGACAAGCCTGTGTTAACTGGATCAACTTCTATCTTGGCTACAGAACTGCATTTGCTTCTGTGTCCTTAGGCCCCATGAATCTTGTATTCATAGTAACCATAGTTCAAAAAAGCATGGCTTGAAAGGATCCACCTTCAGTCTTGTATGGAGTCTGATAGTTAAAGCACTTTTGTAGTAAGCAGGAGATGAAGATTTGAATCCGTTCATGTAAAGAAGGAAACTGAACCCAGGTCTCTTTCCAGCAATTAATCTAACCATCAAGCTATTTCAGGAAGCAGGCATCCTCACAAACTATGGCCTCAATGCAGCTGGTATGCACTGGCACACAGTATGGTCAACTGATCGCACAACCAAGTCAGAGGCATGCAAGCTACCGTATCTTCCCTCTCCCCCTCAGATAATTAAATCTGTTAGTTTATACCTAAGACTGCTAACTGGCAAGCAGTTTCAGAACGGTGCCAAGGTGTGGTTTCACAACACCGATGAACCACCCTAAAGCCCAGGCTGCTACCAACAGAGGCCGTTCCCCTCTGGCATGTTCAAACCTCCTGCTTCAGGCCAGTACTCCTCCGAGCCCACCGAGCACAGACCCAGAGAAGTAAACTGCTGAAAAGCATTGTTCTGTGGCAAGGTCAGTTTTCTGCCAGCTTCGCTTCCTGGACTAGCTTATCATGTTGGCTGCCAACCCCCAGTGCTCGCACAAGAGGCTGCAGACACACACAGCCTATGTGCGAAAGTAACAGAAACAGGATCACCCCTTTTAACAGCAGCCCAAAGACAGATCAGCTCGGTAGTGCCATAAGCCCGAAAGCACATTCGTACTCTGACTACCCCACCATTGCATTTCCAGAGCCCAGAGCAATTTAAGCTGAAGCTAGAAATTTGCTCATGGCTGGGGCAAATTCAGGTACACACAGAAAGCAAAAGTAAACCTTAGTGTCAACTTGTTCAGTTCTCCCATTTGAAGCAGATCCAAAGCTAAGCTGCTGCTCAGCAGGGTTCTAGACCAACTTTTGATTCATGTCCCCCTCAGGCTACTGATTGAGTAGCTACAGCACGGCATTTCAGACAGACATACATTTTTTAAAGCTTTTTGTTTCTGATTCAGATCTCTTGACCAACATTTTTAAAGTACATTTCTTAAATGGCACATGCCTATAAAACTTTCAGTAAGGTGAATTACAGTATTGAAAGAATATATCCCCACATTAAATATCACTTCATGCTACATCTTTAACCATTAGTCACTGCCTGTCAGGATTAAAGACCAAGTTTTGACTACTGCAGCTGTATCGAAGACACCTTTCACGGTAAAAGATTTCCAAAAATGCCCAAATAAAAAGCGTTCACTTACGTGCAGAGAATTGATTGGTCCTCACGGTCTGCAAAACAAGAACAAACATGGTTACAGCTTTTTGTTTATGCTGTCCTGTAATTTGCAAGACAGTTTATTTTAAATGAATGTTTCAAAACAATCCAGCTTTTCAGCTTAACAATTCTAAGGACACTCTCAAGCAATTTTAATATCCCTTAAATTTTACAGTTCACACACCCACCCTCAAACAACAGCTTAGACACTCTTAAAAGTTCTGCCATTTCATATAATAACCCCAAAATTTTGGTTAAATTTAATAGTCACCCACAGTAATCTTTTTAACCATGCTTTCAGACAAAGCTGGCTGAACAGCTTTTATTCTGTATGCACCCTTTCCCAGATTAATCAAATTATTTAAAATCTTAAGTATTAAGAAAAAAAAAAAACACACAACAACAATGTTTTAGGTATACAATACTAATGACCAGACACCTGGAAATAGTACTGATATCTCCAGCAAACAAGTACTTCACAGATATTTTTGTTCCCTTCTTTTCTTTTGTTGTTGGTTTTTTTTTTTTTTTTTTTTTTTTTTTTTTTTTTTTTTTTTTTTTTTCAGTGAACATGCAAGCCTGAAGCGCTTCCGTAGCTTAGCTTATTCATTAAAGACTTGTCAAAAGGACATCCAAGGAAATACCTAACAGAGCCGACCTCTGCAATATGGTGTGGCTCAGCACTTGTGACACCTACTGCCACACTCGTGACCTTTGGAAAGAATGCCTGAAGGTCAGTTATACCCTGCAAGAGGTATTTCATGGTTACAGGAGCATTACAGAACATATTTCAACATCATACACTCGATATTAAAAATCATATCATCAAAACATTCAAATACACCTGCAAAAAGGTAAAAGTGTTTCAGTTAAAGGTGTTCACCCCCTGTTTGAACCAGGGTTTTTAATGAGTTCCAACATCTTTTTCATAAATGTGCATCACAAAGATCTTGCTTTTACACTTCAGCTGCTTCTCACTAGCTCCAAAAGAACACAATCCCGCAAGCTCAGAACTTCAGACAGGTTTTCTGTTATGACTGGTAATTTGTAATAGATTACGTTATAATAAATAAAAATCAAGCTTTGATTTGTTCAAGTGTAAAGCTCAGGACTACACGTTAGGCTCCCTACCACTCTCTGCATACACCCCTTCTCCTTGAACGTGAGGCTCTGACGGACCACAAAAAGGAAGCAATTGGGATGTGATGGTCATTATTCCTTTGAGGACACAGAGTTCAATACCAGCAGGATGAACAGACAGTTTCAGTTGCTACAAGGCAACTTTTCCCCACATGCTTACTAAGTTTGAAACAGATCTATGCCCACATACATACAACCTCAATACATTCATGACCATTTCTGGTAAGCAGAATAACGTAAACAACATTTCACATTGTTTCTAAATGGCTCCAGAAAAACTATTGTTATACTGAATTGCAAATTACTACTGAGTTTTGTAGACTGTATGAAAACAGTCAATCCTACCTATGTAGTGACCTGAGCTCATAGCGCTGTTGGATAACAATTAGTATTGAAGAAGAATTTCAACTTTAGCTGGGGAGCAAGTAAAAAAAAAAAAAAAAAAAATCCAGCAGCGAGCTGTGCTTCCCCCATTACACTGCCTGACGAACCACCCAGATACAACAGCAGCTCATGCTCAGCCACAGCAGCTCCCTGAGCAGGCTTGCCACCCAGCAGCAGAAATACAAGTTTCAGCACAGACAGGCAGGACTGCCAGTCAGGGGTTTAGATCAGCTTACAGGCTGCCAGGGAGCCTGGCAACTGAGGTATACAGCCATAATAAAGACAGGCTGCTGTTGAAGGGGCAATCATATCCCATCCCCTTCCTCCAGCTGTGCCAGCACCCATGTCATCTGTGTAGCACAGCCAAGGGGTGAGCTGCCCGACAAACTGCTTTTTAGTCTGATTTGTGTTGAGCTGGATCAGAGCCCTCTATGTGCCCTGTACGACTGTGCAAGAAATGGTACTGGTGAACGGGAGACATGAGATGCTGTTTCTATACAGCAGCCCCAATTTACATTGGATCAAAAGGCTCATATAGACACAACGCATCTAAAAAAACAAATCAGCTAAAAAAGACCTGGTCTCAGCAAAATACTGTTATTTTAATTAGTTTATGAATAGAAGGTTTGAAGGACATGAAGTCAAATTTTCAAAGCAGGCAGATGCTACCACGTATTGCTGCAGCTGGCTAAACGAGAGGCCTGTGGACTGCACCACTGGCAAGTGTTAGACTACATTTAACATCAAGTTAAATGAGGTGCTTTCTGACTGAAAAATGTTAAATACAGGCAAGCAGTTGTACTTTGAACCCCTTGTACTAGCTTGTTCAAAAGTGGCAAGAAAGACCAGTGACCCTCTTACCCATTGTGCAAACTGCATTGGGTTGCACTTCACCAGGAGCACAAGTCAAATGCTGCACCCACGTGACTATTTGTGTCCTGCAAGCAGATGTTAGCTCCAAAAATCCTACCTATAGGGTAACAAACAGAGCAGAATGATTGTAGTAGGAGAGCAGAATAATATTAGTTTAGAGTATTAAAAACAAGAAAGAAAGTAAGATTCAGAAAGTTGGTGATACTCCTGACAAGTCTGCAGGGATAGTAGCCATCGTTTCCTACATCTGCATGATAACATACTACCTTCTGTACAGACACACCAAAAAAAAAAAAAAAGGAAGGGTGAAGCCTGTGACTGCAAGAAATAAAAGGTGAGAGGAGGCAAAAGCAGTGGGAGGTATGACAAAACAAATGTTAAGAGAACATTCCAAAAGAAGTTTACTGTGTCCAGTTCTGGGCTCCCCAGTTCAAGAAAGATTAGGAACTCCTAGAGAGTCCAGAGGAATGCAACAAAGATGAGGGGACTGGAGCATCTCCCCTATGAGGAAAGGCTGAGGGAGCTGGGCTTATTTAGCCTGGAGAAGAGAAGGCTGAGAGGGATCTCATACAAACAAATATCTTAAGGGTGGAAGTCATGAGGACGGAGCCAGACTCTTCGCAGTGGTGCCCAGCAACAGGACAAGGGGCAATGGGCACAAACTGAAGCAGAAGAGGTTCCAGTTGAACATGAAGAACTTCTTTGAGGGTGACCGAGCCCTGGCACAGGCTGCCCAGGGGGGCTGTGGAGTCTCCTCCTCTGGAGATACTCAAAGCCCGCCTGGACGATGTCCTGTGCCCCCTGCTCTGGGTGAGCCTGCTTGAGCAGGGGGGTTGGCCTGGGTGATCTCCCGAGGTCCCTTCCAACCCCTGCCATTCTGGGATTCTTCTGGTTTCTACATATGGCAGCTGGTCTTACAAGTCCCACCAGAAAACTTCTTGGTACCAGCAGGAGACAAACACCAGAACTCCAGCACTCAGATGTACCATATGCCCAGCTGTCAGCACAAACTAGAAAAAGAGGGCAACTTTCTGTCCCTGACCTGTTTCCAGCAGTAGCTAACAGTGACTCCTGCACTTCACAGGCAACTCCATATGCCAGAAAAAAAAAAATTCAAGGTAACACAGGACAGAACAAATGTTTGTTCTTTTAGAAGAAATTGCTGAAGGAATGCCAAGTTGGTACCATGAGTAGAGTGGAAAGTTAGTATTTCCTAACTTTAATATTTATTGAGACATTTCCTGAAGTGACAACTTGATTTGCCCCTCAAGAATAACGGCTCTCTGTAGCTACACCACTTCATCAAAAAATACAGTCCCCTCTAAACTACAGCTCTTCAGTTTATCACTTCTTAAAACCTTAAAAACACAGGTAACATTTGCCTTGAAATCAAAAGTGGTTTATTTAAAGCTAATGCACATTTGTCAATGCTTTCTATCATGACATATTTCACCTGTCCATTACCACACAAAGCTAGTGTTCCGCAACATGCAAGACACGCTGTGTAAGTGAATTTTACCCAATTAGTCCTACAAAAAGTCTGCAAGCCCAGACAGTTGTACATATTTTGTCATTGCTAGAAGCTCCAGCAAGTACAACAGAGCTTTTTTATTTTCTGTGTCCAGGCACCTGAACTGACACAGACCTTATGAAGAAGTTACCAAGTACTCAAGTATGTTACTCCAAATCCATTTTTCTGTGCCCACCTGGACTCTGAACCTCACAGACTACAGAAGTGGGAATAAGACAACAGCAAGCTTCAAATTTTGCCTTCTGATCGATCACTTACACTAATGGCCAGTTCCAGCATCTAGCACTCAATTAACAGTAACAAAAAATTACAGCTTAAAGGCTGAGGATGCTGCTTTATGCACTGTCAAATGCCAGATGTCTTTTGTCCCAAGAAGGAGAGCTGATCGCTCTGGACTCATTCTGAAAAAGATTCTGACAAAATTACTAACATGGAAGAGTTACTTACGGTTTGTTTGTTTTGATCTTTTCCTCCCCCAAACAACACAATTTATCTGCAGTCTTGATTTCAAAGCAACTGGTCCCCTCCCTAAAGGCTCCTTAGAGCACTAACTACATGTTAGCCTGTGTTTTGAAAGAACTGAACCCTTATCTGACATTTTTGCCAGATTTGTTTTCTGGGGCAGGGAAGAAGCACAAAAGTTCTCATCTTTGAACATACATCTCCATAAAACTTCCAAAAAAACTGTGCGATTCTGTGACCCAGCTTCAACCTGAAGGGCAGCAGGCAGCCCACAAGGCAGGTTTTTTTTTTTTTTTTTAATGACAGAGAACATGCCTAACTCTTAAAAATAATCTGCTATCCTTTGCAGAAGTTTTAATAGCAATTTTTTATTAAAGCCACATAGTTTCGAGGTGGTTGTTCATGGAAACCTAAAAATATTTGGAAAACACTTAACTTTCTACACAAGTCTCGTGATTCTTAAGAACAGACCAAAAACATCTCTCTCCAGCAAAGTCTGCATGAGATAACATCACACCATCAGACAGAGATTTGTGGGAATACATAAAGACTAGAGCAATTCCACAAATCCCTTGGGATTTATAAGCAAGTTGCAGGAATAAAAAGAAGAACAAGTTAGCAGACAATCCTCATCTCCAACCTTTAGAGCAACTGAAATAGGAAATACAAATAAGTTACTCTTAGGAATAGCATTAGAGAATTTGACATTAGTTGCCTCTAACTCCACAGAACTGGCGAGAAAGTGTGTTGGTCTGGAATGGTTGATACTCTGGACAAAGTCACAACAGGTTTGTTACATTTTGAGCACAAAAGCAGATGACTTAGGGGGGAGAACCACCTATAAGATGACTTAGATAACACAGTTTTTACTATCAGCACTAAATATCTTTCAAGTTACTCCCCTATAACCCAGTATAGTTTGATTAAAAGGCTGAGCCAAACTAACAGACTCCAGTCTCTTAGGGAAAGGAGCATCACGTTTCTGCCATACCCACAGCCCAGCTTCTGTCCTCTGAGCAGACTCTGGTGCCTGTCTGATCACAGGTTAAAGCAACTCAACTCCCTAATCAAAGATACCCAGAAAGTCAATTTAACTCAGTCAGATGAATATAAGCATGAGGACAAGAACATGGTAGGAGGGGATGAAATAAGAGGACCAAGCTATCTATAAAACCAACCCTTTGGTTTTAAACCAATGCATCAAGAGAAGCATGGCCAGCAGGTCGAGGGAGGGGATTCTGCCCCTCTACTCTGCTCTGGTGAGACCTCACCTGGGGCCCTGCATCCAGCTCTGGAGCCCTCAGCACAAGAAGGACATGGAACTGTTGGAGCAGGGCAAGAGGAGGGCTACTAAAATGATCCGAGGGCTGGAGCACCTCTCTTATGAGGACAGGCTGGGAAAGTTGGGGTTGTTCAGCCTGGAGAAGAGAAGGCTGCGGGGAGACCTGATAGCAGCCTTTCAGTACTTAAAGGGAGCCTATAGGAAAGATGGGGAAAATCTTTTTAGTAGGGCCAGCTGTGACAGGACAAGGGGCAATGGTTTTAAACTAAACGAGGATAGGTTTAGACTGGATCTAAGGAAGAAATTCTTTCCAATGAGGGTAGTGAAACACTGGAACAGGTTGCCCAGAAAAGAGGGGGAGGGCCCATCCCTGGAAAAGTTCAAGGTCAGGTTGGACGGGGCTCTGAGCAACCTGATCTGGTTGAAGGTGTCCCTGCTCCCTGGAGGGGGTTGGACTAGATGACCTCTAAAGGTCCCTTCCAACCCAAAACGTTCTATGATTTGTCCCATTGGAATCTACCACTTTAGAGATATACAGCTTGGATTTAAGTATATCCCAAGACCATCACATTCAATTTGCACAGAGAAGGGTTACTACAGCATTCTTAATTTGAAAAACAAATTTCCAAAATTATGCAGAGTCTATGAATAAAAACAAAATCTGATTTTCCGCTTGTGAAATAAGCTTTCTATAGACCTGTATGTCCTTTGGAATGGAAGAATTTGGAAGCACAAAGGCAATACAACCTGACACTAGCCTTAGGCTGAAGCTACCCTGCTGCTGTAATTGAACTTGAGCTGCCACTGATGTCTCTGCTTCCCCTGCCCAGTTTCACCATCCCATTCCTCCCTTTGAACCGGCAGCCGATCATGCAGATGCATGAGCTGCTAGTTCAAGTAGCTGATAGAAGTAACAAAATTTAGTTTTCAACCAGATCAGCTCCCTGATCCAGTTCATAACACAGCCACACAAACACTGGAACTGGTGTATGGGAAGCAAGAGAACCACCTCTTGTCCCAGCTACCCACACTCTGGTCACCCTAAAGCCATCGCCAAAGCATACTCCCCGGCTGCAAACCATGCCAGAGCAGGTAGCTGCTGCCAGCAGAAGCTGCCACCTCCTCCATCCCCAGCCTACATTCATACTGCCTCCTGCCAGCCAGCTCCAGTAGTCACCTTCACCTACCATGAGCCGATCAGGGAGCCATACAAGCAGAAAAGTAATCCTATCAAAACATATAAAAGGGGAAAAAAACCCCAAAGGAGCAGCCAGCACAAGGGAGATGGAGCAACGAATAACCAGAGTGAGTCTTACCCTTTTGGCAGCAGCTAATCATTAGATAGGCTTAGGCTGTATCAAGCTATATATTTAGCATCTGGAAGTATCAGACATCGAAGCATTTCTTTCACTCTTGCTCTCCTCCTCCTTTTGCTTCCACCCAAAGGAAGGCTGACTCTCAGGCCACAAGGCAAGAATCAGCCACCGTGTTTAACACCTACTACCACAGAGCTGAAAGATATCTCACTGATGCAAGAAGCAGCAGCCACATTAGGAAAACATGGTCGTACAACGCTGAACAGTACAAATGCTTTAAAGAGAGACCAAGGAGAACTACCAGACTACAAGAAACTCTCTTAAACCTACTTTGCTCTCGTCTCCCCGGAGGAATATGCTCTGAGGACAGCAACTGGCAGCTCCTCAGACAAACCTATTGCCTGGCTGCAAAAGAGCTGCCACGTTTTCTTCTTTGAAAATTCAGTAAGAATAGATCCTGATGTTTACCTTACTATGTATATATATATAAGATATATTACATAATCATAATATACATAAGATAATATACAATAAGATGCATGAAGTTTTGACTGGAAGAATACAAAACATTTTATTCCACATCCCTTCTCTCACCAAGCTATGGAAGGATTTTTCCCCGCCAAACTAACAGACTAGACCTAATAAAACCCCCGTTAACTCTGGGGAAGGTTCCAGATGTACATTAAACACATTTGTTGGGTAGTTGGTTCAGGCAGGATGTTCTGAAAAGTCATAGCTCAAAGCTATAGAGTCTGTCTACAAAAGAACTACTGTATTTTAACAGAGCAGCTTTTCTTAAAAGCATGACTTAGTTCTGCTTTAGTCACACTACAGTCATTCATAAATCGATACAAGATAATCAAACAGAAAAGGAAGAATTTGTCTTCAAGTTTCCTACAGAAACTCAAAGGGAGTAGCATTGCAAGCACACAAATTTTATCAGAACTGAGCTTAAAAGTAAACGGATGCCCACCCTCTGCAACTGTCTTTGCTCCAATTGCCCTTTTACACCAAGTACTGCAAACGTCCAAATCTGCCTTCACCCCTCATGGTTTGACTCTGAATGAATGGAAGCAGCCATCTGGAGCTATCCCACACAGTGAAGCGCCCAAATAGAAAACCAGTTTTTGAGCTTAATGCAAATACACACACCTATGAAAACAATTCCATAGATGCATTACATTAAATCTGAAAGCAGGCATCTCCAATTACTTTGACAGCAACTACAATTCTTGTCAAACACAGTAACTTTCATACAAACACTGACTGTCTCACAATCCCACCACCCTTCCTATAAGCATCTTGCCTTTTGCATCCAGCCTTTATTTAGGTAAGAACACGAAATAAGTGTGCCAAGATAAAAAGGTTAATTCTAGAAAAGCAGTGAAAATGGATGCACGTGAGTATTAACCTGCTTTTCTGACTCAGGCTGAAGAAAAAGCTGTGAGCTACTACACATACAGCAGGAAATTATGGAGTTCTCATTTGCAGGCATATCGAGGGCTGTCCTCCCTAACACAAGATCTTGCGACTCATTCCTTTTGACATAGCCTTTCCTTTTATTTTTCCAGAGCATGAAATACCTATTCAGCAGCAATAAAGTGTCAGCCTCATTTCTGTAGCCAGCATAACCAAAAAAGTTGATGCTTTTGTTGGGCTGGAAGAAGGCAACTTTGATATTTCCCAAATGGGAGAAATTGGCTTTCCAAAAAGAGACAGTGGTGTAGTGGGAATGGCGGGTTCTTGTTTATTTTTAGACAATATTTAATACTCAGGTGCCATAGCCCATAATCCAAGAAAAGCTTGGTTCCCTGCTTGATAGCCTTGTTTGTTGTGGAAGTCAGGCTTAGAAGATCTGTGTATATTTGCCCTCTGCTGTAGGTGAATAGGCTCAAATATCAGTCTGTTCAAGGACATTTAAAAATTGAATTCCTGACAGTTTTGTGAAAATGGGTCACTGCCTGGAGGCAGGACTACCTTCCCATCAGCACAGATTTTGCTACTGCCAGAGCATCCACAGGATTGGGTCAAACATGCTACATAGCATTATAAAGCATGCCAGTGGTCTGACAATCTGCCGTTCTTCAGTTCCAAGCCCCGAATAGCTTTTTTTTTTCCTTCTTTTCTTTACAGCAAGTCCGACTGAACTGATAAGCACGGGAAGAGATCTGGTTACAGAGATGAAGTATAGCCTTTATATTTTGTGTTTGTCTTTAAAATTGTTGCCTAGTTACTCCATAAACTATCATCAAACACTTAACACCATGAAGTGGCTTGCAACAAACATCTCTAACTAAAGTGTAATAGGAAGACTGACAGGCACAAGTTTGTTTGCAGAGTACCTACCTTACTGCAGACCAAATATACCCTGACACACTTACGCTCACCAGGAGATTTCTGCAATAGCACTGTTTATCCTACATTTCACCTCTACCTTTAGTTGAGCAGTATCTTTACTATGTACAGCTTAGTCATTCACTCCTCAGTGTACATTCTGCAACTGGACAAAAAGACAAGGGCAGTTTAGAGCAGTACAGGCAGTATTTTGCCAACAGTAATCCATTAAACATTCAAGTGAAGTTTCCAGAAAGCATGTAATTTGCTAACACAATACAGCTGACGTTTCAAGCTATAATACCTATATTTAATCAAGCCAGTACTGACTATTTAAGGAAGCTGAACCTACACATGCCCAAAGCACTTGATATGATACATCCACCAGTGCTAAATGAGCTGGACAAGATCATCATCAGGTTACTTCTTTGGGAGGTTTCAGGTGACTAAAAGGATGGAGACATCACAGGTATCTTCAAGAAAGGCAAGTAGGATCATTGCACTGTTCTTCTCAAAGCTGGAAGGAACCTCTGGAGGCTAGAAATGATCAAGGACACTGGTGCTCTTTAGGGGAAAACCATCTCTTGATGTACCTTGAAACTGCACTTATCCTTTTCTTCTGGCCTTGTCATCATCAGCTTATTCATCTATTGGTCAG
The DNA here is from genome assembly GCF_000687185.1 of Egretta garzetta. Classification (NCBI taxonomy): domain Eukaryota; kingdom Metazoa; phylum Chordata; class Aves; order Pelecaniformes; family Ardeidae; genus Egretta; species Egretta garzetta. The sequence goes on along the minus strand of NW_009266282.1, from coordinate 219,854 downwards.
TTTTTACATCCAAGTCTTATTTGTTTGAAACTGTCAAGCAATGAACTTGCAGAAAATTCTAGTTCTTTGTCCTAAACCACATAATGCTGTAATTTATACTAGAAGAAAGATCAAATTCAGGTGCATTCCACTTCTTATGGGTATCCAGTGCTTTTAAGATTTAGAATAATATTTATCAGTTTTGCTTCATCAGTGCTCAGGCACTTTTCCCACAAAACACTGAAAGCTCCCAATGCTGGCTCAGACACCAGTCCCTGAGGAACTGTATCAAAACTGTCCCTCCAGCCCAATGCTGTCCACTTCAAAGATAAATACAACAGTGCTGTTTTAAATCAATTACCAATTCCCGACTTCACCTGTTTCCCTAGGATTTCCCATATACTGATATGATACAAGACAGAGCCAGCCAGCATCTACTGCATTTCCTCTCCTAGAAACCAGTCTATCCAAGAAAGCTGTCAGGCTGAACTGCTACAAACCACTTTTCTCAGGCCAATATTTCATTCTTGCCTCTTTCATGTACTTTCTCTAATTGCTCCAAGACACCTCCAAGTCTTTAGTGAAGGACTGAGAAAGCACCTCTTCACTGGGGTGGGAGCATCAATGTCAACACTCTGTAGGCATGCCTGCTATTTGTGAAGTTAAAATAACAAAAGCTTTTTTAAAAAAAAAGTTCTATCCCTTACTCTGAAAGATGTGAGATTTGAGATAAATCACAACAGCTGTACTTCAGTGTGCCTCGCTGACTGACTGCGAAATATGTTAGTTATTATCAAATGAAGCATAGCAGAGGTCAGTCAAACCCCAGTCACAGTTTACCCTGCAACTTGTTTATGGTGAACCGTAGCAGTGAATACAAGTATTTCTTGCACATCTACAGCAGGCTTCATGACCACGCTCATCATTCACTCACCCCAGATAGCTCAGGCCACTGCATGAGCACGCTAGCGCAGGGGGCTAAGCTAACACCGCATCATCACACCCTGGAAGAAGCAGCCAAGCTACAAATTAGGGCTATTTTAGAAGTCACAAGTTAGGCATTTGCAACATTAGCTTGAGATTGCCCAAATTCCTAAAGAAGAAATTGTGACATTTGTTTTCAGAGTTGCTAGCCAGGGCTGAATCAGCACAAAAGAAGAAAACAAATAGCTATTAGACTACGTCCTGCCCACTTAATGAAACTGTGGGTAGCTTCTCCATTACATACCAGATAGAATTTGAGGGTTTTTTTTTTTTTTTAGTTCTCACTAAGTTTGAAGCAGCTCAAACATGGTTTATGTTTTCACTGGCAGTGTTTCACTACCTTTATTAACTATCATTAAGAAAAGCTTCAGTAAGTCTAACTTTAGAAATTAAAACAGAGTTGCTACACTTGTGAGCAGAAGTTAATAGGTAACACATTCTCTTCCCTAACATTCATTCAAACAGATATGGATTTATATCAAAACTCGCAAACATCCCTGATCTATTCTGTAATACCAAAGTTATTTAGCCTGTTGAAATGGGTGACTGCTGGAATTTGGGAGATGAGCAGAGAACACTAATCAGCCTTCAGTTTGAAGAAAGACCAGAGGAAACTGCACAGCCCCAAGGGCTGACCCACGCTGTGAGCAACGGCTGAGATGTACAAACAGACAATACACGAAGAGGGAAACAACTTGGCCTGTGAGAGCACTCCTGATGCACCACACCACTGAAGCCAGTGGGGCAGCTACAACTTATGTGACTGATTTACCAGTAATGCCAACAACTGGGTCTCACACAAGCATTTAACACAACTTAGCTGAAGGGCAGTAACAATCCATAAGGCAGCAACTTCTTAAACTGCTCCAGCTAGAGCCGCAAGGGCTTGCTCGCTTATGCTTATTGTTTTTCAAATGGCACAGATGAGCAGTCCTCAGCCTTCCCAATCCATGGCTCCCAAAAAGCTATCCCAGTAGAAAAGAACAGCTCCTAAGTCTTCTACACAGGTCCTCCTTATGCTTACTTTTCAGTTTTTATTTGCATGCTGCTTAGAAGTAACCTAAGATTAGTAGTAGTTGGCAAGCCACAGGCTGGAAGAGGTTTATTTAGACTGTAGAGTATTCAGCTTAGCAGGGGTTTCTATTCTCCATCAACCCTGCTTAAGTTGTTCTGTTTCCCCATGTCATACAATTTTGCCTAGACAAAGATTACACTGTCAACCAAAACAATGTCTCAAGGAGGTCCTTTAACTGTAATATCTGCCATTTAAGCTCACTCAATTAACTTCTGCTCTTTTCCTTCCCAAACAAATAAACAAGCACAAACCACTTAAAATAACTGGCTGTGAACCAACTTTCACTCTAGTGGGCTCTTCCTAAGCTGTTTCATTATGCCTGAACTCAACACGTTTGGGAAGATAGCAAGGTTGGTAACAGTACATAGCTAGGCTTTCTAGTTCCAACACAACATCATCAGTGGTTTGGCTTTTTGTTTTCAGCCACAGAGGGGACAGGACACAGATCATCCAAGCACATCACCCGCACACCCCCTACCCTCCCCACCCGTAAGGTCAGCATCTCTATACACACCAGTGATTTTAACACATCACCTAGCAACAGCTAGGCTAAAAATTCATCAGCATTTTTCTGATGGGTATTTTCCAAGATCCATAACAAGCCTTTTGATGAGTATGTTAATCTGAAAATACTTGAAGTCCCAGATTTGCTCTATAGACTTCTTACACTCTGTTCTTCAGCAGTGGAGTTACTTTTTCCAATCACTGAACACCGTAAGAAGTACTAAAATACTTTCCCAAGAGAACATGTAAAAGCCACCATTACAGTCTCATGAGACGTTCCAGGAGACAAAAGCTCATGAGCTTCCACCACTTTACATGCACAATATAAATACATCCTTCAGCTTTTAAAGATTCCCAGGTACATTCAGGTGTCCTTTCCTTTGGAGGAAAGATGTTGACCTCTATTTCTTTAACATCAAAAGCACTTTTACTCACATGTGCTTGTGCACACACACAAACATTTTGTTCTCCCCTTTGCCATTTTTCTAAACAGTGGCACCATATTCCTTATGCAATTTACAGCGGGGAAATCTTTAAAATCCTCTTCTCTCTCTCTTGTGCACATGTACCTGACGCAAATTTTTGTTCTGGAAGTACAAAGCACTAAGATTCATCTGAGTTTTCGCTGTATCTGCTGATAATTAAAGTAATCCGTCCCTATCAGAAATGGCCATGAACAATCACCATTTATAAGGTGGCTTCAATTGGTGGTTTTTTCTACTTAGCTTAATACTGTTTCCATCTAAAAAAATCTAATGTCTATTACCCTAAGGGGGGTAGTATCCCCCTGTGGGGGGCAGGAGGGGAACAGGAGGAGCATCTCCCCACCAACTACAACTTTTCTCCACACACTTTCAGCACCTAACACCCCCTCTCTTCCAGCCTTAGTCTTCAATAAGAAAAAAGGATGTGAAAACGAAGGATATGAGAAAGAAGAGGATAATTGTAGGAATTTTTGACCCAATAACTACTGTGAATTGATTCCTGTACTAAAGGCAATGTTTCCCCGTGGTTTTTAGAGGGGGGGGAACCTTAATCTCATCTTCTAAATCTATGTCATTTGAGATGCTGAATGTAACCATGAACAGCTACTACTTTAAACAGAGATACAGTAACATTTTAGCAGTTGCCTCTTCTTGGCCAGTTTAACACTGCAGAGTAGCAAGAAATAATACTTATAGAAAGCACCCCAATAAAGACTAATTAAGCTCCATACAGTCATAATAAACAGCTGTGCTACAGTTTCCAATGGTCTCATCAGCCTCTTAAAAGCCAGATGCAGAACATTCCTGCACTCCTACCACTCCCATCACACTCCACCACCCTCCGGTCTTATGAAGACACAGACTATTTCCATTTAATCCATGTGCACTTTTATGTGTGGGTTACAAAGTAAACTTACTGATAGAGCAAGATAGACCACACACACACTTAGAATCGGTATCACACACTCCAACAGCAGAACAGGAAGGACCAAAATTAGCAGGTAAGGCTGATTTCCCAGAACACTTTTCCAGTAGCCAGCAAATTCTCCTGCAATTTCCTGATCCATCATTGTCAAGCTTCAATTTCATAAATTCCTCAAATTGCCTTTTGGACAATCATAGGCGTTCAGCGCCCATTATATCCTGAGGCACAGACCACCACAATTTAGCTATGCTGTTAAAAAAATTGCTTCTTTTTGTTGTTTTGAGCATGTCACTTGAGAATTTCAAGTAATGACCCTTTGTTCTTGAATAGGAAGAGATGGGGCAGAGCAGGGAGGATCCCAATTCCCTCTCCCTGTGCCACTTTGGAATTAGACTTGTTATCTCTGACCTGAATTATTTCCACACTGAATGCAGTTTTGATAATTTCAGTTGTTCTTTGAATGTCTTCCTGTCATATTTCCTCTTCACCCAAAGCACAGAAAGGCCAGAGTTGCATAAAGTGTTGAAAATAAAGTGTATTATAAGTCTATGGCAAAAGTGTTTCCTGGTTTGATCCCTTTTCCAGTTACTCCTCACGGTCTCTACTTTATCTATAACCATTGCTGAACACTGAATTTAGATTTCCACAGATGTGTTTCATTCCCTACAGGTCCTACCCAAGTAGTAACAGCTCCAACACCACTGAAGTTCATTCCCTGCCGTACACCCCAGAGCAGCAGGCTCGCAGGCTTTTCTAACCTCCTGTATGCTCCAAGGTGCAGTTCTTCACACCAGGCTCTCATTTTTGCTACCCTGGATAACAATATAAGCCAGGCACCCTCCTCACAACCTCTTTTCCTTTCTAGACAAGTTTATAAACAAGAAGCATGAACAAGTTCCACAGGGTTTTGAGCAGTAACCCTGCCAAACAGTAAAAGCAGAAAATGGACAAGCTTGGTCAATCTTTAACTGGTTCTTTACATATACGGAGGCTTTTCTTTGTGTTGCAGTTACTTAAGAGCCTCTGGTTAGACTTGCTATCAGATTACTATTGGAAAGCCACATAGGTCATATGAGAAAGCCATCCCTTGTTCATACAGATTCATTCACAGATCAATGCATTTGTGAGGCATGACCTCTCTTTTTAAAAGCCATATGGAGTCTTTATATACGATATGTGTATATATATTCCTGCAAATGCTAGTTTTAGACTTTGGAACAGTTTCTACCAACATGTTTGGCACCAATCATGAGCTTACCGTTCTTCATGTTCCCAGATCTGAAAGGGAATCTCAGAAAGATGGCACCCAGTAGCTAACATCCAGGTGCTTCAATACCAAATGTTCTATGCCAAGATGTTCATGTGCAGCACAGTCAGTCAGCTATTCCATCTCTGAGCTTATGAGTTTGGTTCTTGTGTTTGCTACCATCATTTTTCTATTTATTAATCCTTCAGTTTGAAATTCCATGATGTTTTCCTCAAATGAGTGTCCCCAACCTGAGAACTTCCCCCAGCAGCTTCATAGCAGACACACAGAGACAGACTTAGTTGCATTTTTCCCTGCTTTTTCCTCTGGATTTTCTTTCTACACATCATCTGATGGCTTTACCATCACTCTGAAAAGCCCTAGAATATTCAGAAAGCCAGGAGCTTTTATACACCTTGCTTTATGGAACGGCAGACTAGAGGTGCACAACACCTCACAACTCTGAATCTCTGAGGAAGGTACATGAAGTCTGGCAGGAGTACCTGAAAGCATCATGTATGGACAAGCAAAAGGAAGCTAGATACACACCAAGATATAAACTGGCAATTGTGTTGATGTGAGCCTTGAGTTATTGAAGACCAAAAGCAGATGCCACCAGCCCCTCACCACCTCTCTCCACTTGCTAAGTGATAGAAATGGCTCCATACTTGTTCCTTCCTTGCTAGGATATAACAATGAAATTTAAGTAAAGAGGAAGGGGGAGTTAAAAGGAGCTACTGCAATTGCTATTAGTAGTAGTTATAGCACAGCTAAACTCTTAGTTCAACACCCTACAGGAACGCAGACAAGAGTGACAAAAACCAGTTATTGTGCAAAACACGCAATACCTAGCAGCACTGTTACAGTGCAATGTGCTGTCAAGGTTAGAACACATTAAAGTTTCTGTTGCACAAGCAATAACGTCTTGATGCATGTCATCTGAAGGCTAAAGCCAAGCAGAAGTGAAGTATCCATTTCACAACTACCTAGAAATAAATGGAGTTTAAATTAAAATAAAGCTTCAGAGTAGAAGCAGGTGCTGGCTGAGCAATATGCACAAAATGATTCATCTCATGAATGATTTTGTAAGTTGGATGCACTTTGTCTTGAATTCCTGTCTGTAGGCTAGCACAGTCCCAATTCGATTATGAGGCCAGCATACATAACAAGTTTTAAAATTAAAATCATAATCAGTTGGTCAGAATATCAACTGAAAAGACCATGGAACTGGCTAATCCACCGCAACACTTCACTTCAGAAGTGGGGAGAAAACAGCCACAGCACCAAAGAAACTAAGAATTCTTTATGTAACGATTTGCACTCCTGCCTCATTTTTAAATATAAGAAAGTTACTTTGTGAAGTTACGCAAATTTAAGTCAACTACTTCAAGTAACACTTCTAAGCAACTGAGCCTTAAGAAAAAAGTTGTTTACTGTAAATATCATCATGCCTAATTAAGTTCATAACCTTGAGGTTGAATGCCAATGAAGAGTAAGCACCCAAACACATTTTGACACAGAGAAAGACAAAGGTTAGGAACTGTTGTCACAAGCACTAGAGTACTAAAACTCTTCCAACAGTAACAAAAAAGTTAAGAAAAAGACCTAATAGCATACTATAATCTAGTTCTAGAAACTAAGTTCATTGAGTAATCGGTACCGATGTCATTCAGAGATGGTCTATAGCAAGGCACGGTAATTTAAATCATGACAAAAACTTGACAGTCACTGAAGCACACAGATTTAATGCCAAGAGACAGAACAGAAGAGTGAGGGGAAGGAGATCAAATATTACACAATAGGTTCACCTGACAGAAACACTTCTCATTTTACTTCAAATTCAAAAATAATGAGGCAGAAGACTGTTTCAGCATGATGTATTTCAGATTTTTCCACTTTGTTTCTTGCTTCAAGAATCTTTCCCTCCACTCAGCCATTAAGACCCCTGTATGCCACGCTCCTACTGCTATACAAACCAATCTTGATGTTAACACTACTGTCACTTAAGTATTTATATTCCACACCAGCCTGATTGGACAAAGTGAAAACACAGAAATCACAACATAACAGAGAGGCATATAAATCCTTCATATTACATGTACCAAGCAGCTAGTTCTGCTTAGACTGCCATCCTGCACTCTGCAACTAGTTAAAAAGCTTTGGGGAATCTTTTGGTAAGTCAAGATGTAATGAAAATATCAAGACTATTAACTGCACACATAACAGGTTCCATATGCTCTTTGCATAATGGAGCATGCTAGTCAACGCTCCCAGGCTTTTTAGTCTCAGAGCAACTTTTTCCTCTTCCATTTGAAGATTTAATAGATCTTTAAAGAAAGGAGTTATCATATTTTAGTTTCAATTCTTTTCTTCCATATGTTTGGGGACAAGGGGGAAAGGGAAGTCACCAAAAAGAGGACTTAAATAAAGATTAACTAGAAATACAGATCAATACGATATTTTTAAGAGAGAAGTATTGCACCTGTAGGCAGTACCGGCTTCTCCAACACCAAGTGTTCACTTCCCGTATTACGCTGTTTCCGATAAACCTTCTCTGCAACAGGATTAAAAGCAGTCCTAAAATACCAGTGCTAATTTAGTACTCATCAAGATGTCCTCAGGGAAACAGGATAAAAAGGAGAGACTAAGCATAATTATACAAGAGTAATGTTAGTAGGCAAGCTGGTCTTTGGCACAAAAAACCAAACAAGTTTTCCTTAATATTTCTTCCAAAGCACTTCTAAGAGTCAACGAATAAAGAGGCATAATAAAATAACACCATACTTTCTCAAGTGGGAGAATAGGAAGGGAGGAGGGGAAGAGAAAGCCAAGTACGGTAAAAGCACTAGAGAAAAATTTATGTTAGTGCTGCTTTCACACAATCAAGTCTCCCTTCCTTGTAAAATATAGATGGTCCTAGATGAACTATCAGACTCGCATAATTAGTTTTCTTAAAGAAAATATTAGTCCCTGTAAAGACATTTTCTTCTTCCTGGCTGTAACTTCTAGCAGTACTGAAGAACATTAGCAAGTCTTGCAAATTGTATTACCAAACAGAATTAAGGTCAATGTTGTCACAGGGATTAGGACACCACTGTCTTACAACCATGTCAACTGTCCAGCAGCCGTGAAGAGCTCAGTCTAGCATGCTCTGTGAAGTATGCCAACTCCAACCCTATGCATTTACACATTTCATTTACTGTCTAGGGCTAAACAATTTCAATATGCTTAGAAGCCCCTAGGTTATGTGTACTTACTGCTTCAACATAACATTAGGAAAATGAAGAGAAAGCATGAGAGAAATCCACTAAACCACCTGTGAAGTAACAGTTACCCTACTACCACACTACTTTGAAAAATAATTACTAGGGGAAAGAGAGGGGAAATCCAGTATGTAAAGCTGAATTGCATGTTATTATCTCCTGAGGTCAAGGCACCAGGTAATGAGTCTTTTCCTGAAGAGAAATCCTGACTGTCATAACCAGAACACACCCAAGGTCTTGCTTGTTTTTAAATAAGACTGTTCACGCTCAGTCTTTACTGCAAGTCTTGTGGAAAAGGCAACACTAATGAGATCAAGTAATCAATAAGGTTTGCTTTTCCTTGCAAAACTTGTCCCAAATCCCTAGTGCATCACAGCTGCACCACTGCTGAACTGTTCCGCTGCAATACTCAGCCTTTTAAAACAATTCTGCACCTCCCTTTCTTGTGACAGCTTACACTAATTCAGTACAGCCCTCTGGAGAATACGATTCCCTCTCCAAAATGGTAACCCGGGCTTCTTGAACATACTTTCTGTTTTATGGCTCTTCACCACCCACCCCCACTCCTTTGTCCTCCACATTCAACAAGCACTGTAATAGATTTTCAGCCCATTCTCCTCCCCACTAAAGGGCATGGTGAGAGCTGACCTGTGAAGACTGCAGGGATGAAGGTCCTTCCAAACAGGAAATTCTTCAAGGGGACAAGAAGAGAGAAGCAGTCTGATGACTTGCAGTTAGCAGTGCTTCCATGCAACCTTTTCTTAACAGAGAGTGTGCTGTGCAGTGCTCTGTTTATATCGCCAGTTTAACAAAATGGAGTATTTCCAGCAAGATTCAAGACAAGGAATAACTATTAAGAAGCACATGCATCAGTTGTCTCTGCTGACCTTTTGCTTTCATAATCTAAAACATAATCTAAAAAAAAAAAAAAAATCTATGTTTTGTTGTTTAAGCATAAGTATTTTAAACATATAAAAACTCAGACTAGCAGAAACTTGAAGATGATATCTCATCATCGATACTCTGAATAAAAGGCATGAAAGCATTAAGATACCAAGTAACAGTTTACTCCCTGTACCAAATTACCAGGACAGAAAAATTGTGTTTTAAGAAATCAAGTTGCTCAGAGTCACAGCTCAGGTCCAGGTATCCTGTTAAACAGTGTAACACATCTCAAACACCCAGAAAATCAGTAGTTTGTAATTAGTAGTTTATAATTAGCTACAAGGAAAGCAAACATGATTATACTAAACAGAATACCATTGAACAGGCCACAAAAATACAGCCAACCGCTTTCATTGACCTAAACTGGTGGCTAAGATACTTCTATAAGGGTATGGTCGTATTATCCAAAGGAATTGTATTCCTATGGCTTCAATTTCAAGTTTGAATCCTAATAATTAAACTCTAGATGTCAAATACTGGAAACAAAAAAGTCATTTGTACAAAATGAAATTTATTAATATGCTACAATAGCAATATCATGACTTGCAATAACACTGGAAAAACTAGTCTCCCCAATCCCACTCTCTACCATCCTATCCCTGGTTCCCAAAGCAACTGTATGGACAAAAATGGACATGAACTGTAGAACAGTTTTATAGTTATAACTGTGTTAGTTATCAGCAAAAGCATCTTGGTCAAGCATTAAGCTGCAAATAAATGGTAGCAGAGACCTCTGACAACTTAATCTGAAACACTGTGATTAATACAGCTAGTTCTCGGTTAGAGACCTATTTCCACTAGCTAGAAGTTTCCGATACCCATTTTCTGTTTCATTAGTTTAAGACTGGAAGTCTAGCAAAACATAAGGCATAGTCAGAAGATTAAGGACACTGTGCATTATCTTAAATCCTTGGCTGGTATGGAAAGCCTAGCTCTCCCTCCCAAATTCTACGAACACTCAGTAGTTGACCTTGTGTTACCACTGATAACCAAAAAAATAAGTTGAACACTATAAATTATCTCCTACTGTTAAGACAAGTATTATTTTATGTCCTAACAACTACAAAACCTTAGCTGTTGTAATTGCAAGCTTTATTTATATGGAGACTTAAGTTCAGTTCCCTGAAGAGCCTCTGTGTCCCCCTGCCTCAGGTCCCAAGCTCTGGAAGCAAAGAGGGACCAGCACTGAGCAGTTTTAGTGCCAGACTCACCCCGCCTGAGACAAATACTCACTGGTCATTCTCATCATGACCAATCACTGCTTCATAAGACTATGTAAAGCTAGGGCGATTGTATAAAGTCACCTATTCAAACAGCAGTGAGTCTCACACTTCAGGCAAGCATATCACCAGAAGCAGCCTGTACACCACCTTCCTCCTAAAGGAAGCAATGTCTGCAAACAGTTTCATGAGTCCAGTATAAATTCAGAGGCAGCACTGTTTTTCTCTTCCTCTGGAGATCCCTTCCTCCAATCCAACCCAATCAGGCAAGAACAGTTCGCTTAGTAAAATACTTGCCAAGCACAAAACTGCTAATGCCTGTTCTAGGGTTTTTACTTATCCTTGACAATGCAGCTGTGAAGGCATCCATATTAAGTTTACTGGCTGACTGCAATCACTTGCTAAAATAAACAGGGACTAGCTCCATACAGGTGAAGGGCACTAGAAACACAGATATAGTTAGCCTTGAAGAAGTTATTCCCTAATATCTTGATCCTGTTGCAAAGGTTTCATCTATCCTTATTCCAGTCTATAGCTTCATTCTTTCAAATGAAAAAGATTCTGACCAAAGAGGAAAGCAAGCACAGAAAGACACAGATTTGATACAAAATATAAAACTCCATCTATAAATACAGAAAGAAAACAGGACTGTAGCCAAACATATACCACCATCTGAATTTTTATTTCATCTTCCAAAAATAGTAAAATCCATACATGTAGCAAAATCTCCAGAGATATAAATCAGTACTGGCATGGTATCTGAACAAATATATAGAGCACCTGAAGTGTGATAACTCCTGACATTGATTTACTTTTAGAGGACGGTTGTCTCAAGAACATTTCGAAAGTTTGTGAGATAATTTCAAAAGATATTGTGCTTTTAGAGTGGAAAGCCCTTATCCACAAACCACTTGAAACTGCTAGGAACAAACTCCTTAAAATAATCCTGAAGTTTGCTTTATTCTTCCACATACACTTGTTACTAGGGGTCCTCTAATCTGACCCATTAGAGGCTCTTGTTATAGTCAAGAGACCAGAGTTTTTTCTTTCATAAACACACATAAAAACAGAACCCCAAATATCCGTCAAGAAGTGTGACAACTCTTGGTGGCCCCAATTTGCTGCTCTTCCATTGCTTGCCCCCGCATCACCCCACCCAGTGGCAACAGCATAGTTTCTTCTGGGGTGAAAGAACACTCAGCAATGCATCAGCCTATAGTTTATTATTAAGCAGCCCTAAAGACAAAGGCACAACTGAAGAAACAAATCTTACAGTGATTTATTTAAAAGACAGGAAATGTCTTTTCTTTTTTAAAAAAAAAAAAAAAAAAGATTTACATTTAAAAGGTTGGTTAACCTGGTAGAAGAAACAGTGTTTCCTTAGTTTATGTGAATTAGGTCAAATAGCTTTTAACCTACTTCCAGTACATCTATACCAGGTCTACAGCAGAAAACACAGTTCATTTTTTAACCCTGCCCCTTCATTACACCACTTTTCTAGATACAACATACTTGTGTTCCCAGGTCAGTATAATGGCCACCTAAATATGAAGCAACATTGGCTAGAATGAGCTGTGTTTCCAACACAGTACCTCAGAAATGCAGTTTTACAAGTTCAACAGCAAGCATTTATTTCAACACATTCATATAACATCAGATTCACAGTTTTCATAGTTGTCCAGCACAGCTTTAAAGCCAAAATTCAAAGCGTATGCTCATCATAAGCTTACTCTGTTTACTACAGACATGACTGATACCAGTTTGGGTGTGGGGGAGGGAAGCCACCTTCCAGGTTAAGCATTTCCCTGACCTCTTTTTGAACTCAAACATACTATTGTTTCATTGTCACTTCAGATTATTTGTCAGCTGCCAAAAACCCAACATTTTAAAAGAATTAGAGAGACAAGTCATTAACATACTTTAGCTTTCCCTTTTCAGTCACACTTTTTCATTCTTACTTCATGCAAAGCCAGCGCACTAACACCTTTTGACATGAACCTTTTCTTTTTTTAGGAAGAAAGTATTTCCACTACAACTTTCACTGCCACCAGCTGGCACAGTACACTTCCTATTAGTGTTAGTTTGCTTCTGTGCCTCAGTAAGTCAGACAAATGTGCTGACAGGGTCATCTCCAAGCTATTTCTATTCTGAAAGTTTAAGGTTTAGATAAGAAAGCTCCCCCCCCGCCCCCTTCAGAACTTTAAAAGATTCTGACAGCATTAGAAATTCCTGTAGAGCTGGATAATGAAGCTCCTGAGCTTTAGGCACATTACAAAGTTGTGTAACTTTAACTAACTCTTACCTTGTAGCATGCATCTATACGCAGATTCAGATATTGCATAAATGTGCGGTGGCATTTCATGGCGCTTCTTCCCTCTGTACATCTCAATAATGTTTTCTGAATAAATCGGGAGGTTCTTGTAAGGATTTATAACTACGCAGAACAGCCCTGAATAGGTCTAAAAAAAAAAAAACATTTCTGTTAGTAAACAGTATTGAAACAGAGCCACAAGAAGCAGAAAATTTTTTTCACAGCTTTTATAGTATTTGTGTTAGAACAAAATTGAGGCTCTTTTTGTTGAGCAACTTGAAGTACATGCTATATTCAAATTATTGGTTACTTGTTCTCTTAAAAGACTCTTTAATTACCTGCATAAGAAGTAATTTAAAGATAATAGATGTGAGTAAATATGAAATGGAACATCTGATCTCTTTCCACAGATACTTAAATCTCCTTTTCATTTGCCAAGTTACAGGATTTATGGACATCTTTTGACGTTCAACTCCTTCAGTAAAATATGCATTCAAAGTTATTTTTTTTTATTTTCTAAGGGACTGAATCTAATTACTCTAATAAATAATTTAGATAAGGAAAAACCCTATTTCCAGCCACCACCATTTCTGCTATCCTACTATTTTCTTGTATCTGTATGTCTTTCCTGCCCATCAGCCTTTCTCAATCCCAAAGCGGTCTCCTGGAGAGGTCATTCCGCTACTGTCCCCCGGCAGCTGGCACTGCAAATGTTTCCTAGCCTGCTTTTAGAGTCAATACTGAAGTTACCAGGACTACTAGAATATCAAGAAACTCAAGCACAAGTTTTACATCTCTTATTTCATCGAGGCATTTCTGTTTAGTCAAAAAACGCCTCAAGTTCTACAAAACTGAGTGCACATTGCAAACGATATGTACAGGCCCACATTTCCCTGTGAATGAAGCATCAAAGGCTGCTTCAGAACAGCTCAACCTCTGCTCCACAGATGTTATTTGTAAGGAAGTAGTCATATAAGTATATATGAAAGAAAAATGTATACAGTCAGCCACTCACACTTGGGGAGGGACAGATGAGCATGGTCTGGCTGCATGGGCCTTACTGGACATCCCAGGTTAAGCTCACGCGCAGACAGCTTTGCACCATGCAAAAGAGAGAGCTAACACACAGTGTTTCCCTGAACCAAGGCATCTGCGTGGCTCTTGTCTTTTCAGAATCAACCTAAATTGATGGGGTTTAAGACAGCAAAACCTCTCCATACACCTTTATTTCATCACACGCTTTGAAAGTGTATTGGTCATTAGTAGATTTTGGTCATTAGTATTATTCACATCTTTATTAGCAAAGAAATGTTAGCAAGAGAGACCAGTTTTGACAAAAACAGGGAGTATCTTTCTGAATGTTTCTTTCTCTTGCAGGCTGAGAGAAGAAATGGAGACGGTAAGCAGACAGCGTTAACAGCTATTGAGAGCCTATAGTGTTAAGCAGGTAACTCATTATTCTTGTAACATCTGTCAATTTAAAAAATATTTCTGCTACATTTATATGAACAAAGTAGCCAAAATACCTGATTGGCCTTTTTTTAAAATATATTTTATTTTGAGGAAAAGGTGCCCTGTCCTTTCCACACCTACAAGGGATTCTGGACAGACAGACAGAAGGTGATCTCCAAATTGAGTCAGGAGCACCATCAGTAGAATAAAAGAACTTGGTTTTATGCCAGATGCCCTGACATAAGGTCATCTTATGTCCTTATAGGAAAATAATCTCCACTTTGATCAGATTTGCTGGATGATAAGTACCTGCAGTGCCTTACCCAGCCAAACATCGTTGGTAATAAGGTATTTCTCCAGAGAAAGGAAACATGTTATCAGGCCAACTGACCCAAGCATAAAGAACAACTTATTAACTCAATGTAAGCACAGGGTTGTTGGCAATCGGGCAGTTCCTTCCCAGCCTCATATGTCCCTCTCACCAGCATAAGGATCCTTGCCATAACTTACCAAGCTGGATGCTACTGAAAATAAATTTCACAGAGAATTAGTTGGTAATAGGAATCTGTTCCCTGACCAAACTCATTCATGGCCACTAGACATACTGTAGGGGAAAGGGAAGGCAGGACAGTTATTTTAATAGCATGGTACAACTGACCAAGGAGCCAATTAACTGATAAATACCAGATCTACGCTCCTAGCCAGCCATCTCCCCTGTTGTGCTGAACTGAGGTCACCCGCATTCATCTACAATTGCCACAGCTGACATGGAGGCATCAAGAATTACTACATCCCTGATTTCCACACTGGTCTTCAAATAAGGGTAACTAGAAGAAAGGCACACATTCACCAAGCCCATCATACAATCACCAGCTCAAAAAAAAAAAAAAAAAAAAAAAAAATCACTGAACAGCATCTATGTTGTGTTTCTCCACTACAGCCACAACTAATGAAGAGAAAAAAAAAAGAAAAAAAAAAGACTAGATCTTATCTGTGGTCAAGGACAAACAAGTCACAAGCAAAAGAATTCACACAGCTAAAGCCCATTTCCAGATCTGTCCCAACACACCCTCTGACCAGTGTAATGGCATGAACATTTGCTTAAGCCAACAGACCTCTTTCCTCCAGGATGATTCTGGACTCTCCTCCAGCAGCACTTCCGAGCCCTGGCCCGTTTTTCACCCACCCAGCTTCAGAGACTTGCAATCTACCTCCACAGGCTGCTGTTCTCTACCATACTGCAGATGGGAACTCCCAAAACAATGACTGATGGTTAAGCTGTAAGGGTATTGCTGTATATACTGGCTGTATTACCTTCTTCAACACCTCTATTTCTCTGCAAATTCATCTAAAACTTTTATCAGTCATTTTTGTCCTTTTCCATTCACAAAGGAAAGTTGTTTTTTCTCTAGTATCACCACCCTTCCCCAGACATGAATAAACTGATCTGGTAAGTAAAAAAAAAAAAAAGTAACTGGATGGATCATTGAACCTGGAATAATCAGAATAAGGAAAGTCCAGCTAGATGCCAACATACCTCAGCCAATCTAGAGGAAGATCAGCAAATGGCCTGGGCACGCGCAAAGGGTTAATTAAAGAGGCTCTATATTGAACAGGAACAAATTGGAAGTTATGAAGCACAAAATTCTACTGTTTCGCCAGTGCTGGGGTTCATTTATTTGCAACTAAATCTAAATGATAGGCTTTTATCTCTGACCCTTGCGTCTATATCATGACATAGCTCTTCACATGCAACACCTTCAACTCCCACATCTTTGTTTCCTGCGTATTTGTCACTCAGTTCACTCTCTTGCCACTTCCCTGCAGAATTTAAAAATCACACTTTCTTCAAAGCATCACCACACGCCTTAATTTATTCAAAGGAAGATGGAACAGAATTCTCCCACAAGGCTCCTAAGTCTCCTGATCATCATCTATTGCAGAAAGAAACATATGAACATATTGGTGGGTTGTTTTTGTGGCTTGGTAGGCATATAAACACAGAAGGGATGCTTTTACTGAGTCAAATTTAACTGGGAGGGAGGTAAGTGGTACAAGAATTTTATATAGCTATTTTATAACTGCAAGTCTCACAGTACAAGTATATTACTGTATCTGAGGCAGCAGATTAGAGGTATGGGCTTTCTGCATGCAAATTGAAGATATGAAAGGTAGGCAGAGATTGTTTTTACACACCTTGAAAAACTTCTTGATGATCAGCCATAGAAAGAATTAACAGGAATACTTGCACACTTGCCTTACAACGGACACCCAACTTAATGAAAACCACCATGCATTAAAGATGCCCAGAGCTTTCAGACACACCAAAGGGGCAGAGCAATGCCCTGTACCTCCTTTCCATTCTGCAGTACATGGGCTCTGCTGAAACAGTCAGATCTGAATTACAGTGCTTGATCCTAACTGAAGAGGTACAGTAACTAGCCAGTCTGGATGAAGAACCAGACTTCATTAATTTTTCAGCTGACAGAGGTAAATACATATATTAAGAACTTATTATTCACCTTGAGATCATGCAATCAGGTACAAACAAGCTAGTTGCTTGAAACATACATCCCTGTTGTACTGAGAAACAGAATCTAGACAGTAAAAAGCAACTGCAATAAGGCATGTTGGAATGCACAGTCTCTAGGCAAGGCTCCAGAGACAAATAGTAAAGCAGTGCTCTGACAGAGGTTTGTTATACAAACTGTCTCCTTCAGGACACTAATTGTGGAGTTTGAATGATTCCAGATGCTTAGAAGCCTTTATCAAGTAGTATATCATTTAGTAATTTGGATTTTGGTAAGCTATCCCAGACCTGGCACTGGTCTGTTTGAAAACTACCTTATATTCCTAGCAGTAAGCAATCTGAGAAAGAGGTGTATGTAAGTGAACTACTAGCAAAGAGAGGGTGCATGAATTCCAGGTGAAAGCACATGGGAATTCAGGCTCTCAGTTTGGAGTGTGGGCTCCAGAGCAAGAAAGGTTTTCACAGCCTGTCCTACCTTCCCTTAAAACCACATCAAACCTTCACTGCGTACACACATATGGTGGCATTAGTGTCAAAAGCCTTGCCCAATTCCTTAGAGTAATAACTCAGCTTTACAGTTTTTATATCAAGGAAGATGCTGTTATGACTGTTAGGTTGGTTCCTCCGGCCACAATATCAAAGGCATCACTTCAGAGTGCATTAGCAAGGCACAGGTAAATTTTCTGAATTTGTAACAATCTGTTTGCATCACCTAAATGTGGGCTCAACATTTATCTCCAGTTCTTCAAATATAGAAAGTGACAGTTTACTCCATTACTATATAAGCAATTAAGCTGAAGTAAGCATCTAGACATTTATTATTACCCAAAATAGAACCCAGCAGTTCCTAGCCTAGAAAGCAATAGATGTTTTAAGCAGTATGCCACATACTAATGGGGTAGAGCACATTCTCTAGATTGATAATCGCGTCATCATAGCACTTTCTTGTCTGGTTTCACTTTCTGACGTTACGGACCCACCTTTCACTCTCCAAGCCCTGTTAAGTCCTCCAAGCTTGACATGCTTTTCTTGTGTACTAACTTTTCCCCCTAAATGAGGCAGTTACCCAATCCTAAATTCAAGCCTTAAAGAAGGGCAGGCAGCTCTTCAGTCTCAGAGGAGAGGAAAGTGAGGCCAGGCCTGGGGTAGAACACAGTCTCTGCTTTACTGCCAGGCTGCTATCCACATCCCCTTGGGGCCATGGCAGAGGGGCCACATAGCTGCCCCAGCAGCCCCTACACTACCTCCCCAAGCCCATGCTCCCCAGCCAGGGCACAATCAAGACTGGAACCCAGAAATTAGCCCAGACATCTGTGTACAAGCCCAAACTGCTAGATAAAAAAAAAAAAAAAACCACAAAACAAAACAGTAAGTCCTGCTGGCACCCAAGAAGTTGGAGTCAAGGGTGCCAACAAGTGTAAGAAACACCCCCCACGGTGTAACAGGAGCCTCAGCTCTGACAGAGGCTGGGGGGAAAGAGCCACTGACTGGTACTCAGCACAAGTGAAGAGTAAAATCAGTGCACAAGAATGAGAAAGGAACACAACACCTACACGAGCTATTAAAGAAAAGCACAGCCCAAACTTTAGAAGACTAAGAATCATAGAATGCTTTGGGTTGGAAGGGACCTTCAGAGGCCATCCAGCCGACCCCCCCTGCAGGGAACAGGAACACCTTCAACCAGATCAGGCTGCTCACAGCCCCATCCAACCTGGCCTGGAATGTTCCCAGGGATGGGGCCTCCACCACCTCTCTGGGCAACCTGTGCCACTGTTTCACCACCCTCATTGTAAAGAATTCCTTCCTTATATCCAGTCTAAATCTACTCTCCCTTAGTTTAAAACCATTACTTGTCTACAGATGTTCTCTACAGCTAGCACTGAAGAGAAGAGGCTCACCAGCACTGTATTTTCATATTTATAGCCTTCAGGTTATGTGTTTAAAGAGCAAAAAACCAACAGTAGGTCAGCAGTGCAGGTCATGCTCCCGCTCCGTCAGCTCACCACCCCTCAGAGATAGACAGGCCCAGTGTCACAGCCACTCAGACAGCACAACTGCTTCAGCCACAGCAACTGCTAAGAGGTAAAACATGATCTTAGGTTGCGCCAGGGCCAGAAAAGTATTAATATCCTTTCACAAGGCTCCTGTATAGCTGCGTGTTGGAGCTTGACTGCTCTACAGGCAGCTTACAACAGGCTACCTGTGATTTCTGGTGCAGACATACAGGCTTGAAGGGGTGCCTTGCAACACAGTGCATTCTACCAAGCACTTGAACAGGAGTACATAATCCAAATTATTGCATCTTTTTAGGCTGCTGAGCTACCATTTTGTATAGAAACAGAATATTTGACGAGAACATACACTTTTTCATACCTCTGCTTGCCTGAGGGTAAGAAGGGCATTGATTCACTTCCCTTAAATCCCTCAGATATTCCTAACAAAGCAAAACCCTATACAGAACTCTCTCAACTTGATCACATTTATGAGTCTAAAATTCAGAGTTAATTTAAAAACAAGTTCTTGTGTCAAAGCAGCTCTTACAGTTTGAACCCCAGCATTTCTGCTGCCACGTATTAGGTAATAGATCCAATGACTGGTTTGTGTTAAGGAAAGGATGAAATTAAGTAACAAACTCCATTTCTTACAGGTTCTTTTAATACCAGCCTTTGATACTCAGTAACATGAAACATTCCCAACTGGACCAGCAGGAAAATTGAAGCAATTAGAACACAGAAGCTTATATAATAACACAGATTGTTCTAGGTTACGCTCTGGCCTCACAGGAGGCGGCAGCTTAAGAGAAGAAACAGCTTATAGACAGCTCCTCAAGTGCAGTTTTATAAGAGCTTCCACCCACAGCAGGCTCTGGAACTGGGGACTACAGCATGTTTCTCATTCTTTCCCTCTTCTGCCCCAATAAAATGGAAAGTACATTAAAAAATGAAACTAGCACAGGGCTGCAGACCAATTACATAGGTAATACTTGTAATTATCAAAAAATATCTGCTGAAGTATTTTTAATTGCACAATAGTAAGCATGATTTCTTTTTTACTGGTAGAAAGAAAACCCAGTAGGCATATATACATGGAGAGCAGTAATCAGCAGCAAGGTTCCAGGAGCTCTCAGCCTTACATAAACAGTTTCCAAACCTTTTGAAAAAGTCTCTGCTACCAAAAAAGTGGAGGAGTGGGCAGGGAAGATAATGCATAGTTCATTAGAGTTTGGAGGACTTTGAAGTTGAATCTAACCCTTTCCTCAAGAGCACTTCACCGTCTTTTTGTTATTCCTTGAGGAACAGCATCTCTAACCTGACTTCACCTACAGCATGAACACATCTTGCACCATGTGCCCCCACCTGAAACTTTCTAGCTGAGCATCCCAACATAGGTCATGAGCTCACCAACAACAGACAGCACTGGGGACCTTCCCACATACACCAAGGCAAGAGGCCATCTGGATACTAACAGGGGTTAACAGAAGTCAAGCGTTTGAGAAATTCTATTAATTTTAATCCTTTTGACTGAATGAGGTCAGGAAGCAGTTAAGTAGTGATTGCAGTGATTTATGGGGGTATCAGTAAGCCACATATAATCAACTGTGGGCAATGGACTTCCTCCAGGAGCTGGGACTAGAACAGATGTGGCAACAGCAACATTTCTTTAAACAGATTTTTATAAAGCCCATTGGATTTTTAATATCTTGGGTTTTACTGTAGCTGAATTACACCCTATGTTTGAGTGAGCAATTCTTTCACCCCATCTCCAAATGAAGGCAACAGTTATAGCTCAGACAGCCAAAGTCACTTCTTCAGCCGGGCTTCACACATCCCACCACAACAACAAACTGGCACCAGAAGCCTCCGAGCCATGAACAAAACTGCTCCTAGACCTCTACAATTTACAGCACAGCAGTTTAAAAATGGAAGTCAGCGGTTTCCTACATTCAGATACCACGTTGGGCCATGAAGAGTTGGGAAGCAGGTTCATGAGAAACCCTGAGCAGTGACAAGGAGAATTACTGGAGCAGTGACCTTGCCTATCATAGCTTGTTACAAAGCATTGAGGCAGCAGTGATCTCGAGAACTTAGGAGCATTTAAGGCTGACAGACCCTGAACATCCGCTCTTTCCAGTGATGCCTCCATTCCATTGTCCGATTCAAAGATAATTACCACCCTGACGCCATGAAATCATATTTTGCCAACATGACTTAAACAGAAACCAAAACCTAGGGCTGATAACTAGGAGCCTTACCACTGGCATTTTACACGCAGCTCTTGTAAAGGTAAAGATGTTTCCTCACGCAGGCCACAGAGCTTGGCGACCCAAACCCTCTGACAACTAGACTCCTTTCTTAAAGCAGTGGCCCCAGAAAGGTATCTGGAATTCAGTTCATCATGGTATAAGGATATGCCAGAATCATCACAAAACCAGTCTGAGCAAAATCATGTTTATTCCAAGTCTTCAAAGGGCCTCCTAAGCCTTTGGGTATTCTTCCTGAATACCCTTCCAATGAACTAACTCCAGTTTCAGATCTACATCTACAAAGGATATTGCTAAATACACGTTGACACTAGTGTTAAAGCTGGCCACTCTAAAGCACAGCAGGCAGAATAGTAAAGTTTCATCTGAAGCTGAAGAACCGACAGTTAACAAGCATCGAAGGTAACCAAAACCCAAGAGAAGCTGCCACTACAGCAAGACTTGAGATGCCAATTTGGAGTATTAGTGATTTAAATGATACATCCCTGCCATAAGAAATTCCAATATCCCTAGAAAAGCATAAAATTTGGAGAAATTCAGCTATGAAACACAAGGAAGAGTGAAAACTCCTAGCAAGGGTAGAAGTAACAAGAAAAAAGCTGCTGTAGATGGCTGCACCTTCACAGAACCCACACTTGCACTTGAGGAAAACCAAGCCTCCAACATGAGTGGAGATCATCTCAGGGACTCAGATTCTGCAGGATCATGCTTAGTCATCAATGGATTGATGAGAAAAGTCCAAGAATTCATAATAATAGATTTGTCCCATCCTCAGGAGTGAATATATAGTATACTTCAAAAGAATTTGTGAAGATAGTACAGCTTCTCTAGGAAAGAATTTTAACATACTCTTTAGTTACACTCAAAATAAACCTTGTGTCAAGAAATGGAATAGGTGATGTAAAAAGTGGAGCAAGAAATGGAAGTTATTTCACCTCCAAAGCAAAACTGGGATAACTACACTTTACACTCCAACCATTCTTCCCAGCAGGGCCTGTACAAGAACTGCTACCTTTCATCTTTTGTGCTGTCATGAACAGACCAGAAATGAAGACAGGACCAAGCACTGACATCACACTTTTACAAGCCACTGGTCTTCCAGATTCTCCATTTGTGTCCATCTCCCACAGCACAGTAATAATGCAACCAGGTGGCGAAGATCATGCCACTCAGCAGACATTAGAAATGCTAGAAGTTCCAGAAACTCCTCGCCAGCCCGACTTAGATGTTACTTGAAACTTTTCTCGATTAAATGAGCATCACTGCCCGGGTCATGCCGAGTGGCGCTAGCTAGCTTTAGTCAGCCCTCCCTGTTCCTCCAGCAGTGTCATCTTGAAGAGGTAGATTATAGACTGATGACTAGACCCACTGACCAAATCCCTCAGCTTGTTTCTCTCCTTTCTAGGGTTTGAAAATGGAACCATGGAAGACTGTCAACTGAAGCAGATACATCTTCTACTTCCTAGAAAGGCAACACTGCATGCTGCCTATCACAAATGAAAGGAAACCAAAAACAGTTTCACCATCTCCATCTTAACTACTTCAGACCAACACCAAAATGTAAGATTTCAGTTTGGTTATTAGGAGAGCACTATCTGGAAATCAAAACATACCTTTAACTGACTCCTGTCATGGCCAAACCACCAGAATTCACTTCATCAACTCAATTAACTTCAGCTCTATTCTTTACACCAAGCAAACTTCAGCAGGTTCCATGGCCAATGGCCACCACTCCAGGCTGTGTCAGCAGCAGCAACGACAGTGCCACCTTCAAGAAGTTTTGGGATCCCCAGAGAACCCTACCAGAGCTGGCCTAAAAGCCCCACCAGCTCAAGTTCTCAAAGAAGTTTCTGTCTATGGCCTGCTGATCTTAGCCAGCATTCAGACTTTACCCTAGTAATACTCACAACTGCTTTTTCCCCCCCCACTTCAAAAAATAATGTTTTTATTTCAAACAAGAAGCCACTATCACAGTTGCATGGAAACATTATTCCTGGTAACAAGCAATGTTCCTGTAACTCAGACCTCCAGTTAAGGCCAACAAATCCATTAGCTTCTTGATCCCAACCAACTTCTTTCAGCTCAAGTGAGAGGAAGTCATTAATAATATACCAACACAGTGATCCTCCTACAGCACAACATCTCAAGTTTTAGAGTCTGCTTCAACATTTACAGAATGAAAGCATAAAGTGGGAGGGGGGGGGAAATAAGTCACCTATAGGAAATTACTTAAACTCCACGTATAGGATAAGCCAGCCTTTCACAAAGTGGAGGTTTTTTTGTCAGTCATCCCAAGTAACAGCACTCTATCATCTCTGCATACAGAAGGGTGACAGGCTCTCAACAACACCCCCAGAAGCATTTGTGGCTATGCTTACTGTATGGAGTCCTTGGACTAGAGCTCGCTTTGACATTTAAGGCCTTCAGCTTTTGACCTTCGTAATGGAAGACAGTTATAATAGATGCCATAAATTTCATAACTACTAGCATTATGATTGATACATATACTAAAAACTTTTAACCTATCAACTTGTTTACTTTTAATTTTTAGCCCAGTCCTTACTAATTATCCAATTAGTTTACTTATAAGCTTGCAGAAATCATTCTAGAAGTATTTTTCACTGAGCTCTGCTGTAAGGGTCTTGGTGTAAGGGCTTGGAAGGGTAAAAAACCAAAAACCCACACAGGAAACAGACAGAGAACCACAAATATGAAGAATATTACAAAGTTGCATATAATTTTTTAGTAAGTCCAAATATTACCAAGGGCCAAGCAAAAAAGGTGCCCCATTAATACCTAGATGGAAGGAAAAGTGAGCCAACTAACTAGCAGAACTAAATAAAATGGATTTAATCTCGAGAACAAGAATTTATTAAAACAAGCCAAGCACTTAAGCAGATGTTCCAGTTTCTTTTAATGCAGAAAGTCTACTTGTAGCTCCTAACGATACTCTGACTCAACCAGTCACTATGCAATCAGTTTGCCAAGAGACAAGGAGCCACTCTTAACTGTACGCCAGACACTCATTTAATACTGTTCAAGGAAGGAATGGGGTCAAAAGCAGCATCAATGGCGTGATTTCTAACTCTATAGAAAGATGGTGATAAGCCAGATGTTCCAATGAGTGCTTCAAAACCACTGAAAAAAAGAAAGCTTTATCTTATTGGTTTATTTTAAGCACTTGAACACATTCTTCCCTGGCCCACTAAGTTGGTATTAGATTCCAAAAACACATTTTGCACTCATAGCACTCTCCAGCTTTTAAATAACAGCATGGCCTCCTATTATCATTTTTAATACACAGCCAGTTAAAGCAAGAAATATGCTTATTCATATGAGCAATTAAACAACAGTAATTCAGCAAAGTTAGGCTTTGTAATCTCTCATCAGCTCAAACAAGCCATTTGATACTATTCACTGTATCAGTCAAGCATGTCTGAGGCAAGTGCTCTAACAAGCGGCATGAGCTAAGCACCCAGAGTTGCCATTTAGCATTCTATTTTTGAAAGATGCTTACAGAATTATTTCCATAGGAGAAATTTTTATTATTTGTTTTATGACAACAGAGTTCTTGACCTGTACACAGCATGGAAAAAGACCATGGACTAACCTAAATGCTAGGGACACAAAGTATTTAGGCTATCGAAGTCAGAGCCAAGACCTGGTTCCTGCATTTCAGATCAGAAAAGGAATGGGAATCAGATAAGTTCAGCACCTGTAATGAATCTAATAATTAGTACTTACATAGATGAGCCCAGAGTAATACCGATCCTTTAAGTTATGCAATACTGAGGCTTCATTTAAACAGGTTAGTTCTGCCATGTCTTCCACTTTAGAGAACTTGGGAGGATTCATCTTCTGAATGTCATCTTTATTGACCAGTGCTTTCTTTCCATTCTCTGCCAGTTCGACCAACACTTCATCCCCTTTTTCCTCCTTGATGCTGGCTGCCTCAAACCCATGGCGCTCTGAAGGAATCCACACCAACTTCTTAGCAGTCCAATCAGCCTGGGTGGCAGGGTTGTAGATTACAGCCCTATCCACAAAGAGGTATCTCTCTGGATCTTCCTGTCCAGATCTCTGTGCCATTGTAGAGGTGAAGGTGTCCACTATCAGTTACCCTGTAAATGGGAGAGGAAAAAAAGCAAAGAGTATGTTACATACCATATTCTTATCGATGAAATGGATGGCACTACAGCACAGCAATTAGATGATCTGTCACCAATATCTGTAACGGTGCTCCTTCATCAAGAGAGGGTAATTTATTCCATAGTCTAAAGAAGTTGCTGTACAACTGAGAGCCCCTTATTCACACAGCAGCCTTCTGAATAAACCAACTGCCATCAAAAGTTAAAATGACCTGTCTAGTATAATCCCAGACCCAGTACAGGGAACTCTATTTAAACTGGTTCTGATTGTGCACCAACTATGGAAAGACATTGTAACAAATGTAAGAACTACAGGCAGGAAAAATATGCATCTGTCTCCTATCCTTAAATAACAAAGAAGAAGAAATTTAACAAAAGCTTGCCAATAAACTCAACTTCAGTTTAACAGTAAAAAATAAATAAGATGTAAAAATATTAAAAAATGTTCAGTGGATAGCTAACTACAGTAACCAGAAGGCAGCAAGAATGTGTTAAAATGGGGATTTTCAAGTACAGGCAAGAACTTAAGGCACTTGGGGTTTCTGCAAGCCATTGAGGTAGCTAAACCTTGCTCATATGCTTCTTGAAAAACATAAGACTTTGCATTTCTACAGCCCGCTTCTGTTCTCAGTCCTGAGCACTGACATTACCATATTCAAAAAAAAAATGTCTCCAGATCTCAAGTTTACCTTGAGGCTCAAGACACAGCAAGGACTGATGTTAGATTTTCCAACAGCTTCATGGGTAATTTGAAGGGGAAAGAAAAACTGCTGACAAGAGCTCCTGCACACTCATTTTACCTTTTCGCCTCTATCTAAGAGAGGCCCCCGCATTTTTAATTAATAATATTGCCACATCGGGGTTTCCTGGAGCTAGCAGTTTCATCTGTAACTGCCCAAGGAGCAACAAGGTCAAGCCTGATACCTAGTACTCAGTTCATTAAATATCTGGGTTTTTTCACACACTAGATCTTTTCTGGTGAAGAATGTTATGTTAGCTAATGGTAACCAGCAGGTAACCGAAAGGTTAGCTTCAAACACAAGGCAGGTTTCGCAAACTGCGTTTGTCATCTTTCATACTACGGTATGCACCATGATGGAAGAAGTTCTGCAACACACCCATCCTCAGAAGAGGATGTAATTAAATACAGGAGTTGCATCTCCATCTACAGCATGGACATTTCTTACATTGTCCAACTTTAATGCAAAGTAAGCATGAAGTCATTGAACCCTACAGAGGTTTGAGGAGCAGACCGTTTACTACAGACGGCTTAATTCAAATCAAGAGGTGATGACTCAACATTTAAAGCATTTTAGAAGAGCCTCTGAGAGAAAAATTCAAGTAAGAAAGAGGGCATCATTGAGGGGGCACCTTAAGTGACAGCTGGATTCCTCAGCCAGGAAAACAAAGAAATTAGTCCAGGAATGCTACGGTTAGCTCAAGAAGCCCACAAACTTAATATCCGAGCCTTCAGCCCCAATTCAGATAGCTGTTTGTCTCCGCTGTGCTAGACTACAGCTGAAGTTCCAACAAAGACCTGAAACACCATTGCTGCCCTCGTGTGCAAATGCATCATCTCAGTGTCAAACCTCTAAAAGCTCCCTGGCCAGGGCCAACAGACAGACAGCCAAGCACCTTTATGATAAGCTCGGTCTCAGTTTCGCACACTGAGATGTAGTGAAACCTAGAGGTCAGATAAAACTCATCTGACAAAATTAATCAGTATTGTTCCCCAGTGGACTTAAAGGCTGAAGACTGAAATGAATGCATGGACTGACTTCATAGCAGTTCCTGAGGAATGTACCTAACACCAGGGGATCACAGGCAGTTTCAGGGTCATTTGTCCACTTTGGCTTTTAATTCCTCAGAACCCATCACAAAAGACCCTCTGCAGAAGGAGAGCAACTTGCAGCTTACTCTACCCAGGCTCGCCCGTTAACAATAGCATTCAAATGAAATACACAAACGAGCACATTTATCATGCAGGAATCTAGCGCTCCCAAAAGCCAAAAAAA
>NW_009266282.1:162037-191276 GCF_000687185.1 Egretta garzetta | reverse complement strand
GAGGTGGCGGTCGCTGGTTTCCAGGCCCTGGGCGGGATGGCAATCCAGTAGGGAAGCACCCGGGACCCGATTCCCAAACTTCCACTTCTAGAAACTCTACCGCAGCCCACAGTAATTGCTCCTGGTGGTAACTACCCTGACGATTAAAAATAAAAACCCAGCCCGCGCTGCACGTCTGCCGTGGTCTCCCAGCCCCCTGGCTCGGTCGAGTGTCTCCATGCTGCCTCGGCAGCCACCCTCAGCCAAGCCAGCCGCCACCGAGCAGCCCCGGCATCCTCTGCCCCAGGCCAGCTGAGCTCATGCTCAGATACATGTTTTTCCCCTTCCTTAAACATAATGCTGAGGCTTTTTGGAGCCCTCACCCGTTTGCCAGCACCGTTTCTGGATCAGGCAGACAGGCAGGAGTCTGCAACATAGGAAAAGAAAAAAGCCATTTGCAGTGTCTTTTGAGAGTCTCGTTGGGTCACGTGGACTTTGAAAATTGGGGCCGGGTGGGTTTCAGGTGTAACGCCTCCAGGGGCTGCTGCCCTGCACACACCAGTGCTGCTGCTGCCTGGGATTTCGATATGGAGAGCTTCAACACCATGATGGCCTTCCCTGGGTATTTGCAAAATCTTTCCTGTGTTTTGCTCCCTGGCTCAGAAAGCTGCTCAGGGATCACACATGGTACGTTCAACCTCCGGGGAATGGGTACAACCTCTTGCCGAACCCCGGCTGGCTCCAGCCCCGCATGCGAGCAGGCAGCTGGGAGCATCAAGGGTTCCCATTGCTAGAGCTGTGGGTTTTGTTTCTCCACCCAGACCAAATGCAAATGCAAGTGGCTCAGGAATTAGAGCTGCTTTGGTGGAAGGAATTCGTGTCAGATCCTTCTGACCAAGTAAATGAGCAGAGTGAGGAGCAGAGAGAAGTGTCAGGATGGAGCATCGAGGCTGGCACAGGGTGAAGAGGCAGCAGGGGTTCCCCAGGAAGGGCTGGGGGTGTCAAGCAGCGCCTGGGAACAGGAGTAAGGATGTGTCTCCTTCCTCTGTGCTTAGGAAGCAGGACTTTCTATGGACTACCTGCACAAATGGAAGTGTTTCAAAGCAGCACCTGCCATTTCAAGCCAACTTAGCATTTTTGGATGGGTTGCTCGGTTCAAAAAGGGAGACAATAAGGCAAACCAGGCTCCTGGCACAGAGCTGGAAATCATTCGGTCATCTCTGCTCATCGCTGCACACAAATCAGTTCATGCGCAACTCCTGGCACTTGGATTTATATGAAAGTCTCCCTCTTAATTACCATTTCAGTGGGAGGTCTCGTACATCCTGTTTCACCGAAAAATAAGGGTGTTGACTCGCAAATGCAGGTAGATGAAAGCCGAAAGGCTGAACTGGTTACTCCCCAGCTGTTTTTTGCTTTGCAAGGACTGCCACTCCCGGGGCCGGGACGGCTGAGCTGCGTGGTAAGCCGCCGTAGGCAGCAGAGTGTGGCCAGCACTGCGTGGATGTTGGGTTGCTTAAATACAGGCACCCAGCACGCTGCATCTCACAGGAGTTGCAGTTTTATCTCACTCAGCCAACGGGTCTCCACAAGATGGTCGGCCAGTGTTCACAGAGTGATGCCAGCCCCTCGGCAGCACCAGGGCTTTGCAATGGAGCAGCCTGATGAGCATTTTGCTTCCTTTGGAAAAACCACGCACCCAAGGAGCAGCATCGTGCGCTGGTTATGGTCACCCCTCGGGGCAGCTCAGGCCTCCGGATGGTGCAGCACCCACACCCCAACACCCTCACACTCCAGGTCAGCACCTCCACATCACGCTGCTTCTGGCTTCTGTCACAAAACTGCCATTTTTAGGCATACAGTGTCTTTTAAAAGCAAAATAAAAACATCACACAGAAAACATTACTGTAGAGACAAGATGGTTGAAGACTTCAGTTTTCTTTAGAAAATTATTTCTGCAGAAAATCTTTGAGGATCCTGTAGATGCCACGTGGAGAGTGTCATGGTTATAGCATTGAGCTATTGTTTTTATCACACAATTATTTTTATCCAGGCCAGTGTTAGGAAGGAATTCCCCAAATCCACTGAACATCTTTAACCCATGGAGGGAAAGATGATATTTTTATCTGTCTTCCCCAGGAGAGTGGAAAGAGCAGAAAGAAGCATCTTTTGTAAAGTATTTTTATTTTAAATAGAAACACAGCTAGTCCCTAATCCTAAAATTGTTTCCCTCCATTTAAACAGAAGGCTAATGATACCGTTGCTACTAGGGCATGCATGTGCTTAAGGCAAAACGTATTCCTGTGGGTGTTTCCAGAGCTGGAACCCGAGCAGGTAAATAAAAAACGCTTAAGCTTAAGGCAGTGCTTGAGATTTTTCAAACAATGTGGAGGATTTAGGCAAAAAAATGCCCCATTCATTTCTAATTTTGAGGTCTCACTACTGGTGGCATGTATTGGAAAGCTGATTTCCATTCTGGGAATGTGCACCTCCATCCTGAGCCTGCTTTGGGCACAGCTGGACAGAATGAACTTCTGCAAGGGGAAAACACACAACCAGCACCCAACAGTTCTTTGTTCTGTCCCGTGTCGCTACCAACAACCCCCCTTTCATGATTATTTGACACCTTTGCTTCCTGCAGAGCCTGGTGTCCTCCCTCCCTGCCCTGCTTTCTAACTGCGGCGGGTTTTGGGTGCATCTCCAAGACTTACAGACCCAGGACTGGCCTCCCCCAGGAGCCCCACGTCTCTGCAAAGCAGATTGTCTTAGCATCTTTCTGGGCCAATTTTTTTTCCCCATAACTTCAAGTACTGAACAATACCGAGCCACGGTTTAGCCTCAAATATTTAAATGCAAGAGTTGCATATGCACAGACATGGTCTGTGCTAAGTGGTGACAAGGGGACTGGTGAATAAAATCCGTGCGGATTTGGTTTCCAGTTCAAATCCTGACTCACTGTGGCTCTGGGCAGCCACGGTACCTCCCCTGGTCGCCCTGCAGAGAGAAGAGGCTTCGTTATGCCCGTTTGCCATGTCAGAGGTGAGATCACGTTTGATGTATAATGTGCTTTGGCACCTTCAGAAGGAAGGTGCAAGGAAAAGGCAGTATTGCTCATGTAAAAAACTGGCTGCTTTGTTGCATGGGATCAAAACACAGAGAAGTGTAGGAATAAAAGAAAAATTATTTCACAATAAAATTATTTTATAGTAAACATTTCTATGGGAGAAGCTTGAAAGCAATTGGAAATTCAAGCCTCATGCTTAATGCTTGAGTTTCAAAGCTTTCTGAGATGTAATAAATTACAGTAAGATGAGGTTACACTTATTTCTTGAAGCATGCTGTCCTTCAGGACGGCGCCGTTTATTTTATCTCATATGTCAATAGGAAACGTTCTGAAACAGGAGGTGTTCTCCAGGGTGCCGGCGCAGGGATCAGCACCAAATATGAGCTTCATTGTCTCACCCATCATATATTTTAGTCCTGGATATTTTAAAAAGTTAGCTAAATCAGGAATGGAAAGTCTGCTTCTTACTCACAAAAGGGGATTACACAATAGTTGGTCGGACAGGCTGCTGTAAACCTGATGTCAGATCAGCAAAAATAGCCACCTCTGCAGCAGATGAGTCAAGATCCGAGCAGCAGAGCAAAAGATTTGCATTCCCTCCAAGCAACCCTCCAAAAAAGTGCAGCCATTTGCTAATGGGTTATGCCAGAAGCTGAGAAACGCCACAGAAAATCTCAAGCCTCTTTGAATGTGAATGGCTGAAGTGGAGGACCCAGGCTGAGATCCATCTCGGATCATCCTGCTGCGATTGTGCCTAGGAGCGAGACCCAGAGCCGCACAGGGACCTGTGCTCACCTGCCCCTTGCTTTCTCTCTTCTTCCCCTTTCTTCCGTCCATCACAGAGGGAAGGAGCAGAGGCTGGGAAGGTAAAGCCAGATTTTCTCAGCCATGACTTCCACCCTCCATGCAAGGGTTTGGCATGCTTTTCTCTTCCCTCGAGGAAAAGGAGGGCTCATTCACAAGCCTCTGCTTAAAACCAGCCAGAAATCTGAACCTCCCTTTTCCCCTCAAAGCAGGAACTTGTCTGCAAGATCTGTCCTCCCCCGCCTCGCTCACCACACCCTGAGATCGGAAATTGTCCCCGGGAAAACCACGTGCGGCAGGTTTGGGGAGCTGCCCTTTTACTTCTGGCTAGCTGGGAGCTTGCAGTTCACTGGGCCGAATTCTCATCCCAGTTACACTAGTTTGCATTGCAAAAGCACTTCTCGCTTGCAGTACTGTTTTTAAGGTAAAAGGATTTAGCCATTATATAGCAGAAAGGCCAGAAGAAAAATTTCTTAGGCATTGTAAGATCAGAGGGTAATTCCAGCTGGAATGGACCTTGGAAGATCATCTGGTTCAACGAAGTTAGGATTTTGCAGACTTAAAAAACCCAAAGAAAACAACGGAGGTTTCCCGTGGAGCCACTTGCAAAGGGCGCATTTCCCTGGGGACCTGTGCCTCGTCCAGAACTGGCCTTTACTCAGCACAACTGCAAGATTAGGTGCTTGGATGCCAGCAGGATGAGCATGTCATGCATACCTCTCCCAATGAGAAAGATTCCCCTCCTCGCATTTTGGATATGGGGTTTATTTGTAGCCTGCTCTTTCATGCCCCATCTCCATTGCCCTTAGGCAGGGGCAGTACTGGTACAGCACCCACCCTGGCTGGAAACCCTATTTATCCCCTGATTCCCTTCCCCTGTCCCTCTCCCCGTGCTGCCGGGGCTCACAGAATGTTTTCTGATTTTAACTACATGCCCCATTTATAGCTGGGCAAACCCAACAGGGTTTTTTTGAGATTTGTTGTACACAAAAGGAACATGAGTCCCCTGCATGGTCCAGGGATTGGGCTGTCTGTCTGCTGGAGGGGCTGGGCAGAAATTGAGGGGCTGCCCCTGAAAGCGGTCACCACACCAAAGCTCCGGAGTGGGAGAGCTGAGCTCTCACCATGGCTGGGGAGCGGGCAGGGGGCAGTTGCCCAAGGCTCATTTCTCACCGCCCCATGGTGGCCCTTGACCAGGCTGAAAGGGCCAAATCCTTCCTCTTGGGCTAGAACCTCCATCCAAGACCAATAGCTCCTTTCTGGCAGAGATTTCACTAAACCCATCTGGTTTTTACCCAACTGAAGGGTCATCAAAGAGGAACAAGTGCTGAAAATTTCCCATCAGGGCATATCCAGTGCTCTCAGTGCAAGCCCTGGCCATGGCCATTGGCCAAGGACCAAAGGCACGGCAGAGCTGGCTGTTCTCTGCAGGGCTGGGGGCCGTGCTGGTGCTGTGCCGGGGAGTGTGGGACGCTGAGAACTGAGGGGATGCTTGGGCCAGGGCTGCCCCAGGCATCCCACAGCCGGGCTGCTGGAATGGGAGGGGACTCGTATTGGAAACCAAGCCTGTCCTTGCGAATCCCAGCTCCGCATGCCTGCCTCCTACATGCCCTTGGGAGCCCTTTGAATGCCCTAATGTGCCACAGGGGAGAAAAACCCTTCAGGCCCCACTCCAGGGAGCAAATGGCCAAAAACCAAGCTGAGGGTGGCATCCAGCAGACTACAGGGGAGAAACCTTCCACCACGAGCAGAGAGACAATGGTTGCTGGGTGCCTCGGGAGCCAAAGGCAAACAATGCATTTGGGATGTCTCCCTGCCTTGTGAGAAGGTGTAAGATCCTCAGGGTCCACCTGAGGAAGGCATGGACATGCCCAGGTGCACCAGCAGGTCCCACCAGACTGCCAGCAGTCTTCAGGGCTAACAGCAGCTTCAGTTTCTTCAGACCTGACCCTGAGAGCTTGTGTCTGCTTAGAAAACCACAGAAAAGCATTCCCAAGCCCTGCCTCGTGTTTGAATGCAGGGCACAGGTATTGCCAGCTCTCCTGACCCTGTAAAACCCTCTCATACTTCAAAAGTGAGCATTTGCAGGGCCAGGCTGCAGCACTGCACCCTCCAACCATCTCTAGTCCTCTGCAAGTGGCAAGCAACAGTGTGCAGGGTTTGCCCCGGCGATTTCAGCATACCAGGGATTTTCCCAGCTTCATCTGCAGCCTCCTGTTAAACTCTGTGCAGGCTTTAATTGGAACTGATTTACAGCATTTTTATTGCTGCAGAGAGCCAGCAGTTGGCACAGCAGGCAACTTTAATATTACTTTTGCATTTTGTTATTGAATCACCAGCTTGGAAGGCGATTGTGGGGCTTTTTATAGCTGCCGCCTGCTCGTGAGCAGCCTGGCACCACAGCCCCTCTCTGGTCTTTTGAATAAATAACTCCCGCTAGCGGGGCCAGCAGGAGCCCATCCAGTTGTCCATCAGTGGACCCAAACAGCGAGGCACGAGTGTGTCTGAGCCCGGCAAGTCGGGGAGCCGCTCGTCCTGCTCGGCAGCTCTAGCAGCATGGCCACGTTTCAGCCACTGCTCTGGAGCTCGTTGGTGGCTTTTCTGTCCCATAATGTTGGCCTTGACCTTTTTGCCACAGATATGCAAGTGTTTCTCCCAGGGTGCAAAAGGCAGCTTCTGCTGTGGAACACGAGATACAGCCCCAGCTGGACCTGCTGCCTGCCTTGGGCACATCCCAGTTGCTCCCCAGCTCAGGACAGTGCAGAGGCAGGGGCAGAGGAGCGTGTCCCAGCTGCTGTCACCCTCCCGTGCCCAGCAGAGTCTATGGCAGAGCCAGTGGCTCTAGGATATGTCCCTTCTGCTCGCCCTTTCTGTTCATGCCGATACATTGCTTCTTGGTCTTACGAGCGTGAAGGATCTCTGTCCTGGTCCAGTTCACCTCTATGCAAGGGGCATCATAGTATGCCTAAAAGGGAGGAGGGTGGTCTCCTCCTGTTTTCAATTATCACATGCAGTTCATTTTATCGTATTACATTCAAAGGAGCCAGCTGGTCTTTACAAGCATCCTCCATGGCTATTTGACTTCAAAGCAGGAGGGTCAGGCCTTACCGACACCAGCTTCCTGACGCTGGTTAAGGGCCAGCTGGAGAAACCCTCTCCTCTAGAAACCCAGCAGTTGAGCCCAGCGCATAGGGGCTGGAAGATAAATTATTCCTGAGGGATGTTCCTGCAAGGGGAAGCAGCCAGTGATCCCCCTATCACACCCGAATCACAGCATGCCAGCTCTGGCAGGGTACCCTGCACAGGGAGTTCCTGTCACAGCCCTGGAAGCCGGGCTTGCCCTGGGATGTTAGCCCACAGCCACCATCTAATTCAATTTAATTCAATCCAATTTAATGATTGACTGAACCCTGCTGGTTTAATTAGCAAGCCAATACTCAGCTATCAGCTGGTCATTGAGTTTGTAACTCATGTGCCAGCCCCTTCCCTGGGCTCGATCCTGGGGATCGATCTCTGCTCAGTCCCAGCAAACAAACTCCCTTGGGCAGGTGAGGATGAGCAGGGTGAGCAGCAGTTAACCCCTGGCACAGCCCACATGGCACACTAGCACAGCAGAGCCCAGCTCCACCATTGTATGGCACCTCCCTTGATGCCAACAAGAAAATGAGCTTGCCTATCCCCGTTCAGGTTGGGGGTGCTCCCTTGTTTGTGGCACTGGCGCTGGCCTGAGTACTGGGATCCCCCCAGCAGCATCTTTTCCCCTCCAGGTGCTGTGCTGTGCTGGTATAGCTTGTTGACAAGTCACGGCCCCGAAGTACCGATGGGACAGAGCGACAATATGGTGAAGGTGTCCCCAGCTGGCAGGCAGGGACCTGAGGCAGAGTGCCCGGGCTGGGTGGGGAAAGTCTCAGCCTCCCCTACACCCCATGGGCAACCTCAGCATCATCAAAGGGCTGGAGCAGAGTGCTGAAGGTACTCACCACTTCCAGCAGGGACAACTCAGCCACGGGATGACTTCTAAAATACCCCCATTGCTTGGTCACAACCCGTGAGTGGCACTGATTTGAGTTCTGTGGGTGGAAAATGTGGGTAATGCATGGGAAGGGTGGGAGACAACCACAGCACAGATGTTGAAGCTCTTGGGTACCACAAAAATGGCTCCCAGAAGTACAAAAATACTTTTCCTACCATGTGACATCGGGGGCCAAAAGGGCAGAGAGTCACGGTAAGCAGGATGCTTCCAACATGGTCATCTTTCCACTCTCATGAGCATAACCCTGTTCCCATGGCCATCTCCCTGTTCCTCTGATCACCTCCCCATTCCCACGGTCAACTCCCTTTTCCTGTGATCATCTCCCCATTGCTGTGATCATCTCCCCATTCCCATGATCATTGCTGTGATCATCTCCCCATTCCTGTGACCATTGCCCCATTCCTGTGATCATTGCCCCATTCCCATGATCATGGTCCTGCTCACACACAGGCAGCGTTCCCATTTCTCACCTTGGGCTGGGTGCAGCCCACGGCAGGGGCATGGAGAAACCAGGGACACGCTCCTCGGTGATTGCTCCCAGCTCACAAACACAGAGGAGGGCCAAGCACCGTGCTGACAATGCTTGGTAGAACCTTAGGATGAAGATAAAGGTGATTTGCAAATGATTCAATGATTTTGGTTTTAATTGGACTTGCACATTTTCTCATCTGTTTAAGATGGGTGAGATCGGCCTGAGCATCTGAAAGGCTTGTTTGTAAAACAAACAAACAAGCTATTAATTAGCCGGGATGTTAACCTTGGTGTTCTTTGACTTTGCTGGAAGGCACGGTAGGAAGGCCTGCTCTTGCTGAAGGATGAAGCTTGTTGGGTGCAGTTAACCCGGTGCAGCTCCCGGTGCAGGTATTTGCATTTCAGCGTAGGAGCGGTTGCAACCACCTTCACTTAACCATCCATAACCTGACCGAAGAGAGTTGCATCAGTTTAATGAACCTATCTAGCAAATGAATTTAAGGCAACCTGGAGACGCAGCCGCTCTAACCTCCCCCACCTCCGCTGAAGGATCTTGGTGCTGAATATTTAGCAGAGACTTCCTTCCTCTGTGTATTTACACCCTGGGGTTTAAAGAGGCTGACATGAATCCTTGGCCCTTTTAGTAGCTCAGATTTTTGTCATTAGTTTATTTCTTTATTATTTCTTAGTTGTAGTTTTATATGTGTGTTGTTATTCAGTCACCAACAGATCTCAGCACTGGGTGGAAACTAAACCTGATTCTGGGAAAAATAAAATACCCCTTTTTTTTTGCATCATTTTCTACTCGAACAATATCCACAGGTGCTGCTGTGCCTCCAGGGCAGAGTCGAGGGGGTGTTCAATGTAAAATTGAGTGGAAATAAGCATAGAGGGAGAGTGCTTGTACAGGGACTATGTTTAAATAGTGCCGAGCAATGATGGTTTTGTGTGGTGCAAGGAATACCAAAGGAGATGAAACGGCACAGAAGAGATGAGCAGAGCTTCCAGTTGAAGGAAATCCCCTAATTTCAGCCCTGCAGCAGGGAAAAGAGGAGTCACCAGTGACAAATACAGGGGGCACTGCACCCAAGGGACGTTCTTAGCTCGGGTGCATTAGCTGTGGGGATGGAGCTACCCCAGAGGGGAGCAAGGCCACTATTTCAGGGGGGTGAATCCCCCACCATCCCCAGATTGAGCATGCATGGGGTAACCCAGTCATCAGCACATCCGTGCAATTATTGGAGCCATTTTCAATGGTGGCAGCCCCTGCTGCAGGGGACGAGGCTATTGGTTTGCAACAGGAGATGCAGCCAATGGGGGGGGTGTTAATATACACGTCCTTGTCAGGAATTTTATTTTTCCATAGGGCTCTCTCCCCTCCCTCCTCCCACTTCAATTTAAATTTTCTGTCAGGTTCCCAAAAGAGGCCAGCCCTCACCCCAGCCGAACGTACGCAGGACCTGTAATGAGTTAGGGCTGAATTCCTGCCAGCCCTTCTGGTACCATTTAAAGAGGACACTGGCAGCTGTCCAGACCCTGAGCACTGGGGAGGAAAGAAAGGCAGCGCTTGACGGGAGTTAAGATATTGCAGGATGTCTGGGAGACAAACCCGTTCAGGGTAATATTGCAGCCCACGGTAGCACAGTAATCCATAAACAGTGAATGGCTGATGAGCTCTCTTATAGCCAAAGGACCCCTGGAAGCCTAGGAAGCAGAACAGCAATTTATTTGTTTCTAATATTTAAAAACATGCTTACTTGAAGGCATATGGTGGAGGGAGAGATTTCAAATCCTCCTGTGTTATCTCTTTTTTTTTTTTTTTGAGGGGAGAAACAACCCTTTTCTGGAAAGAGTCTGGAATGTCTGAGTTCTCGCTTAGCACCCTGCCCTGAAATCAGGGCTCCTGGGCTCAGCACCACGGGGACTGGGATGAGCTGGCGATCACGGGGCTCTGGGAGATGGGGCGTAAAGAAGCCCCGTGGAGCCCCAGGGCATGCTGCGGCTGCCAGAGCAGGCTGCAACTGCCCCTCTTCGCAGCACTGCAACTCCTCTGTCTGGGAGAAATCCTGGTTTATCTGGTGAGGGCTGGCCTCTCTGTTAGAGCCCATGGCCAGGCCACCACCATGGTCACCATGTCACCATGCCTGAAGCAGCGCATGCTTGCGTGGCTGCTGCAACTGCTCACCTGCCTTGCTCTCCCCCGCCTGTGCCTTCCCGAAGGCATTTTAGTCTGCCTGCCCATGTGCTCCCAGCATGGCCAGTGCAGGGGATGGAGGGGGGTGAGGGCAACACAGCAGCACAATTCACCGCTCTGCATCTCTGTGCAAGGGCGAGAAAAGCTTTCCCTAGCTCCAGGATAACTATGGGTTATTCCACATCTCACACGGGGGTCATGCATCTCTCCCTATGCAGGGGAGCACGTACTCCCCCTTGGTTTTGTGCCCCACAAAGGTTCCCACTCAGGACTGGGCACCTCCCCCTCCCAGGCAGTGGGACCCTGGGCAGTGGAGACCCCAGAAAGCCCCTTGGGCAGCACCTGGATGCCCAGGAGCTACCTCTGTGTCTCACACCTCCTCCCCCAGCCTCTCCTCCCAGGAATGCTGTGAATGCAAAAGCTGACAGCTGCCCAAACCAGCTTTTACCCTTATATAGTATCTGCTCACCCTCTTCCCTCCTGAAAGCCGAAAGCCGGGCTGGAAAAGCCTGATGACAGTGTGGGAA
This sequence comes from Egretta garzetta, assembly GCF_000687185.1. Lineage (NCBI taxonomy): Eukaryota > Metazoa > Chordata > Aves > Pelecaniformes > Ardeidae > Egretta > Egretta garzetta. Next base: position 180,204 of record NW_009266282.1, on the reverse strand, counting down.
GATAAAGGGCTGCTGCCAGAGTGGAGATAAATATTTGTCATTTTCCATCACTTTGTAAGAGCAGGCATCAAGGATCACAGGCAACCTGCAATTAAACCGGATTCCAAGCTGATTAACCGTGGCTCTGCCGACTTAACCCTTCTGTGCCCATCCACCCGCTGAGCCAGCAGGGTGCCACCAGCACCAGAGCAGTTAACGCTCGTACATCCAGGGAGCAAACTGTCACCAGGGATTAATTGCAAGTCTGAAGGCTTCGTGGGGTGCTCCACCGGTAGCAAGGACTGGATGCAAACAGTGAGTGACAGCTGGAAGCAGGGAGGTCGCCTTGAGCAAAGCTCCTTCATGGGTGCTGCTGGCCTGGGGCTGCTGCTGTCCTGAGGGGGCTGATGGCGCATCTTCATAGAATCTCAGAATCATTTGGGCTGGAAAAGCCCTTCAAGACCACCCCGCCCAACCGTTACCCTAACCCTGCCATCCCACCACTAAACCCTGTCCCTAAGCACCTAAGTCTGCCCGGCTTTTAAATACCCCCAGGGATGGGGACTCGGCCCCTTCCCTGGGCAGCCCCTCCCAGTGCTTGACAGCCCTTTCGGGGAAAGAATTTTTCCTGATGCCCAACCTAAACCTGCCCTGGCACAACTTGAAGCTGTTTCCTCTTGGTTTATTACCCATTACCTGGGAGCAGAGACCGAGGCTTTGCTGAAGTCCAGGTAGACAGCATCCGCAGTCTTCGGTCCAGACTGAGCCCTTCACTCCTGGTGTCACTTCTGTGGGTACCGATGCCTGCTGGTAATGCCCCCCAATAAACAGCTCAGCAGAAGTCCAGCAGCAGAGCCTCCCTTTCCCTCATCTCAACCCCTTTGCTTGCCCCATGTCCCTGGGGGCAGGACACAAGCCTGGCTGGAAACCCACGCATGCCCTCTGCTCCATCAGCACAGGGCCTGTGGCTGGCACCCGGCCAGCCCCATGCAGCTCCTCCAGTCTCCCCAGCACAGGCTGCCTGGCCCTCACTGGCTTTTACTGGGCCGGTCCCCACTTTGCCAATGCTGCTGTGACCAAACGTGTCCCTGCAGCAGAAACGCTTGTCCCCGTGCCAGGCAGCATCCCTGGGTGAAAAGCCTATGGGAAAGGGCATGGATCTGGCCAGTCTGAAGCCATGTGGTTTGGCTCCAGCAGGGTGGCCCTCCCGTTGCCACCCTGGCCACTCCACTCTGTGGCCCAGAGCACCCATCTCCGTCTCTCTGCCAACTCAGACACGTTGGTCACATTTCCAACCTTTCCTTCATAGGCACAAAAATTAGATTTCCTCTCCTTTTTAGTCCCCCGTGTCTCTGGTTCTCTAAAACATCCTCACTCCTGCTTATGAATAACCAAAACCTGCACGTGTAGCGGGAGGAACATGTGCAGGCAGGCTGGACCACACAAAACCATGCACGGGAGCTGCCTGCAAATATATTTGTTAATTCACGATTGTCTACCCCCCGCCTTTTCTCCGCTTTGCTGGAGGTGCTTTCTCTGCTCCGCAGTGGCACAGAGGAACCATACACCCATTGTGGCTGGATTAGATGTAACCTGCTTTTAAAGACGGTTTCATTTCTCCCTTCCCTGGTCTCACTACAGGTGTTTTGTGCCTGATCTCTGCATTCCTGACATGCCTGGAATTCCCTGACGGTTAACCTCAGCTCCAAATTTCCTGGATTTATAACATTTGGGTTTAGGTTAATAGCAATGACCTTGTAATATTATTCACCCCAAACTACTGATATCAGAGCTCCCCATAACTCCAGCTTAATGCCATTTTTTGCATGTAACATGCATATTTATCAGGCCTGCCAAAGCAGGCTGGAGGCTTTCGTCTCTCTGTTTCTATTCAAACTCATCTGATATCCCAGGCTGAGGTAGCATTGAAAAGACTGGTTTTAATCAGAAATATCTCTCTCTCAGACACACATGCTCTGCAGTTCTGTGGGATGCAGACTTGAAATGCATCTGAGCATTCCCCAGCTCCCCACCCAGCTCTGACTTCTCGTCCTGTGGCCACAAGCTCTCTTGCATCGGCAGCCTGCACCTTCTGGGAACTCCTTGGCAGGAGGACAATTCTGAATTGCTTGTGCCTTTCCCCAGGTGCCTGCTCCACCTACTCCCAGCTCTTTCCTTCCCAGCACTGAAGAAGTCCCTAAACATTTTTAAGCTGCTGGACTGTGGTACAGAGCTCTTCTGCCCATGAGAAATACTGATCTAGGAGTGTGCTGGGTTTGGCTGGGGCAGTAGCTGGCATGGGGCTGTGTTTTGGATCTGTGCTAGGAGCAGGGTTGGTAACCCCAGGATGCAGGGCTCACACAGAGCCAAGGCCATTTCTGCTGCTCCCCCCACCCCACCAGCAAGCAGCTGGGGGGACACAAGGAGCTGGGAGGGGACACAGCCGGGACAGCTGACCCCAACTGACCCCAGGGGTATCCCACGCTGTATGACGTCATGCTCAGTGTAGAGCTGGGGGAAGGAGGAGGAAAGGGGGGAACGTTTGGAGTTACAGCATTTTGTCTTCCCAAGTCACCGTTATGCCAGCTGTCCTGGGGATGGCTGAGCACCCACTTGCCGGTGGGAAGCAGGGAATTAATTCCTTGGTTTGCTTGGCTTGCGTGTGTGGCTTTTGCTTTCCCTATTAAACTGTCTTTATCTCAACCCACGAGTTTTCCTGCTTTTACCTTTCCGATTCTCTCCCCCATCCCACCAGGGGGAATGAGCAGCTGGGGGGGCTCAGTTGCCAGCTGGGGTTAAGCCACGAGAAGGGGCCGCATGGTGAGTGGGTGTAAAGCAGCGCAGCTCCGGAGGCTGCTCTGGGGGATGTTGCTTCATGCCAGCTGAAAACCGGGCCTCTGCTGCTTGAAGAAGTCGTGTTTCCTGGTAATAACTGCAAGGCAATGTGTATAAGGGTAAAAATCTGAAAGGCCCTGGAAGGCGAATACCCACGTGTGTGTTTTACAGTGTGGTTCAGCTCCGATCCTGGTCCAGGCAGGAGAGGGGTCAGTGGCTCCTTGCTGGCTCAGTGCCCATGGGGATGGAGGATGCAGAGCGGCGTAAGCGATGGTGGTGGGGAAGGCTGCTCCACTGGCATGGGAGCCAAGTTGCATTTCATCCCCAGGAAGGGACCGCACGGCCAAGTTCTGCCCTTATCCCAAATCATGAGAAACTGCCGTGTTCAGCTGGGCTGCGTGGGTGGAAAATCAATGGGATCGAGCCCAGAGCTGAGTCATGGCGCGGCGTTACCTGCCCCGCACCCTGCCCCTGCTCGCTCAGCGGTTTCCTATCGGTCCCGGCATCGCTTCGCCTTTGAGGGAGCTGCTGGAGATAAAATAGTGCTCGGCAAGTCTGAGCAGCTGCCCCTGCGCTGGCAAGGAGGGCAGCCCTGCCCGCAGCTCGGCTGCCCCTGAGCTGCTGCGGGATGACCGTGGCTGAGGACGTGCTGGGGGGTCACCAGAGAGGAGGAGGAGGAGGAGGAGGAGCAGGAGGAGGAGGAGGAGGAGGTGGTGAGCAGAGCCAGCAGCCCTGTACAAGACCCTTCCTAGAGATGCGTGGCCATTGCACAGGAGTGGAGGGGTGTGCAACAAGGAGGAGCAGCGTAACCTCCGCCTCACCTCACCACTGCCGCCATCACTGCAGGCAGCCCTGCAAGGGCCCTGCGGGCTCTTCTGCGTGGGGCCAAAGCAGGCTAGGAGACAGCTTGGACCAGGAAGGTACAGGATTGGTCCAAGGTCCCACCTGTGGGCTGAGCTCTGCCCACCCTCAAAACCAGCCCAGCTGATGCCGTTGCCTGGGACCAGGTGTTTCTGGTGCCTCTCACAGCCCACAGCCCCCTCCTTCTGCCCCAAAAGTGGCATGGCCCCAGTGCACACCCAGCCCTGGGGACTGGGCTCCCAGGTGGGCAGCCCCCACATCACGGTGACCCCAGGGCTCACGCAGACCCTGGGGCTGTGAAAATCCCATGCCCTGCTGACCAACACCACCATGGTCATCTGCGAGGAACAGTGACACCGACTGTCCTGAGTCCTCGCAGAGGCACCGTGCAGAGAGGGGTTGGTCTCTCCCCTCTTCAAACAAAACGCCCTTTGCAGAAACAACCTAGCTAGAGAGTGAGAAGCAGATGAAACTGAAAGACTCAGGTAATGAAGAACCCCCTGTTTATTTTTACTCTGAACTGATGATTATTTGAATGCTTGTGGTTAGTGAGACCACCCTGGCAAGAGGGGGTCCCAGATACCACATGCCTGAGCCTCCTCTGAGCTCTCCTGGCAGGGGGGCGGCCCCCAGCCAGGAGCTACCTCCAGCCTTCTCCTGCTTGGCCCCCCATGGACCACACATCCGGTTGAGATCTCTGGGCTGTGCTCAGCAACTAGGACGGGACCCCACAGTGGGGACCTGAGCATTGCCTGGCCAAGCTGGCTGCAACTTGGCCCAGGCTCTCAGCTGATGATCAGGGTCTCCAGCCAGGAACCCCTCATGCTCCAGTGAGATTGTTGGCCTCCTCCTGGCCAGACTGCAGCAGGGTATCACAGAGCAGGCGTTTCTCAGCAGTCTGACAGTCTCACCATGGCTGCCAATGATTCTCTCTCCCTCCTTTGACATTCCTCCTTCTCCACTTTGGTGGCTTGGTGCTCCCTGCGTTGGTTTACAGCCATGAGGGGTCTTCTCCTTCCCAGGAACCACAGTTTGAAGCCAAGTCTAAAACTTGAATCACTTGTTAGGCAAGCCCCGGGTCCTGGACAGAGCTGATTTCATTTGCAGGCCTTGAAACCAGCTCTTGAGCCTCCCAGCTCTGGCAGCCAAGAGTCCAGGTCACTGGGTTCGCGTAGGGAGAGGACAGCAGAGAAGCATGGTTCACTCCAGCATCCCTCTGGTCCGCCCTCTGCAGCTTCCCACATTTATGAGCCTGGAAGGTGTATGTCTTGTGGGCACAGCCACAGAGGTGAAGCTGGGATCCCTGGATGTGAATATTTTCACCTGGCTGCGGATATTTTCACTTTCCCCTCTTTGCCCTGTTACTCCCCATCAGGCATGTCCCCTCCGGTTGTGCCATGTCTCTAATTTCCAGAGCAGAGCAAAAGCTTTTCCACTAGAAATAGTTTTCTCCCCAGATGTTTTTCCTTTGGTTCCTGGTTTCAGATTTTTGTAAAGAACTCACCAAGAAGTGAAATAGTCCCTCAAGTTGAAACAGAAACCCCCCATAGCCACCCAGCTCCCGGCCCAGGTCCCACGTGCCTCTGCGTGCATCCTGCACCAGACTCCTGAGAGCCTCCTGGCTCAGCATTGCAAGGTGCTCGACATGCCACTGGCCCCCCACGCCCTCCCGCTAACCCCAGAGACAGCAGGTGGCTTGGTGGTGGCACCCTGCAAAGAGCTGGAAGAACATCTAGTGTCGTCAGCATCAGAGGGACAGGTTAGAGCTGGCAAAGGAGCCTGAGCTCCTCCACCTCAGTGGGGTATTGGATACAAGAGAAATGGTCTTGTGGGAAAGACAATGGAAGGGGGGGGTCTTTTGCTGAAACCTGGGGCGTTTGCCCTCATTTTCTTCTAATAAAAGATTAAAACTTGGGTTTGTGGCTGCATTTGCTTGTCCTGTGGCAGCAGACAGCACTGGGAAATCTCTGCGAACTCAGAAGTTGAGAGTCGCCCCTTCTGCACCTTTGCTGTCCCAAATTCCTTCCTCCTGCTCCTGCCCAGGGAGTGGAGATGAGCAGGTCCTGCTGCCTGGCTGTAATGGCTGCACAGGGTTGATTGCATCCAGATGTGCATTTTTTTGCTGTAATATATTACAGGTCACTGCGCTTCTTCCTTCTCAATCCCTCTACAGATTGAAGGGGGAAGGAGTTGTTTTCATGGGTGGTTCCTATTAGCCACGGTCACACACTCACAAACCAAGCAAATGAGTTAGGGATGAAAGAGTCCACATCCAACACTCACCCAGTGTTTTGGCTTATGCTTGGAGACCCACTTCAATGGACCTGCAATTGCAGCAGATGCCCTGCCGGAGGTCCGTGCCATCCTGACGGAGGTTCTCAGGGCAAGACACAGTGGTTTGCTCCACCACCATGAGCCTGGTCTCTGTCAAGCCCTTCACGGCTCTCTGTGGCAGAGAAGTGGACTTGTGTGTTCGGTGGCACCCACCTCCCAGCCCGGCAGCGGAGGCCTGGGGTCCTTGCTCACCCGCCTCCCCAGAAGGACACATGAAGGTGGGGTGGATTATTTTTACATGATCTTGCCATGTGTTTAGCTGAGAGAAGGCAAGGTCCAATATGCAGTACTTGCTGATAGAAGGTGTGGGACAATTTTTGTCTCCTGAAGGCTATTCTGGTTCAGACCAAATGTCTGGTTTGCCCATCTCTTGTCCCCAGCAGCGGCCCAGCTCCTCCAGAGCCTCTTTCTGAGGTTTTGGCAGCTCTTCTCACCTTTTTATTTACACCTTTCCCATTGTAGGGACCATCTTCTTTTTTTATTATTATTTACACCTTCCCACAATATGGTGGGACCATCTTCTCTGCCTCCTTGACCCTGGCCAAGCTGACCATCCCCAGAGGCAGAAGAAAGGAGCTCAGCAGGGCAATCCCACTAACCATGCAGCCTTTTTCCATCCCTGTCCCATCACATTGTCCAGGCAGAGCCTTTGAGGGTGGTAGGTATTGTGGGGGTTGCCAGCTCAGGGTCCCCCCACCCTGGGTCCCCAGTTTAAGTGGTTTGATCTTTTGACTTCTTCCTTTCTTTGCCATCCCCCATAATCACATCAGTTCCTCTTTCTGTAGACCCCCTTCAGGGAAGAGAGGAAGAGTTTCATGGCTGCTGGAGGGGCTGACATCCAGCCCTCAGGAGAAATCCAACAGAAACAGTGGGCATAAGTCACCAGGGAAGAGTAAGATTAGGAGAAGCAGCTACCGTTTGTCCCCTAGATACTTTGCCAGCCTCCAGCTTCTTTTGGCATGAAAGATTTTCTGAGCCCAATGTGGTTTGTTGGTTTAGCAAATCTCACCAGATCTCTTTTTCAAGCACTTAGTGTCTCCTTGAATCTATGAAAACGTTCTTCAGTCACATCAGAGTTCCCCTGATCCACCGGCCTTCATGGGATGAACCACACCTTCATTTGGCCTATGTTTGGCTTCTCCTAGTTCTATCTGATGACCCTGAGCTGCCTCCAGTCCAGGCTGAACGGCTCCAGTGGCATCGCTGCTATTGCAGAAGTCAGCTCAGAGGAGCTGATGGAGCAAATAACTAAAGCCAAGTCATCGTCCACCAAAATGGGAAGAGGTCTTCTAGCCAAGTGGTGCTTGAGCAGGCCCTAGGAGTAATGCCATCTACTCCAGCACTCTGGTAAGACAGGGTCTGTATGTGTCCTTGTCCAGCATGGTGAGGATTCCCACTGTTCCTCATCCTGCAGCCCTACAAGCCAAACTCACTCTTCCATCACTTTTGAGCCCCTGGAGTAACCACCACCTCAAGCAGTGGTAGCTCTCAGAAGGAGAAACCTCAACTTCCCATGGCTCCAGGAGCTGCAGCCAGTTCTGCTGGGGACAGGACTGAGGGGTGACACACCACCCTCCTTGCCTTCGAAATTGACTTTTGGGTGTGCAAACGGAGGCATCTAGAAGGAGCTTGATGAGTGTTTCCTAAACCTGCCCGTTGCCTCACTCTCAGCCCAGCCTAACTGGGGTGAGCAGTGCTACTTGACTGGTTTCTATCCAGTTCGTCTGGTTTGGCCGTTGCCTTGCTGGTTGCTGGCGAGACAACTGTATTTTCTGGTTTTACTTGCAGCAGTTTTAATGTGGGATGAGCCTGCTGGCTGATCCGCCCGTACGTTGTAGCTCCGACACAGCCTGGGACTGCACAGTCAGATCTGTGGTTGTGCAGCCAGAGAGGACCAAGACCTTCTCACCAATAACAACCACTGATTGGGCACTGGGAATGTCCCGGTCCAGGTGGCCTTATTATCCACATTGTCCCCTACGTGTGGTAGCCCTGGAAGACCTCCAGCAGCCCAACACTTCTCTGCTTGCCGTGGCTGGACACGGGATGCTCAACCAAAGAGCATCTGCACTGGATGTTGGAACTCAGCAGCAGGGCTCCTCAGACACAGGCTCTCTATGCTGGCATGGCCAAAATGTGCTTGCCCTGATGCCAGGAAGGCAGAGCATTGACCTCGCCCCTGATAAGAGAGTTCACCTCCATCCTGGAAATGCTGCTCTGCCAGTTTACGTTTAAGCAAGTGTCTTACTTGAAGTCACACAGGGAATCTGCGACAAAGCCAGGAGTTGGATGCAAATCTCCTAAAGCTCATTTGATATCTTCACCACCAGGCCTTCCTTCTTCTGCCAAGTCATGTCTGGGTCAGTGACAGAGCTAAAGAGCAAGGAACCAAACCCCAGCGTCCTGACTCCTCCTCCCTGACGTTTGTTTCCAGCTGGGTTTGCTCTCCATAAATAAAGGATTAATGGAGGCTGTTACAGTTAACTTGAAAGGACCCTGCAGCATAAATTCATGATCCTAAACATAATCAGTTCCAGGGTAGTAATTAGTGCATTTCACAGTGCATCACAGGTGCATCCTGGAATCTCTGAAACAAGTACAGGATCAGCAAGAAAAATATCTGGAAGTGATGGCAGGGTTTTCAGATAACTCTCTGGCTTGAAAACCCAATTGGATTATTCCTGTCTGCCTCATTAGAACTACTCCGTTACTGGAAAGCCTTTGGGAATAGTGGCAAGATCCTCAAATTTCATCTCCTACCTCAGAAGTGAGGGCCCCCCATAATTCCCGCATCGCATGGCTGGCTGGACCAATTCCAGTATGAGCATGGACAAGTCACTTCATCGTCCCATGACTCATTTTCACCTTCTCTAAAATGGCAGTGGTGTTTCCGTGCTTTGGAGGGGTGATGAATATTTACACAGAGCTTTGGTGTTCTTGGATGAAGGGATGAAATCCCTGTGAAATGCTGTGGTCCTCCTCCTGCTCAGTGAGTCATGCTCAGGCCAACAGCCATGGGGCAGAGGAGCATTTTTAGCATTGTTCGGGGCCAGCAGTCAGCACGGGACGGGAGTCAAGCCCCAGGGAAGCGCTACATGCAGAACGTGATAAATCACAGCTTTCGCTGAATCCACCCGGAGGGAAACTTGAAGCTGCTTTGTCCAAGCTTGTTAAGTTGTAATATATTAAGAAGGAGGCGACTCGTGTCTTCCAGGAGCTGAAACTCTTCTTTGAACAAAGAGACATCATGGGATGTGATGGGCCTTCCTGGGCACTAGGAGCTGGGTGAACTTTGGGCAGAGCTGGGGTCTGAAGGCTATGCCAGGATGAGATTACCAATCCTATTTTGGTGGGGAAGGTGGGTTCCTGGAAGTGTTTTTCTCTTTATTTCTGGGGTTTGCCCAGTGCTGTCCTTGTCCTCTGCTCTCAGGCCCCTCTCACCTCTCCAGCACCCTGGCAGAGCCCTGGAGATGGACACTGGGGATGAGCCTGTGCTGGTCAAACCCGTGCCGCTCTGATGCTGCTGTGACAGTGGCCCTAGGGTGCAGTGGCCCCAGCGGTGCTTGGGGGCCATGCGAGGGATCCCTGTGCTGCTGGGAGCAGTGCCAAGGTGAGCATTACCTTGCCCTGGACCTTGCCAGGAAGGGAATGTCCATGTAGCGGTGGACCAGATCTTACACCTCCTTTGCCCTCATTCTCCTCTCTTTCTCCCAGTCATCTTCCTGTGGTCTGTGATTTTTTAGCCATCCTCACCTGTGATTTCCCAGGAATTCCTCTCTCCCTCCCAGTCCTGCCCCTCCCCATCCCTTGACAACCTCCTGTTTCAGGTATGTTCAAAATTAGGCAAAGCAGGTTCTGCCTGTGGTCCTCAAAGTCCCTGGCTGGGAGGTGAACCTGGTACCTGCTGACCAGGGACACGTGCTTATTCGCTGGCCCAGGAGCCGAGCTGGCCCCGCTCATAGCCAGGGCAGCCAGGACAGGTTTGGTTTCAGTGATTGCATTCCTCCCAGCAGCGGAGGACATGCACCGGAAGCCGTGTTTATTTTCCCAGCTCCTTCCCATGTGGCCCATGGCAGATGTCTGGCTGACGGTGGGAGCACCGCTGCGCGCCTTTTGATGGGTGATTTCATCAACAGGCAGGAAGGGTTTAGTCTGGGAATCTGCTCTGAGTCCCAGCCAGATCCCAGCGTGGGACATTTCTGGGAGCAAAGGCTGCTCACGGGGGCAGCCCCGCTGGTGGCTGTGCTGCTGCCAAGGGGCAGGGATACTGCTGGGGAGGGTCCAGCCAATCTGCCATGCTCCCCAGAGGTGCAGAGCAAGGTCTGGCTGTGCCACCAGTATCTTCTGCTCTGCGGCAGTGGCCACGGGGCACAGAGGTGTTGGGTCTGAGCCAAGTGAATAGATGGAATGGACCACGGTGTGGCGGGGCATCCAGGAGCTTTTGGATGAGCCAGCTTGGCCCCAGTGTTATGCCATAGGGACATCTGTGTTGGTGACCACTGTCTCCAGGCAAGGGCTGATGGGGTACAGCTCCCAACAGGTCTGGGATCTCACCCAGCCCCTGGCTAGCACACCAGAGCCCTGGGATGCTGCCAGGCTGCTCCTGCTGTGGTCGTGGTGGAAAGGTGACCATGCACGCTGCCTCCCTCCTCATGCGGGACTGCGTGGAGGGGGAATGGTGCCCAGGGCTACTGGAGAGGCTCTATACATCATACCAATGCATCAGAGCCGAGCCATCAGACCAGAGCAGGTCTCTGCCACAGCCCTGGGCTCTGAAGCTGCTGAGCCTCCCATGGGATCAGAAGAAAATGAGCTAAGAAAATATATGGAGTGGAAGAGCAGAGCAGTTAAAGCTCTGGAGGAGAAACTCCAGGAGTGTGAGGAGAGGATTTAAACACTGCTTCCCTCTGTGTGTGCAGGTTACGGGGACCGATGGGAAGGGAGAGGTGGAGGCAGCCTGATTTCAGCATTTGATGCTCTAAATGGCATTTGCGTAGCTCAGTGAAAGCCAAAACCAAAGCTGCTGGAGAAGTCTCTGGTATCCTGCACTCAGCAGGCAAATGAGACTGGGGAGATGCTTTTAAAGTGGAAGATGCAAGGAGGGGAAGACGAGGCTGGGGCTGAGAGCCAGTCATGTGGTTTGGCAAGAGGCAAACCAAGGCCCCAGCACAAGACCAAACTGCATCAGAGAGCAGGGGCGAAAATCCCAGAGCTGGCCTTGGGCAAGCACGTATACCTGGTCCATACCAATGGATGGGGCAAACCCAAGGACTACAGGGAAGGAGACCTAAGGAAGAAAGCTCTTCCGTTGCTGAATTTGGACTGCCTGGGACACCACAAATGAAGCCAGTAGGAATGGCCAGGAGTTGGACCCTGGACCCTTGCTTTTCAGGGCTGTGTCCTCTGGGTCAGGAAATCCTTCATAGGAATGTTGTCAGCGGTGAAGGGGACAAGAAGACCATCAGGCTGTAAGCAATCAGGACATTTACTTTTTGTAAGTTAGATCCCAAAGCAGCAGCTGAGGTAGCTTCAGGAGCAGGTATTCGCAGTGATCTGAAAGGCACACATGTGGACATGAGGGAGACATTAGTCTTGCTGTCCCATACTCATCCCCAATGAGGAGCTGGGCAATCTGAGCATAAAGGTACAAACTGAAAAATACACAGTTGAGGGTATTGTGAGGGTGAACAGTACCTGTTAGCAGCACATTTGCTAGCTGGAGGGCTGGAGCTGTAGAGGATTTTGAAGAATCATAGAATCATAGAATCCCAGGTTGGAAGGGACCTCAAGGATCATCTGGTCCAACCTTTCTAGGCAAGAGCCCAGTCTAGACAAGATGGCCCAGCACCCTGTCCAGCTGCATCTTGAAAGTGTCCAATGTGGCGGAGTCAACCACTGCCAGGGAGATTATTCCAGTGGGTGATTATTCTCATGGCGAAACATTTCCCTCTCATGTCCAGTTCGAACCTCCCCAAGAGCAACTTGTGTCCATTCCCCCTTGTCCTCTCCATGTGACTCCTTGTGGAAAGGGAGTCTCCATCTTCCTTGTAGCTACCCCCTAGGTACTGGTACGTGGTGATGAGATCCCCTCTGATCCTCCTTTGCTCAAGGCTGAACAAACCCAGCTCTCTCAGCTCATCCTCATACGGCTAAGAGAGGCTTCCCAGCCTTTGGATCACCTTGGTGGCCCTGCTCTGGACCCCCTCTAGCCTGCCCACATCTTTTTTGCATAGCAGGGACCAGAACTGTACCCAGTATTCCAGGTATGGCCTGGAAGACATCTTCCCCCAACCAGAGAAGCACCCAGCTGGGTGCAAAGAGGTGGAAGAGCCCAGTGGTGCCCCAGTCTGTCCCCATAGGAAGGGCTAAGAGAAGTGCCAGGCAGCACATTGCTCTGGCCGCCCACACAAGGGTGGAGGTGTGCAGTGATCACCACGAAAGGCGCTGACACAATGCTCCACTCACACCCAGACCCAACATACTACGTATGTAGGAGGAATATTTCCACTGCTTTCAAGGGGAAAAATTCCGGGGGAGGTGACTCATGCCAAATATTTTTGCGTTGTGTGCATTAGTAGGGCTCTGGCAGGTAGGCTTGGAAAAACAGGAGCAATCTCATGTGCAATGAGCTCTCCTTTAGGATACGCTGACCTCACTGCTGTTTGGGTGGTAGGCAGCACTGGGGGGAGCACAGAAAAATAAAGCCATTTATAATGGTGTTTGGAGTACTTTGTTTTACACAGGTGATGCTTTGAGTTGGAAAGAGTAGAGGAACATGATTCATGGGTCTGAGCTGCTCTTTAACAGCCAGAGCTGCTGGGCTAAGGCTCAATCAAAGAAGCAAAGACAATAAATCTTCCATAAGGGAAATAATGTCCCTGAGTGAGAAGTTATTGCAACAAGGTGTGAAAGATAAGGATGAGGGCATGGCAACAGCCTCCTCCAAACACAGAGGAATACGACAAACCTTTGAGGAATACAGCAAACCTTTGGGTGTGAGTGGTGGTGTGACCCATGTCCCCGGTCTGGCAGCCGGAATCACACAGATATGCAACCGGCGAGAGGCTCAGCCTCCTCACAACACACCCAATGCGTCTCTCATTCCCTGGGAAGTACCAGACAAGCTTAAAACTGCAAAGGAATGCAAGACTGGGGGGCACCTCCTGGGCCATGAAGACCTACTGTGCATGACAGACCCGCTCTATCCCGATAGCTGGGACCGCCTTTAACTTTCCAGTGGGAATTTCTCCATGGCCAGCTCATCCCTTTTTGTTCTTCTGCAAGGGGGGCCAAATGCCTCCAGGAGCTGTCAGTCAGCGAGACCCCAGGAGGACAGCGATACCCATCTTTGCAACAGCATGGTTGAACCTGGAGACCAACTCGGTGCTGGAGCACCAAAATCCCCAGAGAAGGAGAAAGCAGCACAGATATTTCACGTCTTTGTTTACAAGAAGCCAATATTAGTGAAGCCTTCTTGATAAACTGACCCCACAAGCCTGCAGAAATACCTTTTCTATCTGCAAACAGGCTGTTAATAGGAGAAGATTTAATGGTTTCAAATGCACTTCAATAGCATTTGATAAAAGTGCATGGGAGCAAAGTCCAGAGCTTGAACTAATACTTCTCTGCTGGATCAAAAACGCTCGTCCAGACTCCAGCAGGATGCAAACCGAGTGCCAGAGCTACTGCTGGAGAGGGGACTGCAGGGAGCTGCTGCGCTATTACCTCGGCCCTGTTTGCTGTTTAGCAGGGGCTCTTTATACCCAGTAGGGTCTTGTTTAAAGGTTGGTGATTCATAAGACAAAAATAAGGTCTGAAGGATATATAGTATCGCTTCAGCACTGGAAAATCTCAGATAAAGGCCAGAAATATTTTAAGCAGGACTCCCATGAACATAGAGATAGGGAAGGATGTTAGGGCTTATTGCATGTGCCAAAAATACATCAAGTACATCAAGGAAAATGGCCTGTAACAATGGCACAGGAAAACAAAAGTAGCACAGGCTTCTTTATACTGCCGTGAAAAAAAATCAAACCAAAACAAACCAAACCATGACCTTGTTCTAGATCCTTACTCTCAGATGTCTATAACCACCTTCCCAGATCCCCCACAGCTCCTAAGGTTGCAAATGAAGTGCATTGCTGGCGGATGTGGCTCACCTGGCCAAGCAGGGACTGGGCCGCACGTCAGCACTAATACATTCAAGCAAATTGCAGTGAAAGGTGGAAATAGAAGCATAGCATCTGATCTTCATTCCTGCAGCTTCATAAATGGTTGCAAAATGAGAAGCGAGGCTGCAGCCCACATGGCGAAATCACACACCGGTACCCTCAAAGGCAGCTCCTTTCTGCTGACGAACGTTGTCTGAACCCGATGTTGTGGGGGTCATGGAGGGGCAGCAAAAGCAAACCAAGGTCTCAGTCTGATCTCAGTCAGGATTTGCCACTGCTTCATGAAAACATCTCTGGTCATATCTACCTGGGGACAATGATGTCCATCTGGAGGGTGTTGCAGGAGCTAGCCCATGTTCACTTCTCTAGATGGATGACCCAGAAAATTACCAAGCCTTTCTGCAAATCTGAGACAAGAAGGGGCCACCAGTTCAGGCATTTCTTCCAGAAAAGTCTTTGGCAACAAACACAACCAGTGGGAGTAGTTGAATGTTTGGGTAGGACAAGGTGGGACGGACAGCCAGCCAGTGGGTATGGTGGGACAAGTTGAGATGGAGAGAGGGCTGTTGGGTGTGGTGGGATGAGTTGAGATGGACAGAGAGCTGCTGGACCACAGGAGGGCTGGTGGCCTGGAGAGGACCAACAGGTCCCGTTGGGCACTACCTGATAGTCCGGGGTTGATGTGACTGTGGTTCGCTGTTAGTGAGTCATGTTCAGGAGTGGGGACATGGGGAGCACTGCCTGTGTGCTCATCTCATCCCTCTGATCTTGCAGTGTGAACAAAGGTGGAAGAAATGCCCATGCACCTGCCCAAGGGATGCTGCAATGCAAAATTTCAACATCCACCCGGTGAGGTGCCGGCTGCTGGCTGCTCACACCCCTGGAGCAAAATGGGCAGGGGCTCAGCAGAGCAAGAGAGCCTCAGGCTTCAGGATGTGCAAAAGCAAATCTGCAGATGCACGAGCAGCTCAGCCCCGTGGTGCCCACGTGAGGCTGGACGGATGGGAGTTTGTCTGAGACGTTGTCTCCTGTCCGGTGCTGTGCAGAACTGCAGGTTTTGATGTGTTTTTCTTTTAATTGCTGCAGCCCAGCCAGATGAGCGAGTGAACACACTCCCTAGCCCCGCTCCTGTGGATGTGCAAGGCTTTCGCCTGCTTGACAGAGGTGGCTCCTTTCAGCCAGTAACACAGGGTGGGACGGGGACAGCGAGCCCAGGAAAGCATCCACGGGGCAATGGGAGATGCCTGCGGGCGCCAGGGCTGCCATGGCCAGACTGGGATTTCCTCCCCTGGGCTGGGGCGATGCTCAAGGGGGACCTGCTGCAATCAGGCCACCACAAAAACCCCAGTGAGTGCAGTATCATGAGGATTGTGTAAATGTTTTGGTTAGCTTCTCCTTGAATCTAGATGAAGGGGAGATTTTTATCACATTTGCTGAAAAAACAGCTTTTTTTTTTTTTTCTGGGAGGGAGGAGGAAGCTGACTAACTGCTAGAGGAGGATTCCTGGAGTGATTTAATACCAGATGAAAGCAGCCAGATAGGAGCTGCTGCTCCCCAGGAGAAAGTGGGCAGCCACTATCAGCAGGCGCATTGAACGTGGACACAATTACAATTCCTGTTAATCAGGACATATGTGAAGTACCCATCCGTCCGCTTGGCGCTGACACACGGGCACGGGGCAGGGCAAGGTAGTGCAGAGTGTGTCCAGCTCCGCAGGCAGCACAGCGGGGAGGGCTGGCTGCCTCCTCCCTCCGCAGCAACTCACACGGTTCATTTGAAGGGCTTTGGTTTAATCCCCACGTGTTGGCTGGCATGGTGTCTGTCGTATTAACACAGCCTGTAAATAACTCAGCACTAGCCTGCGCCGGGACGGAGATGCGCTTTGCAGCATGGTTCACACCAACGCAATGGCCCTGCGGGGAGGTGGTTCCTCCACCGCAGTCTGGACCAGTACCAGCACGAGCCCTCCACAGCCACTGTCAGACCAGGGGATGTCCTCTCCTTGCCAGAATTCCCACGGGGAAGTTCGGCTGAGCCAGCTAACAGCAGGTGCCTGGAACAGTGGAGAAAGGCTGTGACTAATGAAGATGGGATGGGTGGCATTTCCATCAGCAAAGCCTGCCTGGGTGAAAGCCAGCGCAGGGGACTTCTGCGGAGGTGGAGGAGGCTGAAGACAGAGATGTTCACCTGCTTGCAGGGAGCAGTTCCAGAGCTGAGGCATCACCAGGGCCTGGAATGCTCCTGGGGTGTGGGAGGAGACACAACCACAAAGCTTCACACCGTCTGCATCCCGAGTACCAGGGATTGCTAAATATTGCCTGGAGGGGATTGCTGGAAGCGCTGCACTCTGCAGTGAGCCACCTTCACAGAGGGTAGGGATGGGGCTGGGATGGCAGAAGGCTTGCAAAGACCTCAGAGGGTATTGTCTGTCCGTCAGTCCATCCAGGTTTCTTCTGCCGAGTCTCAGCAGAGTGTGACACCCTACGAAACCATGGACACCTTCTGTGGCATTGCTTTCCTGTTATAAAATCACAGAATCGCAGAATCCCAGAATGGCAAGAAGTTCTTCCTCACGTTCAACTGGAACCGCTTCTGCTTCAGTTTGTGCCCATTGCCCCTTCTCCTGTTGCTGGGCATCAGTGAGAAGAGTCTGACTCCATCCTCATGACATCCACCCTTGAGATATTTGTACGTGTTAATGAGACCCCCTCTCAGCCTTCTCTTCTCCAGGCTAAACAAGCCCAGCTCCCTCAGCCTTTCCTCGTAGGGGAGATGCTCCAGTCCCCACATCATCTTTGTAGCCCTCCTCTGGACTCTCTCCAGGAGTTCCTCATCCTTCTTGAACAGGGGAGCCCAGAACTGGAGGCAGCGTTCCAGGTGGGGTCTCACCAGGGCAGAGTAGAGGGGGGAGGATGCACTGTGGTCTTCCTCATGTCCTCTGACAGAGGCTCTTTGGGGCAGAGCACAGCACCAGGCACAACTGGGGATGGATTTTGCTTCAAGGCTACAAGAACCTTGTATCTTTGAATCTCCTCTGATAGTTTAAATATTTGTGAATGTTTTGCATAAAATATTTCAATGTACTGTTTGCTTCAAATAGAAGAATGGAAATGATGAAAACATGGTTCAGAGCATGAAAAGGTGTTGAGGGGGGAAAAGGAAAAGGTTTGGTAAGAGCCAAAAAAAAAAAAGTGATTAAACCATTCCCCCAAAGGTTGTCTTAAGGGGAAATTTGCTTCCACCTTGATCCAACAAAAACACAGAGGCATCTTTTGGTGCATTTGATATGCGAAGGTAGGTGTTAGAGTGTGGGGGGGAGCTGAATGCAATGGTGGTGAGCTGATGGGGGAGCTGGAGACAGTGAGGGGTCAACTCTCCTGCAAGCAGCAAATGCTGTCTGCATCAGGATAGGGGCGGCGGTTGTGGGCCTTGTCTCTGCTGGAAGAAAGTGCTATCAGCACATGGAGTAGGTGGTGCATGGCTTACAGCCTTGCCGGTAAATTAAACAGTTCCTGGGAAAGATACTGGCCCTTGCATCTTGGCTGCCCATGGAGCAGCCCCCAGCACTGCTTTGGGGACCCTCTACCTCCCCTGCTGTGGTGGCTCCTCGGCGTGCTGCCCTCCAAGAGGCAGCATGGAGCTGAAAGGTGTCTCTGAGAGGAGGGCACCTTGATGGCACCAGCTGGCACATGCCCAGCCCTCCTTGACCCGGCCACGCCTGCGGGTCTGGAATGTCACCACACAGTAGCTGGGCTGCCGTAAACATCACAGCAGTGCTTTGCAGAGGACTATTATAGCCTCATGATCTGAAGCCCTGATTTATTACACGAGCCTTGGTTGTCAACAGATTGGTTATGATAGGAGGCAGCTAACAAGCTATTTCGCATGCTGATTAGACCTGCTTGTCAGGGAATGTCTGCATGATCGCTATCACGAGCAGTGCGTCATGGCTGCGATTGCTTCTCATCTCCATGAGTCCACAACCCT
>NW_009266282.1:158995-161943 GCF_000687185.1 Egretta garzetta | reverse complement strand
CCAACCCCACAAAATGCAGAGCTGTGCAAAGGCAACAAATAGCACGGTGATGGGACAATCTGCAAAGCCATCGTTCACGTCAGGGGACAGACACAGGGCCTCACCAGCAGCCCTCGCATGTGGGAAAACAGGAGAAGAGGGTGCAAATGAGATTTTAAAATAGCCCTGTCCAGCAGGGGACTTTAAATGAGGCTGAGAGGTTCGGGTCTGCTCTGCACAACCTGCTGTGCTGGAGGGAGGCCCGTTGTCCTTGGAGGCCAACCCCTTGTCATGTCCCCGTGTTGGGCAGCACTAATGGGGTTGCTTCATAGGAACAAATGTGGATTTCCATCCTGTACCACTGTTCCAGGGCCAGGCTCTCCTCCCAAATCACCTCTGGTCAACAAGTGACTGTTCTCGCCTCCAGCCGGTACAGTCCCCCCGCTATCCCCGTTTCCCAATTTACAAGGCATGGGAGTTGCTGAGAGAGGGAGGTGCTGGTGATGCTGGGGCAGCTGGCGGACGGTCAGGTGCTCTCTGCTCTGCCGTGCTTTGGGTCCCTCCTTCGCTTCTTGGCCTGGAGGGTCTCCAGCTCCATCAGACAAACAATCTCTTTCATGCCGCACTTGTTTGACAGGAGAGCAGGGGGGGAAAGGCAAGCTTCAAAGGGCTTAGTTTAGATTTACGGCTGTCCTGGCTCTCTGCTCTCCTGCACGGGCCAGAGTGAGAGTTGCTCCCTCTGCACTGTGCCTGCTGGGTGCCGACAGCCCTTGCTCCCCCCAGGTTGGGGCTGGGGTTCAGCTCCTGCTGCCGGGTGTCTGGGGCCGGGATGTGGCTGAAGGCAGCATGGGTCAGCATGGGGACCCACCAGATCCTTCTGGAGGCCCATTCAAATCATGAACCTGGCAGAAGACTAACTCTGCCCACAAAGATGCAGGGAGTTTGCTGCAGGGTAGGCTGGTGGGATATGATGAACAGAAGAGCTGAAATGATGGGGATGTGCTAGAAGAGACGGTGGACGGCAGAGGGGACGAGGAAGAGGAAGCAGGGAGGGGACACATTCCTCTCCAGGCACAGGAGAGCTGTGCAGCACTCAGCCTGCCATCCCCGTCCCATCCCCTGCTCAACACAGCTCTTCCCACTCAGTGAAGTCCTTTGTGTTAACAAAGAGGAAACCTCTCCAGCCTCCTGGCATGATTTTGGGAGTTCAGAGCAAGACTTGCAGTTTGACAGGGCTTCCTGAAGTCTGGACTGCCCAGAGGCCTTAGGTGCCTCGTTCCCATTAAAATAATTCCTAGCTGTCCTAGATGTCTGGGCTGGAGTCACAGAGGTGTTTTGGAAAGCCTAGGACCCTTCATCTACAGTTCAGGCTCAGGTATATTTTCAGAGCTAATCAGTTTTGGCTGGTGTTTTCTCTCTGTCATGTTGCATTTGTCTCCAACCTGGCAGTCCCCTCAAAAACGAGGAGCTTGTTATCATTTTACAGAGTGAGCAAATTTAGTGCAGTAGTTTCTGCATGAAAAACATCCTTGACCATCGCTGTAAAGGTCGGGTGTCCTGTTAGCAGGATGTGTGCTAGTGGATGGTCTACTGCGTTGTCCTTTGAGAGATCCCGACTCATGGCCTGGGAGCATCCCCCACCATGGAAATGCCCCCAGAGCTGCTGCCTGTGGGAAGCCCCTGCACCTTCACCCCAGGGGTCCATCGTCCTGTCCCACCAGCCCACCCTGGGGACACGGCGCTGGTGATGTGCTCGTGGGGCAAGGCATACCATGAGCCCAGGGGTATGCAGCAAATCCAGTGCTCGGCTGTGCTCCAGCCCCCTCCCTGCGTGCCGGCAAGCTCCAGGCACTCGCCCCTCTTTGCTGCCTGCTCCTCAGCTTTTCCAGACCCTCAGCCTTTGCTTCCCTCCCCCAGCAGCCCGGGCTGGATCGTCCTGCAGGCGTCTTTCCTGTGGCTGCCCTGTCCCCTGCACCCCCTCAAGAAAAGAATGCAGCTTTGCAAAAGCAAGGCAGGAACAAAGCAGAAAAGAACAGTTTTGTGTTATTTTCTTTTCTGGCCATTTTGAATTAATTAAGGAATGTGATCTAAACTATAAATACCCTCGTTCACCTATGATTTATGGCCTGTTTGTTCTGGATTGGTATGTGCTTAATCTCTAATTGTAAGCCCACCATCTGTTTTTATTGATCTGCTTGCCAGGAGAGTTATTGCTCTTCTTGGCCTTATAAGGGAAAATTAGGTATGTGGCGAGCAAGCCAGCTCCGGGGCTGCTCTTACGTCAGCGTTGGAGCCGCTCGGGAGCGCGCTTCCCAGCTCCGCTCCGGCCTCACGCTTCTGCCAGGCTCTATTTAGCCCATGAAACTTGAACTTCTGGGTCCCGCAAAGCCCTGTTCTTTGCAGGAGCATCTTCCTGTCTCAGCCTCCCTCCATCAATCCCCCTTCAGCCCCTGGTTTTGCTCTTAAGAAAAAAAGAAAAGAGAAGAAGAGGCTGGCGTGGCCTTGGTGGTTTGGGCTATAAATCAGGCTGCTGCCAACTCAGGCAGGGTGCTTTCAATGGTGGGAGTGTCTCCATGAGAAAACAGGCTGGATTTGTTCATTAAACCTAGGGGGATTCGGCTGCATTATTAACCAGCTGGATAATAGCACCCGAGCCCAGCCTGCGCGCTCTGCACAGCCAGAGCAGTCAGGGGAGTATAAAAGCTCCCAGGGACATCTTGAGGCTTAAAGGAAGCCTGTGGATTTGAAGAAAGAGGTGCGATTTATTTGCAGAGCTGGGGAAGCACAGAAAGGCAGTGACAGTGCTGTGGGAGAGCTGCCCCCAAAGGGAAGGGGGCTTCCGTTCCCCTCCGCCAGCCGATCCCGGGGGGCCAGATGGGCCCTCCAGCACCCAGCCCCAGCGGGTGGGAGACCCCAGTGAAGAGTGAGATGTCACCCTCACCTCGGAGGGCATTTGGGGTTCAGGGTGG
>NW_009266282.1:148580-158982 GCF_000687185.1 Egretta garzetta | reverse complement strand
GATGGAGGGAGTGGCTGAGGCACCAGGGGTTGCACGGCTGCTGAGGAAGGGTCTTGAGCCTGGAGGTGGCTTGCTGGATACAAAAATGGGGCTTGTTTTGGGGAAGCGGGCCTGGCTTGGTGGCAGGGACTTTGCTGGGGAAGCTGTGGCACAGGGACATGGATCTGGAGGTATTGAAAAGCCGGGCAGACAAGGTGCTTAGGGACAGGGTTTAGTGGTGGGATGGCAGGGTTAGGGTAACAGTTGGGCTTGATGATCCTAAAGGTCTTTTCCAACTCAAACAATTCTGTGATTCTAGGATTCTATTGTGGAGATGCTGGCTGCTGCACTTTCTCATTTTTGTCGCAGTGCTGGTGCTCACTGCATGAGTTGAGGGCTGGGCAGGGTCCAGCCACTGGATGGGCACAAATAACCTTATCTCTGATCCTCTGCCATGGGGGCAATGCTCTCCAGACTGTCCCAGGGAGCTCCGCTGCCCAGTGGACTTTAGAGGCTGTGTCTCAAAAAAAGAAAACCGGCCTTGCTGGGATGTCAGCTGGTTGTGACTAGGAGTCTCAGTGGGCTGTAACCCCGCCAGCACCTAGTGGCACCCCCGTCTCTTCCAGCCTGGGGGTATGCCAGCACACCTTTGGTTTTGCAGCTCCCCTCCTATCTGGGGCCACAGTCCCTTCCCTGGATGTTCCTGGGCACCTAACGTGGCTGCCATGCTGCTGCATCCCATCGCCATCCAGCCCTTGCCTGCCACCTCCCACTGAGCTCCCTTCTGCCAAACTCCTGGCCTTGCCTGTCCTGTCAAAGCGGGTGCCATCCCCCCACCTCCAGGGCACAGCACTGCCAGGACCTGGTCCCCCACTGCATAGGCACTTTCTGAGTTGCAACCTGAGCCCTAGCTGCTCCCGGCCGAGGCAACTTCTCCTGTCATGATGCTCCTTCACCGCTGGCCCAGCACCACAGCAGCTCTGTGACACCACTCCCTTCCCAGCCCCGCTCGGGGAACCCACTTCTGGGACTCAAGCCCATGTCTTCCTTTTCCTTCCCTTCGTCTCAAAGGAAAAAGCAGGGAAAATCCCCTTAAAATGTCCTGTTCACCCCCCAGGCTCCTTCCTCAGCCACCCTGAGGCCTCCATGCCCCACGGCTCCTTCCATGCAAACACACCCATCTCAGCAGCAAAGGCCTCCATGTGACTTGGCAGCTGTCTGTCCAGGCTGCCAAAGTCCAAGGAGGCAGCTCTATGGCCCGGGCTGGACATCCCCTCATCTTGGGACAGGCTCCCTGGACGTGTGTGTCACCCCATGGGGACCTGCTGGGCTCAAGGACCGGGGCTGGAGAGCAGCAGGTGCCTGCCCACTGAGCCAGCAGAGCCTTCCCAGTTCAGAGGGGCATGGTCCCAGCAGCCCCTGGACCACTTTCCAGCCCCCAGCCTGGGGCGGGCGTGATGCTGGAGGCTTGAGGTGGTCCTGGTGGGCTGAGGGATGCTCTGCATCCAGCGCTTCATCTGCAGGGGGAGGGAAGTTTTAGGGCCAGGCTCATCCCAGCTCTGGCGAATGGCTGCCAGCAGGGCACCCACCAGAGCACCCCACGGAGGCAAGGGCTTGGCTCTGCTTCTGCCTTGCACCCCTGGGACCACCGAGCATGGAGGGATGCGCAGCTGGGGGTGTCCCTGGGGCAATCCCTGGCACCCAGAGCTGCCATGCCATGAGGATGCAGCAATGTCCAGGATCCAGACCACAGTCCCCCGCCCAGTTTCTGCTGCTGGGACGGGGGCAGTGCGGGGCCCACCTCAGCCAGAGGGGTCCCTCCCTGTCCCGCAGCATGTGTGGGCTGAACCCCTTCTTCCCCATGGGGGAACCCACTGAGATGGGAGTCGCTCTGAGCCTCTGGCTCTATATTTATATATCAACCATTAAATGCCCCTAAATACATTTGCAGTTGGGACAGAGCTCTTGTAATTTGTTCAGTCTCCCGCAGCCTCCTGTGGTTATTATTTTAAGCCCTTCCCCTGATTTCAGGGCCCTGGTCTGGAGATCCTCATTCCCAGACTGACTGATGCATGCAATGACAGAATTTCTGCTGTTGGGCAAATTAATTTCCCATGGGTTTGTGGCCTAATATATAAATATAAAACTGACACATTTTTACTCAGCTGAAAATAAAATAGCTCCAGCTCTAGTTTGCATGAGATAAGGTTTCCAGGAGATAAGGCGGCAGCTGGAGCGCGAATTGCCGTGTGATTCCATTTTTCCCACAGATCCCCAGCAATGTTTGTTGGACGGGCTGTGCAACATCAGCTTTTGATTAGCACCAGCCAGCATTAACGCGATGCTTGTGTTCTGCTTCGTCTCACCCCACACCTGCCTTTTCCCAGGCAGAGCAAATGGCCAGGAGAGTGGGAGCAGGGAGTCTTGCTGCCCGCCGCATTTGGGATTTGCTGAGGGGAACCTCCTGGAGATGTGGAAGTGCTGGGGAAGGCTGGTTCAGACCCCAGCTCTGATGCCTTCAAGCTGGAGTTGCAGCAGCCTGGCCTGGAGGAGGACAGCAGTGGAGGTGATGGACAGATGGATGGGTAGCTGCTCCTCACCAGGTGGCCAGGTCCCAACTGGGTCGAAGGCATGGCGGATCTCCTTTCCTCTCCTCCGGGAAGGGAACCATCCAGAAAATAATTTGGGGAATGGGATTTCCATTCCTGCGGGCAGGATCATGCTGGTGCTGAGAACAGGGCAGCTGGGGCCAAGGTCCTGGCTCCTGTCCCACTGCCCTGTGAGCTGGTCTAATCCAGAGCTGTCTCTAAGGTCCCTTTGTGTACGAGTCCTGGTGAGCAGGGGGTTGTGTGCCTGGGCTGGCGGGGTGGCTCCATGCCTCTGGGGACCAGGCTGTATTTGGAAGTTGATCTCAGGGCCCTGGAGCCCTGGATCTGTTAGCACATGCAGCAGAAATGAGTATGTTCGATCCAGGAATCCTGACCTCAGACCTTATAAATAACCCAACCGGAGCCATACAGAATACCTAAAACAGTTTGGCTCCTCTGCTCCCAGAGCAGTCCTCTCTCCTCTTCTCCTCTCCTCTCCTCTCCTCTCCTCTCCAGGCTCCCTCACTGCCCTGGGAACCTGCCTCCCCCCTCATCAGGATGATTAAATCCTGAAGAATGTGCTTGGGGCTCTGCAGGCACCAAGGCAGAGACGGCTGATGGGGCACTCACAGTGTGAGGGTTCGGCAGGGCCAGCATACCAGAGGGGGCTTATCTCCAGGCTCTGTAACCCAAGTACAACCAGAGCCCCTTGGCTTGTTCCTGTGTCTGGGCAGAGCCCATCCCATCCCATCCTGCCCCATCCCGGCCCATCCCATCCCACCCTATCCCACCCCATCCAATCCCACCCCATCCCCCAAGATTCACCTCTAGGTCTCTCCATTGTATTGGTTGAGGTGGTACAAGGTCCTGCTCCACAGGGTGCTGCCAGGCAGACACCCACCTCCCTGGGTCTCACCTGTTCTGGCAGGATACCCCTCATACCTCCAGCGGGGCTGGATCTGCGGTGGGTGAAGGCTGGGAACAGGACCCAGAGGTGGCACCGTTGATGATGAACTCCATGTTATTAACACCTAGAGCAGGTCTTGTCCCCAGGTCACGGGGCAGCAGGAGCCCTGGGGAAGGGCACCCCTGGGAGAATTGGGCCAAACTGAAGCGCCGGTAGAAAGAGGACACAGGGTTTGGGTGGCTAAAGCGAGGCACAACCAGTTGGAAGAAGGACAGATGCTCCATCTCGTGGTGTCCCCAACCTCTGAGTACCTTGCTGAGGGTGTGATTTCACTATTAGAGAAGCTGCAAGCTCAATACAGGACCAAAATGATTATACATAGGAGGTAAAACAAGGGGATTTATTGACTTTTCCTGGCCCTAAACTCTCTGAATAGGAAACAGGCTCTGCCTCAGAGAGCTTAGATTCTAAATCATTAATAAACCCATATTTATTTTCATAAAGGGCCCAAATTATTATTATTTGTTTTTATGGCATAAAGATACAAGATCCAGTAAAAAACTCGAGTAAGGGACAATTGCTTTGTAAATGTTTGCAGAAGACACTTTTATCACAGAAGTTTAAACCATTCCGCGTCTCTCTGCGTGCCTCTTTGCTGCCTCTAGTCACCTAGAATATGCTGACCCCTTCCTACCAGCCTCAACGGGGACATTAAAATGTCAGAAATGTTTTATTCTTGCAAGAAAATCTGGGAAAGGAGAGAGACACCCACACTTGGGCTGCCATCGAAAGAAAGTCTTCAATGTGAGCTCAACCCCACTGCCAGACATTGAAGAGTCATAAAAAAAAAAGAAAAAACCTCAATCACGTATCACAGGTTACCTGAGGTATAAGCACGGTCCTGAAATGCAGCAAAGGAACAGGAGCCCCTGAGGTCAGCAGGGCTGTGAGTGCTCCGTGTGCAGGGGTGGGATGCCTGGGTCCCCAACGGAGGGAGGAGAAGGGCTCTGCAGCCCGGAGCAGCGGTGCCTGGTATGGAGAGGACCCCCAACTCCTGGGTCAGGCTCTGGCACCACAGGGACGTGGGAAAGGACCGGTTTTGAGGAGCCATTCCTCACCTGAGTGCAAGCATAAGCTGCTCAGCTGTGTCACCAGCAGGTCTCCACCAGTCTAGGACCTTCCCTAGGTTTAAGGCAAGTCAGAACTGCAGGGAAGATGTGCTGGACCAAGTCTTGATCAAGACTTGACTTGGTCATTTCCACTCCAGGAGCACTTCAGGGAAGAAGAAGGAGACCTATAGGTCTGGGATTGTCGAAGCACAGGAGCTGAGATATCTCCAGGGCTTTGTGAGGGATAACAGCAGTTTTCAGACCCAGGTGCTCCAGCCTTCGTGGCTTCCCCATTGCATAGACAAATCCCTTTGGGTTCAGCCATTGTGAGGACCTGAGGCAGCACCAAGCAAACAGGCACGTGCTGGGAAGTGGTGTAATCGGCAAGCAACTCTGGAAAAGCAGATCTGAGCAAATAATGCCCAACCTGGAAGGATTTGTCCTTTTTCAGAGCACTCTGTTTGCAGAGCATGTGCGTACTTAGAAAGAGCTCCAGGGAGCATTGCAAAACCTACCACATTTGGAGCAGGTTTTGAAGACTTCAATCCCTCTTTAATGATACTGTCCAGAAAATGACAAAGCTTTTGAACAACAAATGGGCTGGATTCTGCCTTGGTCCATTTCAAATCGTTGCACAGATTTTTTTCTTTTGTTTCATGCGGCTTGCTGAATCACAGCAAAACCACACAGCGTCCTGCCACAGCTTTTCTTGTTTCTCTGACACTTCTGGCATGAAAATTGGATACCACAGCAGATTCCAAGGCTCAATTACATCCAGGTTTGCCCCACGCTAGAGGAATCTGGTTTTGATGGCGCTGCTTCCAAGCTGATAGATGACAGCTACATGGTGATTTTAGACCAAGCTCCCCCTGACACGGGGTACTTTTGTCCTCTGCTTATCTGCGGTGAGCTCCTGATACCTGTGGATGGGCACCAGCCACGGAGGTCACAGGATGAGGCTGTCTTCACTGTGAAAAGCTTTGTCTAAATACCTTAGCTACATGCAGGACCCCCTGTTTATGGAGTGCCCAGGTTTCGAGTACTCCATGGGCACCATCTCGTGTGTGTAAGCATAGAGCAGGGGCTTCTCCAGGCTAAACAAATTGCACTAGGGAAAAGAAAAGAAAACACCAGTGTTCTTCCAGTGGTTAATGAGTAAATATTAATCTGGTTTGAATTTTTGGCCCAGGAGACGTTTTACGGGGTTATAACTTCTAAAACAGAAAGTTGGGAGCCCTTGTGGTAAATCAAGGGCAGAGACGAGAGGAGGTTACACTTGAAAGAAATCCACATTAGATTTATTAGTATTTACTTTAAGCCACAGTGAGAAGGGAGACTCAGGGAAAGAATCGGCAGCATCTCCAGCAATGCCTTTATTCTAACCTGGACCTGCAAACAGCAAAATGCAAGGTTTGGGCTTATGCAGTGTTTTTATGAAAGCAAGTCTTGCAGCTCCAGAGGCACACATGGAGCCACGCTAGCACCTGAAAAGCATTGCTGCTGCTCACTTGACCCCAAAGCAAACCAGCAGGACTAGGGTCCAGATTTGGGTGTAGGATGTGATTCAGAGGAGCTCTGCCTCCAAGGGACACATCAGGAAAGAGCGGCTACCTTCAGGGGAGCGGCATGGGGCCTCAGATGGGACGCAGAGATAGAACAGGCAGGGAAATGCAGTGTGGGAGCAATGAACTGCAGACCCAAGCAGGGGAAGATGAGCCAAACATCTGGTCCAGTATCCATTTAAGCTGCTCTGCAGCCTGCAAGAGGATTTAGACTAACTGGAGAGACACGTCAGGGGCTGCATGGGCTTATGGATTCCCCGAAACAAGGAGACCTTGTGGCACCAGCTCCTCCGAGGAAGGAGGAACACCAGAGGTGCTTGCAGCCTGACAATGTGACATCCCACCTGGGAGGGTGGCAGAACAGCCTGGCATCCTCTAGCAACCCCAAACAACTGCAAGTCCCTAACGCATGCATGTGCTTCACATTCCTCTTGCGGGGGCACAGCAGAGGCACAAGGGCAGCAAGTTAGGTGCACACCTTCTGCAGGGCTCTCCATACAGGCCCAGCAATGCCTGGTATCTCTCCATCCCCCCAGGATCAAGGCTGCTGCTTTGTTTCAGCAACACAGGCTTGGTTGGATGGTGGAGAGGGATCTCCCAGCAGAGACCCCAGGACAGTGCAGCATGGGATGTCCCAGGGAAGCTGATCCACCTTAGCAGGAGCTAAGGGCCAAGAGCAGCTGGAGTGTGCAGCAGCACAGGGAGCCACACTGGGACCAGCAGGGCCACACTCCCCTTCCCCACCAAAGTCCCTTGGAGGGTCACAAGCACCGGGTCCCGCAGAGCTGGGTCCTGGCTGGAGCGCCTGACCCTCCTCAGATGTGGTCAGCACCGCGGCAGAGCCGGGGAGCTGTTGCACATCCCTGCATCAGGCTGCAGCTCCAACACTATTTCTTTGCTCTTTTCCTGGCGATTTGTCACAAAAATGCTGTTATGCTCTATCCTTCCCCAACATCTGTTAAAAAATGACTGTCTTTCCCTTTCTGAAAATCGGCCGCACACCAGCAAAGCGTTGGACTCAGGAGCCTTCTTTTAAGCACTTGGGTTTATAAACCTGTGCACAGAAAACTGGAGCCACAAATGTGGGAATTCCTTGCGCGGAAGCAGCTGGGAGGTGGCTGCCAGTTCCTATCAGCCATCAGTTGTTGGGGGCACGTGCGGTAGATTCTGGTTTCCTCCAGGACCTTCACACATCAGCCTGGGTGAAGCAGCTCATTAAAAGCAACTAATTTCTGCAGTCAGTTGTGACATGAATTTTTCAAGGTTAATTTAGTTTAGCACTGAGAGTCCTCCATTTACCTCCGAGGAGGGTGAACCACACACGCAGCACAGCCACTCCACTGCTGTCTCGCTCCTCTGCAGACTGTTCAGCATCGGGAGTTCAAATTTGGAGCAACCTCAGGGACTGCTAAGAGGGAGGGCACAGAGCTGTGATGGGGAAACCCAGCCCGGAGGATGCAAAGCCTTGGTACCACCCTGGCAGCTCTGGCCAGCTCAGTCTGTGCTTGATGCAGGCATCAGCTTTGCTTTGTCCTGAAATGAGCAATTCCTTCAAAAGTCCTTTTAACCATTTTCCTGAGCTTACAGGAATACTGGGGAAAGCAGAGTCTGAAACATGACACCTTCAGTAAAATGTGCATCAGCAACCATGTCCCCATGGAGGGCATCTGCCGCAGAGCCCAATTTTGCCCAATTTTGGGTGTGCCAGGGCTGAGAGTTGGGGCACAGGGAGCACTCTGAGCCCCGTCATCCCCACACTCTGCAGCGGGATGGCAGGGTGCTGGTCCCCGCATGGGGCTGCCCCCCATCAGACCCCCTTGTTCATGGTCCCAAGGTGCAACGTTGGAGGGGAGGCTGCCGAGCTCCGCTCATCCCACCTGAGCGAAGGCTGACTTGGCACTTACCAGCAGGCAGGGAAGGGAAATAGGCTGTTTAATGAACATATCCTGTGTTTACAGAGGACCTGCCAGCTATGACAATGCAGATGTTTCCTGTCTCCCAACATCTGCAAAGAGCCATTTGCTGGCTGAAAGCAATTCCCACCAGGAATCTCAGCACCGGGGCTTTGCTTCTGCAACAGCAGACAGCGACTGACCTCCAGTGAGCAGGGACGTGTCCGGGCGGTGACCGTCTCAGCCTCTCCATGGGTTAGTGCCCGCCTGCGGCTGGTCTGGTGCTGCACCTCCAGGGAGTAAAGCCGAGCTCAAAGGCCGGCACAGGCTTGGCGGCCCCACAGCATGACACAAGCCCTGACGGGGAGGGACGGGGCTATGCAGGATGTGGTGCTCTGCAGGTAGGCAGGAAGATGAGCATGTTGGGAGGATGTGACCATGTTTACCGCCCACCCTTGTTGAGTCTCTGTCCTTTCCTTGTCTGCCTGAGAGCACTCCGCCCCCCACAACCTGGAACCTTGGATGCCAGCATTGCCACCTCTTGTGGCTAGAGGCTGCGATTAGGAAGCAGCTAGAAGCCAGGTTCAAACCCTTTGCTGTCTTGAGGACAACCTCCTGGCAAGGCTGGGT
The DNA here is from genome assembly GCF_000687185.1 of Egretta garzetta. Classification (NCBI taxonomy): domain Eukaryota; kingdom Metazoa; phylum Chordata; class Aves; order Pelecaniformes; family Ardeidae; genus Egretta; species Egretta garzetta. Next base: position 150,315 of record NW_009266282.1, on the reverse strand, counting down.
GGAAACCTTCTCCCTTTCCTTGCCTGAACAAGCCAGTTTGCAGTAAAGACACTAAAGAGCAGCTGTAAACGTGCAAGGCAAAGCTGTTGGGAAACTGAGGAAGGGCTTGGCTGTAGCCCAGCATCAAGGACACTTTGCTAAATGGGAGTCCTGGGCGCTGGTCCCTTTTCTTTAGGATGAGTCATGTGAACAAATTCAGCTGTTTTTCTAGTCTCAAGACCAGCATCTGGACTGGAGCTGTGGCTCTGACTAGCCAGATACGCTACCAGGGAGTCACGGCCCAAATCTCCAGGTGAGGTGGCATCAGCCTGGGCTCTTCCACCCAAAGGCTGTTGGTGGGAAGCTCCCAGAGAGGGTTCCCTGCTGTGCCACTCTAGGAGGTTCACCAACCGTGCAGGTCAGTAGGAGAGGCGAGTCCTTTCCATGTTCCCCTGAGCAAGGCTAGTGCTCCCAAAATACAAGATCTGGGATTCAGAGGCACCTCTGGAGATCTCCAGTCTAACCCCTGCTCTGAGTGGGGCTAACATAGATTGGTCAGCGGAAGACTGTGGCCACGGTATCTCCAAGGGTGGAGATCCCTCAGCCTCATGGGTCCCTATTCCAGGGTCCAGCCACCCTCATGCCAAAGGGGATTTTTTGTTAAATCCCATTAGAATTTCCCTGTTTGTGACTTGTGCCTGTTGCCGCTACTCCTTTTCCTGTGTGCCTCTGAAAGGAGACCTGTTGTCTCTGTACCCTGCCGTTAGGGATTTGAAGACAGCTGACTACCAGACCCACTTTTCACCTTCTCCAGGCTGGAGAACCCCAGCTTTCTCAACCTCTCCTCCTATGTCCTAACCATCTCAGAGCCTCACCACTGGGCTCTCTCCAGTTTGTCAGTGTCATTTTTGTACTGGGACCCCCCAAAATTGGACACTGTTAATTCAGAAGTGGCCCCAAAAGTGCCATATAGAGGGAGATAATTACTCATCTCTTGATGCTCTTCAGTCCTCCTCAGTTGCACCTGGGGAGGTTTAACCTCATGCACCAGTACAGGCTGGGGGCTGACCTGCTGGAAAGCAGCTCTGCCGAGAGGGACCTGAAAGTCCTAGTGGATGACAAGCTGACCATGAGCCAGCAGGATGCCCTTGTGGCCAAGAAGGCCAATGGCATCCTGGGGTGCATTAAGAGGAGTGTGGTCAGCAGATCGAGGGAGGTTATCCCCCCCTCTACTCTGCCCTGGTGAGACCCCACCTGGAGTACTGTGTCCAGTTCTGGGCTCCCCAGTTCAAGAAAGATGAGGAACTCATAGAATCATAGAATGTTTTGGGTTGGAAGGGACCCCTAGAGGTCATCTAGTCCAACCCCCCTGCAGCGATCACGGACACCGCTAAGTAGATCAGCTTGCTCACAGCCCCATCCAACCCGGTCTTGAATGTTTCCAGGGATGGGGCCTCCACTGCCTCTCTGGGCAACTATGCCAGTGTTTCACCACCCTCGTTGTAAAGAATTTCTTCCTTATATCCAGTCTAGTTTAAAACCATTACCCCTTGTCCTGACACAGCTGGCCCTACTAAAAAGATTTTCCCCATCTTTCCTATAGGCCCCCTTTAGGTACTGGAAGGCCGCAATCAGGTCTCCCTGCAGCCTTCTTTTTTCCAGGCTGAACAATCCCAACTCTCTCAGCCTGTCCTCATAGGAGAGGTGCTCCAGCCCTCGGATCATTTTTGTAGCCCTCCTCTGGACCTGCTCCAAC
>NW_009266282.1:134342-148333 GCF_000687185.1 Egretta garzetta | reverse complement strand
GACAACAAAGATGATGAGGGGACTGGAGCATCTCCCCTACGAGGAAAGGCTGAGGGAGCTGGGCTTGTTTAGCCTGGAGAAGAGAAGGCTGAGAGGGGATCTCATTAACACGTACAAATATTTCAAGGGTGGATGTCACGAGGATGGAGCCAGACTCTTCCCACTGGTGCCCAGCAACAGGACAAGGGGCAATGGGCACAAACTGAAGCAGAAGCGGTTCCAGTTGAACGTGAGGAAGAACTTCTTTACTTTGAGGGTGACAGAACCCTGGAACAGGCTGCCCAAGGGGGTTGTGGAGTCTCCTTCTCTGGAGATATTCAAAGCCCACCTGGATGATGTCCTGTGCATCCTGCTCTGGGTGAGCCTGCTTGAGCAGGGGGGTTGGACTGGGTGATCTCCAGAGGTCCCTTCCAACCCTTGCCATTGTGGGATTCTGTGATTCTGTGTAATTACATGTGTGAAGTCTCCTGGGAACCACAGGAGTGCAGAGCATGATGGGACCATGGCACACACCACGCAGAAACCACCTTCTCTGAGGAAGGGCACCAGGGATGGTTTGCTTTTAACCAGTTCAGCACCAATGAGTCACAACACTTTAAATGGAAAAGTGTGAGAAGTCTTGCAGCAAAGAAGTCCTATTTTCATCCCAGTTCACGACAAAAAGCCAGGCCAAACTAGCAAGACACCAAGTGGAATGGAAACACTGACTGGCTTGCTTTGCTTTGCTATTTAATAGCAAAAAATCCAGTACTCCCTATTCGCCTGCATCTCCTTTTCCTTTCCCATCTTGTCATCTTTCCAAGAACCTGAAGATGGTTTAGAGCCTGCAGTGGGTTTTCCCCTCTCTGCCTAAGGGGCTCACCACCATGCCCACCAACTCACTGCACAGGGCCCCTCGTCTTGCGGCTCCCTCAAGGTGTCTGAGTGTCTTGGACCATTGCCACTTGGGCTTCATTCGAATTGCAGAGCTGCAGCAAGGGAGAGGCCCCAGCAGGCTGAGGGGGGTCCTTTTTTGTTGGGGACCTCAGAAATACTGGCACCCTGCAGCCCGAAGGGAAGGGAAGGGAAGGGAAGGGAAGGGAAGGGAAGGGAAGGGAAGGGGGTACCAGACCCACTCATGGGCACATCAGCTGGCGCAGGGTGATCTGGGTTGGGCTGCCCGGGTTGAGTTAATCCATTGCGAGAGGGGAAGGTGTGCAAGCCCAGAGCACGTGTGAGCCACCTCCCCAGATGGGATATTAATGTTCCACAGGATAGCAGAGCCAAATCCTCCCCTCTCCTGAGCGTGGTGCCCATATGCTGGCGTGGAGCTGGGGCAGAGTGAGCAGCGAGCCTGCTCCCACCCACCCACGCAGGACTCAGGATGGCTCTGGTTTCTATCACACTGTGTCAGGGCCCTTCCCAAGGGACGTAAACTAAATGCTGTGCCAAGAGACATCTCTCCCCCGTCCCTCATGTGGGAGCAACCTTGGACAGCAGATTGTTTTGCTTGTTGTGGTTTCTTTGCCTCCGCTCATCACAAACCCAGGGAGATACTGGGAAGGGCTCCTAGTCAGAGCAGAGTGTGGCTGGGGGAGCCCCCACGGCCAGCCTGTGTGTTGCAAAGCTGCTGTCCTCCAGAGAAGCTGCTGGAGCCGACCCTCTTTTCTTATCTGCACTGCTTCACTGCTAACAAAGCTAGGCTTTTGGAGGGGCATGGTAGGCTCTGAGCTGATGGAGGGCTTTTAGTTCCAAGTTTTCCTCTTGTTCCCCCTGAGCTACAACGATCCTTTTCCTGACTCTTTGGTTTCGCACTCCAGCGACAAATCTCTGGAGTGGGGAGTGTCTGGGCATGGCCAGGTCCTCACCTGGGCTGACCTGTGTGCTTTCCCTAATGCAATGTGCCAGGAGCAAATATTTCTTCTGATGTCTCATGCGCTGCGGTACTGGAGCAGGTTCTGGGTAAGGATGCCACCCTTGGTGAGGGTTTCTACCTGCACTATTTCAGATGAACTCTCTTCCTACCAGCATGGAAACATGGAGGTAAATGCCCTCCCTGCAGACTGAACAAGTGAATCCACCTGCATGGAGCCGAAAAGCTCTCTCAGCCCTGCCCAGCTCCAGTCTGGAGCAGCTAACTAGCAGGCCAGGCTGGGCTGGGGGCTGCAGGGAAGGCTGTCTTGTCACCAGTGGACCCAGGTGTCACCAGGAACAGCCCCTCCACCTCTCGATGCCTGGTTTCTCTAGACCCCAGGAGGACACAGGACTGGGAGCAGGGTGAATCCCCTCTGGCAGTCCCAGAGGAGGCATGTTGGGTACTTGGTGGATGGTTTCAAGCTGGGGGTGCAAGACAAGGGTACTGCAGCACAGACTGCTCCTTACTGTCCTGAGGTGTCACCCCCCCTTGGGGTCCTTCCCATCGGGGAGGGGACCACTGGCTCCAGGACAGCTGTGGACCTGTGCTGTGCATCTGGAGCTGTGAAGCTGCAGACTCGGCTTGGATGCTGCGTGGGTGAAGATCACAAAATCATAGAATTGACTCATAGAATTGTTTAGGTTGGAAAAGCCCTTTAAGATCATCAAGCCCAACTGTTACCCTAACCCTGCCATCCCACCACTAAACCCTGGCCCTAAGCACCTCGCCTGCCCGGCTTTCAAATACCCCCAGGGATGGGGACTCGACCCCTTCCTGGGCAGCCCCTTCCAGTGCTTGACAGCCCTTTCGGGGAAGGAATTTTTCCCAATGTCCAACCTAAACGTGCCCTGGCACAACTTGAGGCTGTTTCCCCTCATCCCATCGCCCATTCACTAGGAGCAGAGCCCAACCCCCGCCCCTCGGCTCCCCCCTCCTGTCAGGCAATTGTAGGGAGTGATAAGGGCTCCCCTCAGCCTCTTCTTCTCCAGGCTGAACACCCCCAGATGATGGAGGGGGCAGAGATTGTACCCCAAATCATTCATTTTCCTGACGAGCTGTGGGACAGCCTTGATGGCCTCCAGCCCTCCCTGCCTGCCAGCTGTCCCGCCTGGAGGAGCACAGCCTAGCAGTGGGAGCAGAGCCCCGGCTCCCTACCCCGATGCTGTCAGGCACACCAGGCTGGGCGTGGAGGATGCCCCAAACGCCTCAAAAATAGAGGAGGTGAAAAACTTGTGGGAATTGAAGCCAAAAGTGGACAATTTAGCCACTGTTCCTAGAAAAGCTTACTCAGAGCCAGGCCTCCATGCCAGTGGGCATGGCTTCGCCCCCCATCTGCATTTCCCACTCTCAGCCGTGCAAACCCACACACAGCGATGGACGATGTGGGGGCCCGGGCTCTGAGACAGCGCTGCTGATGCATCCCCAGCAAAAAGGGGGGTTAACTCCGGAGCACAGGCCACAGCAAAGCAAACAGGAGGGAAGTAATCAGGAATGAGAGACAAAAGCACAAGCGAAGCGCTGTGGTCTGGCAGCCGGAGTGCTGTGCTGGGAAAATCCTCTGATTTATTGCAAGAGGTCTGGCAACTTGAGGAAAGGGGAACAGGGCCCTGAACAGTTTCTAAGAAGCAGCCACTCCCTGAGTCTTTTCCCCGGGAGATTTTCTACGCGATGGGGCAGAGGGGGTGTGGGGCCACGTGGCGCAGGAGCCTCGGGGCTGCCCTGCTCCCTGTGCTGCAGCCTGAGCGGGGATCTGGCAGCTCACGGTGGGTGTCCCTTGGGAAAGCTGGCTGCAAAAGCAAACCAGCCATTTGTGGTGGGGAATTTCAGAGGTGAGCAAGTGGGGCAGCAGCCACGCTGCTCCTTGCCTTGCTGTGGAAGCCAGCACACCCTGACCGTGCCTGGCTATCCCAGCCTGGGGAGCATGGTGGGTGAGAATATCCGACCTTCTCCAGAACAGACCAGGGACTGTAGGCAGCTGAGCGTCCCAGTAGAGGTAGGTGTCCTGGCCTGGTGGGTGTCTGTATTCAGGGTGGCTTGGCTAAAGCAGCTCTTGTGCGATAGGGAGTGGCCCTGGAGAGCCCTTTGGAGAAATGCGCAATTGCCCCTGCCCTCTCCAGCTCTCAGAGCTCTCAGAGCCCCTTGCAAACCTCCTTGGACTCATGGCTGCTGTGCAAGGAGGGCCACAGCAGCCCCAGCCTGAATCTGGGTCACCTCCTCCCCACTCCATCATGTCACACAGTCCCGCTGAGACTGAAGTGTGCTGTGATGAAGCCACGGGCGCTCTCCATGCCCCACGTGTTTTGCTTTGGCTGTGCCACCAGGACGCCAGCAATGGGACAGGGGTGCCACATGCCCCCGGCTGCGGGACAAGGCTGCGGGATGAGGCTGGGCTGGGCTGTCCTCCTCCCCGGGGCCCTGCGGCACAAGAGTGGGGCCAGCCCAGCAGCCTGGATGCCTTCCTGCATGGGCCTGGCGCTGGCCCCCCGTCCTCCTGGCTGCAAAAAACATGCACTGAAAATGTCACTACTGGGGTCCCTGGGGAAATGAGAGCATTGATTCAGGCTTATAAGTGACATCCCCACTTAAAAACATATTAGCTTCCTGGCTCCTCCTGCTCCCACTCACCTGGGAGCAGCAGGGCTCTCGGTGCAGGACCTCAGCCCCAGCGGGGCTGGTTTTGCAGGTATTTTGGCCCAGCACCCTCTGAAAATTGGAGAAAGAGTTCCCGCGCTTCCAGATGGGCTCCCAAAATCAGTGGGAGTTTGCTGAAAGTGTGATGTCAGGAGCTCAGGCTCCAGCCTGCTTCACCCCATCCCAGGGGCAATGCTAGGGAGATGTCTTGGATAGGAATGCGCTCTGCTCCTGCCATGGGTCTGTTCCCCAGTGTGCAAGGGGACCTGCTGCCACTGCATGCCCTGGGGCTCCAGGGTTCATCTCCAGTCCCACTACACATCCCTGGAGCAATTACCGTCTGAGCTAGGGGAGCCAGCACTGCTGAGCAGGGCACAGAGCTGCCTGCCCAGGACAGACAGGAACGTGCTGTGGGTTTTCCCCTGCTTGTTCCCAGCTCTTACAACAGGCTCAGCACTTCACAAACAGGATTTACCCACAACCCAGGACGTATTACTGAAAAATCAAACAACAAACACATTCTTCTCCTGAATTCCTGGGCTCCTTCGGCTTCTGACCTCCTGAATGGACCCTGGCAGCCCACGTGCTCAGGGAAGGGTTGGTTTGCTTTCCTGAAGCCTCTGTGTGTGCGAGGTCCCACCCTGGTATGTGCACAGCCTCCCAGGGTGGCCGAAGGTTGCTCTGTGGATCTGCACGCTGGGTGACCTGTGAGCCCGGCCGTGCTGCCCGCAGGCAGGCAGGCAGCCCAGTGCATGAACCGGCTGCCAGGAAACCACAGGCAGCAGCACCGGGCAGGTCTTGCGCTCCATTTAAAGGCAGTGTGAGGCATGAACTGCACTCATCTGACCTTTGTTCCTAGGCAAGTCCTTTCTTGGCCGGCTTTGCAGGCTTGCTTGAAGGATTCAGCGGGCTTGGGGGATCTCGCGCTGGGTTGCTGGGCCCCAGTGCCTATCCCTGCTCTTCAGATTGGGAAAAGGGGTCTGCCAAGCTCTTTTCATTGCCTTTTGCTCCTGATGAGAGCTTTCATCCCGCAGAGGGGACACAGCCACAGACGGGAGGATGGAGGGGATCCAATGGGCACAGATGAGCCATGGACGCACAGAGCTGTGCCCCCTGCTCCACCATGGGCCATCGTGATGTTCAGCCTGAGCTCTGGCTTCAGATGTGCCCCAGACCCTGGTGCCTCTGGCCAGGTAGGAGCCCTGGGAACAGCTTTGCTCCAGTGGGAGTGGGGGGACAGCCAGCAACCATCCAGCCCAAGGCTCCCATAGCCAAGGCAGAGCCCTTCCCTGCACCAGCACCTTCTCTGCTGCTGCGAGTGATCCATGTGGCGAGCCAGTGAGCGAACAAACCTTGGAGAAACAGGCATTTGCCTCGCAGGCAGCCCATCGTGGCAGGTTTTCACATGCTTTTCCACTCCAAGAAGCTGCCGCAGGTTTCCATCCCAAGAAGCCCATTTGTCAGCAGCAGCTGTACGTAAATAAGAAGGGGAATTGGTGGGTGGCAGGGAGTTCCCACGAGGATCAGGATGGCAGGCCTGGGGAAGGGTCAGACACAGCGCCGCTCCACCCATTGCACCTGCTGCTGTGGGTTGCACACAACTGCACAGTTGTAGGGGAAGGTAGGTTCTCTCAGCCCAGGGCAATCCCAAGCAGATAGAAGGGATCTCAACAGCAAGAAAGGTGGGGAGAGAGGCAACAGGGTGAGGCAGGATGGTGAGAAGCATAGGGGCACCTCGTGCTGCCCGTTTGCTGCCCTGAAGCCAACTCCAGCCAGCCAACCCTGCTTGTGCTCCCCTGGACACTTTCCCTGGGCAACCTCTATCCCTGTATCCTGGGAATATATCCTCTCCAGAAACCCTGTGGATTGCAATCCAAAGGGACATACAGGCAGTGTCAGACCAGGGCTCTCCATACATCCTGGTCTTGGTAAAGGTTGGAGGGGAAAACGCTGCCTGCGTCTCAGTGTCTGGCTCTTCCAGAGCTCTGCAGGTCAGGGTCAGGCTCCTGCCCATCCCTTGGCTTTAGTCCAGCCTTGACCAGCCAATGCTGTGGGGTGCAGAGGGATCTCAGCTGCCTGCACCACCCCAGGAGCTGAAGTTCCCATGCAGAACCTTATAGACACCCATCACAGGGTGCCCCCAGACTGCAGCTCGCCGGGGAAGCAGAAGCGAGCTGACACCATCTCCAAGAGTTGCTGTGCTCCTTGGGATCCACTGCTTGCCTGAATGTTTAGTTTTTGCATTGCCTCATCTTGGCCAGACTTTTATGGCTGGCTGGGGACTTGGGCTTGTTCTGAACTCTCGTGCCCTGTGCATAGTTTGCATTTCCTTGCTGTGATTCAGGGGACAGGCTGAACTCTGGAAGCTGGGGGATGGCACCTCCTTGCAGTCCTTGCACTCCTCGCTTCCCTGAGCAGCACAGATACCTCCACAGGTGCTGGGAGGGCTCCCCAGGGCCCCTCGCAGTGGGAGGGTGCCACAATGGGCAGCTGGTCCCACAGAAAAGCACCTGCATGATGCGACCCAGGGCCATGCATAGCCCCCCACTCCTTGCAGCCTTCAGATGCCACCCCAGAGAGACCACGAGACTTTGGGGGGTTTCAGGCACATCCCTGCCTGCTGCCCACCCGGTGGCAGGGGGACAGCCCCTCCTCCAGGGTGGTGGCAGCAGCCCTGGGGGGGCTGAAGCACATCTATCCCTCATTGCTACCCGCACCTACCCCTCGTGCCACCCCACCCAGCACAGGCAGCAGTTGGGATACCACCTCAACCCTTGCTTTTCATGGGATGGGAGTCACAGACACCACAAACTCCACTGTGACCAGGCCAGCTCAGACCAGAGCAGCCCCTGCACCAAGCAGCTGCGATGGAGAGGATGTGCCCAGGGGAGATGGGAGATGGGACACTGGACATGGATCAAGCTCCGGTTCCCCCTTCCAGCCCTCCCTAGCCCACCTGTATCCATGCGGCCTCTGGCACGCCATCCAGGCTGGGTTCCTCCCCCAGCCTTGCCTTTTCTGTCCATCTCAGGACTAGCACTCAGAGCTGTCTGATCCCAGGACACCGCTGGCCATTTCACTTCTTTTGGCTCCCTAACATGGGAAATATTTTGGGTTTGGGCAATTTTTCAAGCGCTTGCATCTCACAGACACGTCCATCCTCCCAGCGGAGAGCTGCAGAGGAGGGAAGGAGACGAGGAGATGTGGGGAGCCCCTGACCCAGCATGGCCGCTGGTTTATTTATGCATGTCTGGATCAGAAATGCAGGCGCAGCTGCCAACAAAGGCCCTGCATCCTCCCAGATCTACACCCATGAGACCCCAGCCCCTGATGGACCTGAGAAGAGTATGAAACACACCACAGAGCCTCGATGAGCTGTACAAAGTCATCCAGAGTCCCAAGGTGATGGACAGGGGGTTTGCTGGTCACCAGGGCAGTTGCTAAAGACTTGCTGCAGTTTCTCTCTCTGCCAGGGGACACTCCGCAGGAACGGGCACCCTTCCTGAGCATCCCTCCTTCCTGAGCATCCCTCCTTCCCTGCCCTCCTGTCCCCAGGATTCAAGCTTGGGCACCTTCACCCCCTCCCTGGGAGCCTGGGGACTGCTCATTTTGGAGGCCCCAGGGCTTAGTGACCATGGGGAGGGAGAGTAAGGGGGGGCTGTGAATAAGCCAGCATCAGCCATGCCACATTGCTTCGGTGGCTTTCTCAGTTGTCTTTCCTTGCCAGAGGCAGAGGCACAAAACAGTTGGCCCACATGAAACCTGTCTTTTTTCCAGATACCTTTATGATGTGAAGGTGGCCCGTGGGGAGAAGTGGTCCTCTGCTAACTGGAGGGCAAGTGTGAATTCAGAGGAAAGAAAGGAGCAGCCTGCAAACCTCAGACCAGCGATAATATTAAACCTAAATGAGCCAAGTTTTTACCCCAGGAGCTGATGGCATCTGTGGTCCCAGCCACAGAGATCTGGGCTGGAAATGGGGAAAGAATGAGCTGTATGAGGTGTTTGGTGGTTGCCAGCTGTTTGGTGACACTGTCCCCAGCATCTGACCTTTTGGGAGAGTCACTGTCCTGCAGACTCGCCAGGGTGACGTCCCAGTGTCACCAGCCCACAGCCCAGCACAGGCACAGGCAAACCAAGGGACGGCGGTCACTCCCCACTTCTACTCTGTCCCCACCTAAGTTCTAGTCCAGTTTGGAGATCCCTGGTCTTGCTGGTGGCACTGTAGGGCCAGCAAGCAGGGAAAGTCCTCGCAGACTGTTTGAGGACTGGAGCTGCTTGCTGCAGGATCTCAAGAAATGGGTGGGATGGAGGAGAGAGAAACAGGCGAGTCCTGACTGAGCCTGGGAGGGCAGATACACCCGTAGCTCTCCAGGTGGAGGGAGCAGCTCTGCCATGGAAGGGGACACAGCCTGTCTGGAGAGGGACCTGCGTCCCTGAAGCCCTCAGACCCATGCATTTCCAAGCACAACTCGTTGCAGCAGAGATCATTAGCAATACTGCCAGCTAATTAATCTGAGCACTCAGTGTGAGCTCCCATAAAACTGCCTTAATAGACTTTCAGCTGTACTCTGTGAGAAAGGCTGGTCTGCATGTCTTTAAACAGGAGGAAAACCCCACACAGCCCTGTCCCTGGAGGTCCTTCCCCCTTTAAATGCTCCGGTGGGGTCTTTAACAGCCAAGGAAGGGATAGTGCAGTGGGAGTTATTGGCTGGTCCCGCCAATAACTGGAGAAATCACCTGCCAATATGGGCTCAGAACCTCAAGATAAAGGGGACCAAGATAAAGGATGCCTAAACCCCCCCGAGAGGGAAGAGGCCCTCAGTAGCTGTGGAGCACAGTGCTGTTTAGAGGGTTGGCCCCAGACAACGCAAATCCCAGGGGACTTCCCAAATCCCAGGAGCAGCCTGACCACTTCACTGCCAAGGTCCCTGAGTGGGGACCACAAGGTCTGGGGACTTCAGAAATGGAGGAATGGAAGGAAGGGGACAGGAGGGTAGGGGGCTCCTATATTGAACTGGCATCCTGCTCTGACCACAGTTTCCTCAGCTTCATCAAAGGAAGTTGGAGACACCCGTGCCCAGTGACCCCCTCAGCTGAGCTCTATCCATCAGGCTCGGAGCCCTGTTCACATCAGTTAAAAACATCCAATTTGACTAATCTGGGACACATTCTTCCCTGATGGGCTCTGAAACCCCAGATCTGTGTGCAAAAGCCATTCTTTGGCTCAGCCTGGGCAGCCACGCTTCCCCTGGTCTCCGTGGACCACAGTGCATCAGCCACCCTCCCTCTCCATCTTCAGGGCAGGACAAAGGCCTCCAGGTCACACCACAGCCTGCAGCCTGGCAGCTTGACCTCAAGACCTGTCCTCAGAGGCTCTGCACAGTCTCACAGACCTATGGAGGGTTTGGGGGGCTTCCAGTGCCACACCAGTGTCTGCTGGGAGGGAACAAACCTGACGCGAGGGCAGGAGCCTGGAGCAGCCAGTGCAAGAGGAGGTGCATGTCCCTGAAGCCCAGCCAGTCCTCCTGAAGGGCACCTGGCAGCTCTGCTGGGGGATGCTGGGACCCAGGGCCGCACGGTGGAGAAGACAGCCATGGAAACCAGTGCTGGATTCTCACCCCCCCGGTGTCCACCATCCCTGGGTGTGCGCCCCAGCTGCACAGCTCATTCTCGCTGTTCAAACCCTCTGCTATTTCTCCCAGAGCCTGGGGATGGCATTGCCTCCTCATTTTTCTGGATGTGTGGCAAGGGCTTTCCCGCATCCTCTGTGCCAGGTGTGCTGCATCCTGCAAAGAGCGAGAGTGCATGGATGAGGCTTCTTTGGGTAGAAAACAGAGAGGTGCCCCATTTAAATCAGAGCTCTTCACTCATTTTCAGCTTCGAGTAAGAGTTGACCAGGAAAAAGGTACAAATGCACATTTCCGGGGTGGTGCCACTGATATGTGAGGATTCAAAACACAAGGACTAAAGCCATGGGATATGGATGTCAATGAAAAAAGTAGGCACCAGCCCACAGGACCTTCCTGGCAAGGGATCTCTGGGGGCAAGGACGGCAGGAAAGCTGGTAGCTCCCCACCAGGGCTCTATCTCAGTTTCACGGGAAATGTTCACAGCACAGAGAAACACAGGACCTGCCAGGAGAGGAGCGGGAGGGCTGCAAAGCCCTCGAACGCCAGAGCATGGAAGAGAAGAGCACATGCGCAAGGCTGAACCTGGAGGGGTAACACAAGTGAGTGGGATGCTGACGGGAAAGCAGAGGCTGCTGCATGCAGGGGCACCGCAGGCAGAATGAAGAGCATCTGCAGGGAGGAAGATGCGGTTTGGTGCGCAGCAGGAAACAAGAACAGAGGAGGATGCAGGGAATGCAGAGGAGTTTGGTGCTTTCTTTTTCTAGCGCTAATCTTCATAAAAATCCAGACGTGACCAGATAGTTAATGAAAGGGGAGGTGAGGAAACAGGCCAGAATGGGAGAGGAGGGATAAAGGAGCATGTAGAGGCATGGGATGTGTTCAGGGTGGGGGGGCTGGGCAAGCTCATGGGGATGCTGGGGAGAAGAGGGAGGTGGGGTGGAGAGCAACAAACCCAGCTGCAAAAAGGGGAGGGATTATCAACCCATCATCAGAGTGATATAGGACCAAATCGGGGTGAAGTATTAAATGGTTTAATAGCACTAATGCCATCAATTCACACCAAATAAGCCTCATGTCCTCTTTTCACGGGACCACTGGCCTGATGGAGAGGAAGCAGTGATGCTATGAGGTGTATCAGCGCTTTGGGCTGCCCTGCATCTCCAAAGGGGTCCACAGCCCAGCATCAGCCCTGTTCAGGGGAGATCTTGTCCAAACTGAGGGGATCAGTGTAAAGCATTGCCACCACGAGGCAAGCCATGTCCTCCCCTTCCCCACACACTGCCCAGCTTCTCAAACACCTCCCCCCTGCCTTTCCTGGGTACAGGTTTTCATCCACACAAATGCTCCATCGGCTCTTGAATGGGTCTTTGATGTCGGCCATGTTTTCCAGGCAGCTGGTTCCCTGAACTGAGCCAGGGCAGGGCTACCCAAACACTTGTGCCAGCACGGGGGGTGTGAAGGGCTGGGAATGAGCAGCTGGGGACGAGGGACCAGGCTGTGTCTCCAGGAGGCACGGACGGATTACGGCAGCTTAACACATGCATCAAAATCCAGCCCCCCTGGATGACTGTCAGGCTGCAGGAATGGTTCAAGGGAGGTCATTGGGGCTCTCTCCTGGATTCCTGGACTGTATTTTCCCTCCTGATGAAGGTGGTGTGGCTCTAATGCATGAGCAACATCAGTGGATTTGGGCTTTACAGGGTTGCAAGCACTCAGGGTGTGAAGTGTGGGTCTGGAGGAGACATCAGCTGTGAATACAGCATGGGGCCAGCAGCAGAGCCTGAGCGGGTGCAGGCTGTGTGCGTGTGTAGAGGGGTGCTGGAGTGGTCACCAGCTAAAGAGGAGTCTGCAGAGCCCAAAAGCAAAACTGGGCAAAACTAGTCTAGGAGTGAGGAAGGCTCTGATGCACCACTATGGAGCACTAGGAAAGGACTTGAGAAGACTTCTGCACTGTTGCAGGGCTTCGTGGTGCCAAGCCTGGTCTCCCAGAGGATAACAAAGACCTGAGCATCCCCTTCACAGAGGTGATCCTAGCCTGCGAGCTGCTCCCATCTCACTGCATCAGCTTTTCCCTGAGGTCATACCCTGAGTGGTGGGATGGAGTCAGACCTACACTGGGCTGCATCTAAGGATGAGGCAATACCATGGAAGTGGCCTTGCTGGCTGGTCATGATGCCTGCTGGGTCAGCACGCAGAAAAGCCCCAGCTGCACGCAAAAATATTCCCTCCTCAGCAACTGGGAGCGGCAATGGAGACTCTCAGCTTGTGGAAATATCCCTCCCAGCACATCTGTGCTTAGGCGAACTGGTTCACGCCAAAGGCCAGAGCTGATCTTGCTTCTGAGCCTGGTCCTTGCTGCAGCACTGAGGGCTGAGAGGATGCAGCCTGGGATGACCATTGCCTGGCGCAAGGAGCATGAGTGAGCAGCCTTGGACTTCATCCATGCTCTTTGGCCTTGCTGATTTGAGTCTCCCCCACAGGGACTTCACATTTCTCAGGTCTGGTCCTCTTCAGGAGCCACGGTCACAGCTGAGACATCCAGACATCCCTCTGTTATAGTCCCTGGGCTCTGACCACACCAGGGTCCTGTCCTACTCCTACCCAGCAGCCATGGTGACACCTCTGCCTGGGTCTCCTCTGATGGGCTCAGTGAAGTCACATGTGGGGTCTGGTGCCACCAAACTTGGCAGGAGGGTTTTCAAAGCCCAAGAACAAGAACTAATCCAGGATTCAGTGCTTAGAAAAGGGCTTTGAGCTCCTCTTGGTTACCAGAGAGCTGAATACAGCCCAAGAAATCTGAAGATCTCCAGCTTTGCAATTATCCTGCTGTGCATTTGAGCCCCTGTGGAGCTGAAATCAAACCTTTGATGGGGAAGAAAGGGAGGGCAAGACCTTCCCAGCAGCTGTGACAGATGAGGCAGCTTCAGCCGATGTGAGTGCAGGAAGCCCATTATCTCCAAAATACTCCGGTGCTCAGGGAACCAGCTGAGTGCTGGAGCTGGAGGGATTTATTTATTGCAGGTGTCTCTGGAGCTGCGGCCCTGCCCAGGCACACCTTGGGGATCAGGTCACCATCTCTGTCCCCAGGCTGGCCAGTATGAGAACAGCTTCAGACCAGCGCCACATCCCAGGACTTGCCTCACCGCAGCAAAAAGAAAAAAAAAATCTAAGGTGAAAAAGGAGGCACTTTCCTTTCACCTTGATGCCTCCAGTGCCCCCCTGATGTTGCCATAAGGCTTACTCTGCTTGCCAGAGCTTCCCTGGGAAACAACCGTGCATTTGATGCTTCTGGTTTGGAGATCATTTGCACCACAAAAGATGAACTCAGATGGTTCGGGGCTTATAGCACCCCTGGGTGCCCCTGTCAGATGAAAATCCAGAGCCACAACAGAGCTATTGCTGAAACCCAGCCAGGAGAGAGGTCCTAGAGGTGAGTGCACAGCAAACGTTGCGTTGCTGTAATTGATGTCTGAACTCTGACTGTCTGGGCTAGTGCCGCGCCCCCAGCCCCGTAGCCTGAACGTTCCCACCAAGGACCAAGCCTCCATCAGCTCCTGGAGAGGACACCAAGCCGGAGGCAGCCCAGCCTTAGGGCAGCTTGCAGGAATTTGCTGAGGGCTGTTCCGAGATAGCAGGCTGGGTTAAACCACAGTGCCCAAACTGGGGGGCTGATCGCCTCCAGCAGCCTGCTTCACGCACACAAAAGCCACCGAGGCGAAGGGTTCTGGAGCAGGGGATCGCGCCGAGGCACCCTTTCTGAAGCGGAAAAACCGCGGAGGCAAAAGGCGAAAAAGCACAGGGAGAGGGGACCCCATCCCCCCCATCCCTCCCCCCTC
>NW_009266282.1:129237-134166 GCF_000687185.1 Egretta garzetta | reverse complement strand
AGAATGGTGAGGACAGTGGCTGTCTCAGGTGTGAGCAGGTGGGTGATCTGCTCTGCCTGGTGGCAGAGCTGAAAGAGGAGGTGGAAAGATGAAGGAGCATTAGAGAATGCGAGATGGGGATAGACTGGTGGAGCCGCACCCTAGCATCCCCCAGGCCAAGGCAGCAGATGGAGGCTCCGCAGGAAGCAGAGGATCCCCAGCCCTCTTGCCAGCAAGCAGAAGTTAGGGACGCAAGTGACAGTGGGGAATGGAAAAAGGTCTCTGCTCGGGGCAAGAGGAGAGTCCCCTCCCGGGCTCCCTCACCTTCCCAGCTGCTCTTGCGTAACAGATATGGGGCTCTGGAAGTCGAGGGCCAGGCAACTGAGGATGGGGATGAAGGTCCATCCAGGGGGTTGGCTAGGGAGGTAGGTCACCCCTACCTATCAAGACTGACTGTACAAAGAAAAAAAGAAGGGTAATTGTTGTGGGTGACTCCCTTCTGAAGGGAACAGAGGTCCCGATATGCCGCCCAGACCCATCCCACAGGGAAGTCTGCTGCCTCCCTGGGACCCGGGTCAGGGACATTGCAAAGAGACTCCCTGATCTGGTACGGCCCTCTGACTACCATCCACTCTGTTATGTACTTTTGCGGTGGGGTACAGAACAAGAATGAAGAAGGCTGATTTCTGGCTTCCTTTAGCTGATGCATGGTCAGGGTCAAGTCAAGCCTTCTGGAGAAAAAGGTGGTTATGCTGCCCTTCAGAGCAAGGAAAACTGTGCCCCATGAAGTCTCTTGAACCCCTTGGGTCAGTGCTGAAGGGATGTGAGAAACAAGGAGAGCACCTGCAGCAAGAGTCTGCGTTTTGGCAGCAAGAGGTGACAGGAACAAAAACTTTCCCCAGCTACAAGATGGGATATGTAGAATTTACTTCTACTCAAAAAAAGTCAATGAATTGCTTGACTGAGAGCAAAATTAAAGAAAAGGACTCACCCTGAGAGAAAATTGTGGGCATCAGGGAGACTTATTTCTATTTTTCCGTACTTGGTAATTTTCAGTCTCTGGATTAAAAAGTTCATTATCCTAGCTTCTATTCTAATAAAACACTGTCTGTATAGTTCAAAAGCCCTATTTTGTCTATGTAATGCACCATAAAATGTACATATACAAATTCAAATATATATATATATATACACGCACACACCTGTAGCATGATAGGAGCTATTGGCACTGGAGAGCCTAAAGCTACATTTTTGTAGAAAGGACTGATAAAGATCATGTTTGGCATGAAGAGTATCATCTTTACTACTAGTGATGATGAGAGAAAATACCACGTATTGTTCCTCTTTGCCTAACACTATATGATTTTAAGCACTGGTGACAGACATGTATTAAAAAAAAAGTAAATGAGATGCACAAGGGATTAAAACTTTTCCAGAGATGTTAATAAAAAAATATTCCAACAGTTCATGCAGTATTGGAAGTTAAAAAAAGCCAAAACAACCAATACTGCAAAGTGAGAAAATTAGGTCTAAGGGCTTCCTATTATCTCCAAATGCTTCTCATTTTCTCACTATTGAGCCAAGTTATTAATTTATAATGAAGAAGAAAAAACATATGATAAAACACATCTTGCAGCCATTTTTAATCTATCTACTGGCCTTCCAGAGAAACAGCACTGACTGGATAAATGCCTTTGGAAGACAGCACTTGCATAAATCTTCTGCCGCTAATTTCTAAAAATATATCTAACATTTGCAGAAAGTATGGAATTGCTGACTGCAAAAAATAACTCAAAAAAGTAGGAAGTAAAATTGTATATACATAAATATAATATATAGTAATGTATGTATACACATATACACATGCATGAATACATTACACATACATTTATTTAAGGAAAAGTGGTTTAAGAAGCTGGTTTGTTGAGTATTTCTCAAAGTCAGTGCAGGGTTCCATTGGTAAACCCTTCAGAAAACCAGCAAAAATTTATGAAAAAGATTACAAATTCTGAGGAACTAATCACAAATTTGAATGATTCAGTGAATAAAGACTGTGTTACAGGCCTAGGAACAGAAATTACAAAATCAAGTACATACATAGATGGAGGCTTCTGAGACCAAGCATGTAAAAATCTAAAGGACTGTCTGTCTCACTCACACACCTCATGGATGCCAGACAGCAATTTGCAGCCTCAGGCTCCTTCCTAGACCTAAGACTAGTAATGGAAGATCATCATATTGTGTTATTAGAGAATTTGACTGCCAGCCAGGAGCTGGTACATGCTCACATTTACATAGCAAGCAGAGGATGTGGACTCAGTGCCCACAGCAGTTCTGTAGAGTTTCATGTAAGTAGAGTACTGGCTTCCAGGCCCTGCCTTCAGGGATTACTACTTCTGCCTTATATCCAATGGCTCTTGAACGCAGAAGCGAGCTCCTTCTTCAGGAATCAGAACCAAAGTTTTATTTCTTGTGACAACTCCCATTCCCTGGTAAACACCCATAAAAGCATAACAAATGTATCTTTGCCTCCATCTCTCCCCAGTTCTCTGATTAATTACATTAGCTTGCACGCATTTTCCCCTGAATAATACGTTAGGTATAGTTAACCATCGTGATACTTAGGGGATCTCAACATTGTCTTGGGATAAGTAATATCTGTGAGACTGCATACATCTACAGATATCTTGGGTTTTAATTACATTTAGAGCAAGACAGAAACACTCAGTTCAGCTGAAGTGCCATAGATCTGGACACATACAGATGAAAACCTTCATGAGTCTTAGAAACTTTTCTAACAATTACATGAATAATCAGGAAGGGAATCTCAGTCATCAGAAGCAGCTAAGTGAGCATAGGGTAGGTGAGGCAGATTTCATTCAAAAGTCTGCCAAATTTCATTCTTGTTGCCTGTGTCCTTCTTTGGACCTAGCTGGAGATGCCTGGCTGCAAACAGCTAAGCCTCAAAGCAGACAAACAATGCATCGTCGGACTTGACTAACTGGTACCAGAAAGAATTATTCTGCTCAAAGTTAAGCATTTCATAACCATTATCTATCAAGTTTTAAAAGAGTAGGATCATACTTTTGCAATAATATTTTATATATATATGTTATATTGCAATAATAATATTATGCATTTCAAAACAAGATAACTCATGAAGGTGAACTTTAATGTTCCACTGACTGTAAGTGTCTTTTGACATACTTTTAAAAATCACCTACAGAATGTTCTTATGATGGGAACATGTCCAGAGGACAGCAACCAAGCTGGTGAGGGGTCTGGAACACAAGTCATACAAGGAGCGGCTGAGGGAACTGGGGTTGTTTAGTCTGGAGAAGAGGAGGCTGAGGGGAGACCTTACCGCCCTCTACAACTACCTGACAAGAGGCTGTAGTGAGGAGGGGGTCGGCCTCTTCTCCCTGGTAACAGACGATAGGACGAGGAGGAATGGTTTGAAGCTGCGCCAGGGCAGGTTTAGGCTAGACATTAGGAAAAACTTCTTCACCGAAAGGGTTGTCAGGCTCTGGAATGGGCTGCCCGGGGAGGTGGTAGAGTCCTCATCCCTGGAGGTATTTAAAAGAAGGATAGATGAGGTGCTTAGGGACATGGTTTAGTGGTGGGATGTCAGGGTCAGGTTAAAGGTTGGACTCAATGATCTTAAAGGTCTTTTCCAACCAAAGTGATTCCATGATTCTAAGGTTTCAGATGGCTTCTTGGAAGTGGTCATTTTCTTAAGGCTGAGGAAGCCCAACAGGAGCATGAAAATCTACTCTGGCATCCTTAGCAGAGCTCATAGTCAAAATATGAGTCTCAGCATCTACTTCTGGCAAGGACTGATGTCTGGGCACATGTCACCACCTGCCTCCAGCGAGGCTAGCCATGAAGTCTACCCACACCATCAGGGTATCCATGCCCACTTCAGCCCACAGCTCCAACCATGCAGGCTTCCTCTCCTCATCCTTAGAACTTTTTTACAGGGCAATCCCAGGAAAAGCTTGGGGGACTGGGATCAACTCAGTGATTAGGCAGATCCCAGGCCAAGTGAGGGGTTGCAGGGCCTGGCAAGGATGCTCAAGGTGGCCAAATTGGGTGTGTCTGTGTGAGCTGATCGTGGCAGATGCCCTGGATAGTCCATGGAGAGAAGCAGGAGCTTCCAGGAATTCATTCAGCCTTAAGGGATCAGATGTGTAATTCCCTGGGAGTGCTCATCCCTCTCACCAGCTACAATGGGAGCTTGGAATGGACTGACCCATGAAGATGTCTCCATTCAAGATGTCTGCCATGAAGTGAGATAATGATCCTTAAATGTGCTCTTGGCAGACACAGTCCAGATCCCAACTTGACCTGAAACAGTGTGAGGGCAGTTTGCTGCCCTGAAACCCTTGGGAAGGGGTAGATGCACCTGCCTCGAGGCAGACCTGTGAGCCTTCACTATTTCATGGTGGGAATGCATTTTTTTGAGCAGTTTAGGACATAAACAAATGGAGCAGCAAACTATTCCTGAGAACAATAAATGTCTTCTGCTGCTTTGCTTATGTGTCCAGATATGTAGGCCTGGGGACCAGCTCTCAAAGCTGGAGAATAGGCAACATCTGAAGGCTGAAAGCAGACCCACTCCTCCTTCTCCAGCCATTGCATCCTCCCCATTGCCCAGCAAATGAACGAGCCCATTTTAACACGGTCCAGTGACTGCTGCTGCCCTGAGAACAATAAATGTCTTCTGCTGCTTTGCTTATGTGTCCAGATATGTAGGCCTGGGGACCAGCTCTCAAAGCTGGAGAATAGGCAACATCTGAAGGCTGAAAGCAGACCCACTCCTCCTTCTCCAGCCATTGCATCCTCCCCATTGCCCAGCAAATGAACGAGCCCATTTTAACACGGTCCAGTGACTGCTGCTGCCATGGAGAGGTCTGGACACTGAGTCATAGTTTACTTCTTATTCCTGCT
>NW_009266282.1:125195-129085 GCF_000687185.1 Egretta garzetta | reverse complement strand
GCATCATCCTTATTTTTTGATTCATGGGCCACTCTGTGCATGAAAGAGCAAGCTGTCCTTTTTGATCTCTGTTACTTGCTGTAGATTTGCTCAACAAATGAGGTCTTAAAATGGAAACACCCCTGGATACCTGTGCTGAATTGATCATCTCCAGTCAGAAAGAATGTTCCCTTTTTCTCTTACTCATCCAAATATCCAGGCTGCTGTTGTCTTGCACTGAGAGCTGGCAGCAAATACTCACCATCTCCTTGCTTCACTGCCATGCACAGGCACCCTTCTGAACAGGCTGAACCACAGCAGCGTGGGGACAAGCAGCTGAAGCCCCAGGGATGGAAGGGAGGTGTGGAATCACCCTTTCCAATGAAGCCAACACCTATTTAATTGGTGGGCTCACCAGTCTGTTTCCTTTTTGGAACCCAGCTAAGTGAGAACAGCGATAACTTATTGCAAGAAAGAAACTGGACAAGTTACTGTCCTGGTGGTGGAGCCTGATGCACACCAAAACCCATCGCAGCAGCCAGGGAAGCCAAACCCAACCTCTCCCCCTGACACAAGGGGGAAGAGCAGGCAGCTCTGCCCAAAGCCACACAGTAGAGTGGGATTTCAGGAGGCACTGCACAACTGATGGGATAACCCTAGCATTTAGGGGTGGCTAACCCCTAAGCTTGTGTGAGTCAGGTCTGACAGAATGAACAACATAAAATACTACATCCTGACTACCTGTGCACTTGCCTTTGGGGTTATGAGTCTTCAGGGGGTTGTTCTTTAACTGGAAACTTCTGTTTAATGGAGATCGAAGAGCCTTATGTAATCCCATGACTCCTGGAGCTCAGACTTTAGAAGTCCATATATAAACATGCAGGGACTGACAGCGAAACCTTCTCATAACAGGGAAATTTCCTGAAGTGACAGCACCGTGTTGGTAAGGTTGGTGCTCCCAGCTCACACACAGCTTCAGCATGGCACCTGGCACCTGCACTTGGAAAAAGCAATAGGCGGTGACTGCCCCGCAGGTCTGGGGCCAGGGCTAATACTGGGTGCTAAAGCCACATGACAAAAAGGTTCACCCTGGCCCAAACGGTAGAGACAGAGGCAGGCAAGGATTTTCTGTGGCCACGCGGCTGCCTGGTGGCAGAGCAGAGCTGCCCTGTGCCTTCCCATTAGCCCATGCTTGCTCTCAGGTGCCTGGAAACAGCTACGTGAGTTTAAGGGTGTGCTACCTTGCAAATGGGTGGAGGGTCTGGTGCCTGGAAACCAATTCTCAGCTCCTTCTCCTCTCTGCTTCTTGCATCATCCCTCAAGCCTGAGCCTCCTCCTCCCCCAAGCCAATGTGGGAGGTGCACCCTGAGGTGCAGGTATGGATGTTGGGGCAAATCCATGCCAGGGAGCCCCAGGAGAGGGAAGCCATCTGCTCCACAGAGCAGAGCCCAGCCTGCCCAAGAGGCACTGAAGTTCTTCAGAGGGGATGGGCATCTCCAACAGCCTTGGATTTCTGGGGATTAAAGCCGAAATCCTGCTGTGCTGGATGACTCAGAGAGAAGGTAGCAGGGGAGCGCGGTGGTGTGGGGGCACCAACAGTGACTCAGGGTCCCCCACCTCTTCCCCCTTACACATCTTTAGACATTTATCATACACACATCCACATTTATCCTGCATTGCCACCAGCATCAACTGCATGGACACCGAAGGGGCAGGCTGGGACAGGAACAGGGCAGGGGAAGGGTGTGCTGTGCCAAAGGGCCGGGCCCTTGCCCACCACCAGAATGGCTGCCTGGAGTTGTCCCAGGGCAAGGAAACGAGGCAGGACTGGGGCTGCACACTTATTAAATAAGTGCTCCCTCTCCTGGACCATGGCCACTCTGTCCCACAGAAAACTCGAGTGCTTTGGCAAACTGGGAGGTATCTCCATCTGGACAGACTCCTGGACTGGGGCAGGGACCTTCCCTCAGCTCCAGGCATGGGAACCGCTCCCCAACTCCATAAAGCCCTGGGCACTCAATGGAGATACGTCTGTGCCCATCACAATACAGAATCATGCTCTCCCTGGGTGCTCGTCTCCCCTAAGCTTATCCCTTGGGGACCAAAGAACTGGGGAAAGATGCTGGGAGGAGATTTGGCCATTCAAAACCATGCCCATACCAGGGCCCAATGTGATTTAGAGGTATCGGCTGTCACCAGGGGCGTCTTGTACTGTGCTGGGAGCTTCTGAAAGCCAGAAGGTAAAGTCTGTGTCAGCTTTCCATCAGCTTCCAACTCCAGAGGCTTCAAAAGCAGAGGAGATTTAAAAGAAAAAAAAAAAAAAGCAGTTTCCTTCAAAGAGTAAGAAGGTGGGGGCTGTACCTAAGGGATGAACAGAAAAGAAAAGGTTTCTTCTGGGGTAGCTATGACTCAGAAATGACATTTTCTATACACTAATAAGGGATGTCAAGTCAGAGGTAATTTATTCATGGCAAGCTGATGCAGTTGCTAAGTTGCTATGGAGAGCATAATAGGAAGAAACCTTTTAATGCATAGTGTTGAGGAGGAATGTGTTTGTCGAAGATAAAACCTTGTTGTGAGGATAAAAGCGATAAATAGTGATTAGGAGCATTAAAAAAAAAAAAAAAAAAGCTGTCTGCAAGCACTTCCACAGCAGCTGTGAAATGCAGGGTCCAATCTCATCCTGCTCGGCAGAGGATCCATCCCAGCTCAGGGTTTCCCATCCACTGGACATCAGCCCAGGAGGGTCCAGCCCTCTGGGAAGCAGGGCTGTGGATGGGGTCTGGTGGTTTTGGAGCAGGCAAGAGGCAGGAGAGCACGTGGGTTTGGGTGATCCATGGGCTGGATTCTCTTGTCCCATGGGGATGAGGGGTCAGTGCAGGCTCCCAGAGCATGGTGGTGCTGCATGGTGGGTCCCTGAGTGTCACTGGGTGCTTAAAACTCAGCTCTCTCTGTGTTAGGCCAGCCAGCAGCCTTTTCACCTTCGGGGGAAAAAACATACAAGGTGTATTTGCAGACCCACTTGGTCACCTGTGTCTTTCCCTCCTACAGCATTTCTTCTCCCTCCATCCTGAACCTTCCTCCTCCAAGCACTGCATTTTCCTCCTCCTCCCCTCCCAACCATGAGGGCTGAGATCACCTTTCCTAGCTTTGGTTTTCCCTATGTCCCCAGGATAGTGGCTGTTTGGCGCTAGCCCCCCCTTTTGATTCCTTACTAATCTTTCCAATGCAGATGTTGGACCCAAGTCTCCTCTCCACGGAACTCAGCTGTTCTGGACAGATCTGTGGCCAGGCAATGCAAGCATGAAGGGCTCCATCAGAGCCTGGATGTGCTGGCAATGGCTGTTGGGTAATACATGAAAGGGATCGTCCTTGCAAACATGAAACAGCTCAGAGAAACAGTAGCAGGGCGAAACCCTGGGTGATACCCTGGCCTAGCCGTGCTGGGGACCACCACAGAAATCCATGAACGTGTACAAGCTTCATCAGTGGAAACATGAAGGAACTCAGAAAACAATGGCAGACCAGCAATCCCCAGTAACGTATGCAGGCAGACCCAGCCACCCTATCCCCAGGTTGTCCCAGGAGATGCTCAGCCACACATGGCACATGGGAAACCCATCAAGGTGAGTCCATGGGAGCTGCTCTCCAGAGCACCTTCCCAACACCTGAACAGACATCAACAGTACCTTGGTAACAACGGGGCGTCCCACACCACATCTTCCAGATTTAACAGTCCCATCCTCAGCCAGCTCACTGTCTCACACAGAAGATGATCCCCCTTAATAAAGCTTTGGGGACTTCTGGCCTCAGACAATGGCATCAAAGGCAGAAAAGGCCCTGGGGGTGTTGGTCGACAGGCGGCTGAATATCAGCCAGCAGTGTGCCCAGGTGGCCAAGAGGGCCAACAG
>NW_009266282.1:116554-124845 GCF_000687185.1 Egretta garzetta | reverse complement strand
GCAGACGAGGTGCTTAGGGCCAGGGTTTAGTGGTGGGATGGCAGGGTTAGGGTAACAGTTGAGCTTGGTGATCTTAAAGGGCTTTTCCAACCCAAACAATTCTGTGATTCTTTCAGACCTGTTTGCTGCAGTACACGCATTTTATGTCAGTCGTTACGGCATTGTGGCGATGGGAAGGAGCAAAGGTCACAAGATGCTGTACAGATGGGGCACACAGAGATCTCCAACCCAAGCAGCTCTGCTGTCTGCCAAAACAGGGGAGGTGGAGGCAGGAACAGAGGGAATCCAGGAGATAACCTTGGTGACGGGTGGTCTGTGGGATGCCATGCAAGAAAGGCAGAGAGTAACACAAGTGATTTGAGCTTGGCTCTCTGCTCTGCTAAGCCAGACCCCCACTGCTAACACGTGGCAAAAAGGATGCACAGGAAGGGGCTTTCCCTTGGCACAGGAGCATTGGGAGATCCCCCCAAAACCCCCCTGAGCCCTCCACCGTTTGTTTGACCCTCCTTGGACTCAGCCACAACTTCTACTGATCAGCAAGCATAAAACCCAGTGGTGACTTCTCCTTCGTTCATAAGCCCACAGGCAGCAGTAGCTTTGCTCAGAGTGTTCAGCATGGAAAGCGAGAATCCCTATGGGGGAAGGTAAAACCCCGGGATTTTATCATGGGTTGTGCTTTCTATCCCTGCTGCAGAAGGGCAGCACCTCCTCAGGACCAAGGAAATACCGTGAAGCCAAAGGGCTGGGGGCAGCCCCTCACCATTCAGCCTCAGAGTTCAGCCATCGAAGGAGAAGGACACACATGGCTCCGCAGCTCTGCCAGTGTGAATGAGCAGGCCACCGCCACTTCCCGGACAGACCCTGCCCCAGCTCTGCAGCAAGTACTTGAGATTCAGATGTGCTGAGACCTTTCTGGGTGCTGGTCCGGTGGGTTCCCATGATCTGCATCCCAGGCTCCTCCAGCCCAGGGGATGCAAGGGTGGGCAGGTGTGATAGGGTGACCCTGGCTGGATGTCAGGTGCCCACCAAAGCCGCTCCATCACTCCCCTCTTAACAGAACAGAGGAGAGAAAAATACATCAAAAGGCTCGTGGGTCAAGGTAAGGACAGGGAGAGATCATCCACCAGTTACTGTCATGGGCAAAACAGACTCAACTTGATGAAATCAATATAATTTATTGATCAAAATCAAAGTAGGAGAGGATAAAAATGGCTGAATCTTAAAACACCTTCCCCCCCCCACCTTCTTCCCATGCTCAACTTCACTCCCAAATTCTCTCCCTCCTCCCGCCAGCAGTGCAGGGGGGGGATGGGGAATGGGGGTTGGGGCCAGTTCATCACATGCTGTCTCTTCTGTTCCTTCGTCCCCGGGGGAGGACTCCTCACACTCCTCCCTGTTCCAGCCTGGGGTCCCCCCCCAGCCAACAGTCCTCCACAAACTGCTCCAGCCTGGGTCCATCCCTCCCACAGGGTGCAATCCCTTAGGAATAGACAGCTCCAGCATGGGTCCCTCCTTCCCACAGGGTGCAGTCCCTCAGGAGCAGACGGCTCCAGCGTGGGTCCCCATGGCATCACCAGCCCTGCCAGCAAACCTGCCCCAGCCTGGGCTCCTCTCCCCACAGGGCCACAGGCCCTGCCAGGAGCCTGCTCCAGCGCAGGCTTCCCATGGGGTCACAGCCTCCTTCGGGCACCCCCCTGCTCCGGTGTGCGGTCTTCCCCGGGCTATGGGGGGAGATCTGCTCCCCCGTGGGCCTCCATGGGCTGCAGGGGGACATCCTGCCCCACCATGGGGTGCACCAGGGGCTGTGGGGGAATCTCTGCTCCTGCGCCTGGAGCACCTCCTGCCCTCCTGCACTGACCTGGGGGTCTGCAGGGCTGTTTTCTCTCACATCCTCTCACTTCTCTTTCCGGCTACTGTGCTACAGCAGGTTTTTTTCTTTCTTAACTGTTTTATTCCAGAGGTACTACCACTATCGCTGATGGGCTTGACCTTGGTCAGCAGTGGACACAGGGGAAGCTTCCATCAGCTTCTCACAGAAGCCAGCCCGTAGCTACGAAAACCTTGCCACACAAACCCAATACAGCAGGACTTTTCCAGAGAGGATCCCTGCCTGCTGGAGGAGGGTCTGAGCCCCCTCACCTCAAAGGCAGGCACAAGCCCCACTCCCAGGCAAGACTTGTCCCTGCCAGGTTCCAGAAGATGAGGTTTAATCTATCTGGACCTGCCGGGATGGGAACAGTGACCTTGGGATGGACAGAGGGGAAGCCACCTGGCACTGATGGGACCAGTTTGAACCTCACTAATAAAAGCCAGGCATATTCACTGCTTTGCCTTGGGTCATTTGTCTCTAAATGAAGCATCTGTCATATAACAAATGGTCCCTTCCTGGGCCATACATCTTCCTGCTGTTTAAAGTGCCAGACAGATCTAGCAGGCGTTCCCCAGCTCCTGCTGGTTTATAACAAGCAAGGGGTGATGTTTGCCTGAAAACAAGTTCCCTGGTGCAAGTCAGGGTTGTCAAGGACATGAAGACTTCTCCCACCAGACAGCCGTACCCTTTTCCACCAAGCCAGGGGTGTTTCAGGTTTGGTAGCTCACTGAAATGCTCTCCTGTGTCAAGCCAGTGAGGAAGCCAGGGACTGACAGAAGCAAAAATCAGAGGGGGAAATCTGTGGAAAGAGCAGACCCCAAGGCCACCATCAACTGTGGGTTTTCCTCCCCCTGGCCCATGAATTCCAACCCTTTTTTTTGGGCAAGGACCTCATTCAAATGCCTTGTTCTGGGGAAAAAATAAAACACATTTTTAAAAAATCAGGGTTTTTTTAGCGAATGGTAGACCTCAGTCCCACACAGAGTGGGAACCGTGGCCAGTACAGTACTCCAGCATCCCTGAGGACGTGCCGCAGTTTAGCTGTCTTTCCATCTGCTGTTTTGGGAGAGAAGGAGGAAGCGCCTGCCCTGAGCGCTGAGACAGCGGGATGTGGATGTCGGGGGCACCGAAATACCTGCCCAGGACAGCAGAGGGCACAGGGGCTGATTTTTAGCAGAGGAAGAACCAGCGAAAACTGAGAGGAAGGGAAAGAAATCTGCATTTGTTCAGCTTTCCTTTAGTGCTGAGGAGTCATAGAATCACAGAATCGTTTGGGTTGGAAGAGCCCTTTAAGGTCATCAAGCCCAACCCGTTACCCTAACCCTGCCATCCCACCACTAAACCCTGGCCCTAAGCACCTTGTCTGCCCGGCTTTTAAATACCCCCAGGGATGGGAACTTGCCCCCTTCCCTGGCCAGCCCCTTCCAGTGCTTGACAACGCTTTCAGGGCAGGAATTTTTCCCAGTGTCCAATCTAAACCTCCTCTGGCACAACTTGAGGCCGTTTCCCCTCATCCCATCACCCATTACCTGGGAGAAGAGTTCTGGTCCTGGACACAGCGGTCAGTCCCCGTAGCTGGCATGGGGGCATCACCTGCTTCTGTTGCTAAGTAACCACCTGAGCATCTTCCAACTGCCCCTGGCAACCATCCCATGCCAACTGGCCACCAAGAAGCCGGTGGCCACAGGCACGACCAGGGCAAGGAAGGTCCTAGGAGAGCGGAGGTAGGAGGCACCCAGGGGCTCATCCCCTGCCCGGTTGCCTCTCCCACTCACCACCAAACCCAAGGCAGCTCTTGGGCTGACTTGGAAGAGGAGCAGTGCCAGGAGGACCTGGGCTCTCTGGGTCCTGCTGGTGGCTGGAGCAATGGCCACCGAGGGCGATGAGGACCTGTCAGCCTATTTCCGCATGCAGTACAGGCAGAACCTCCTGCCCTTGCTCAGGTGAGGGGGAGGTTTTCCACCCACCTCCATCCCCTCCATCCTCTTCTCCATCCCTCCTTCCCCCACCATGGCAAACTCCCATCCCTTATGTCCACCACTTTGGTCTCCTCTCCTACCTCCCTTCTCTAGCCCTGTTCCTCCCTGTAACACCCCCTTGCTCTGTCAGAGATCCCCGCTAGGGAGGGGTGGGCATGCCACACTGCCAGATGGGATCTGAGAGGGTGTTAGGTTGTTCTGCCCCCCCACCCGGGGTGACGGGACAGAGCAATCCAACATCCTGCCAAGGTACTGGACCCAGCATTTAACCTTGAGGAAAACTTCTGTGGCAGGAAACTCAGACTGACAGAAGAGGACTCCCTGTCTCCATTTATCCGTCTCCAGGAGAAGAAGAAACAAGCCCAACTGATGCAAAAGGCTCTGGAGCTGAAGGAAGAGGTGAGAAAGATGGGAAGGTGCTGGGGCATGGTTGGGAGGACTTGTGGTTTTTTGGAGGGCAGCAGCGGGTGGGTGAGCTGCTCCAGGTGCAGGCAGGCAGCCGTGCCACACTTGCTCTGGTGCTGCCAGGCCTTCAAGGAGAGGATGAAAGTTATAACCTGCCGGTGGAGGGACCTCCATGCCAAGGAGATTCAGCTGAAAACCTACATGGAGAAATCTGGGAGGATTTTGAAGGTACACCTGCCCCTGATCAGCTTGGCTGACGTGCCCCTGTGCTGCACCACCACCTCCTTTCCTCCCTTGGGGAAACAGCCTTGGGCCACCACGTCTGTCCAAGACTCCCTTGAGTCTGGAGGTATGAGGAAGAGGACTGGAAGGGGTCTGTACCACAGATGTGGAAAGCCCTGGTAGGCTTTGGGTGGGAGAGAGCTTGTCCCGTACCAGCGTGATCTCCTGAGGGCCCCAAACACCCCTCAAGAAGGGTTTCAGCCCATCCCCACTGTTGACACCCAGGTGTCTTCCAGGGACAGATTCCAGCAGGTCTGAAAATCAGAGTCCCATCCCAGGTGCCTGTCTCCAAGACCGAAGGGTCAATGCAAAAGGGATGGCCCTGTTAAACTGGGAGTGAAAATGCTCCCAGGGGTGCTCCAGTACTGGTCTCTCCTCTGTGAAGTTACCTCCTCCCAGTGTGACTCAGCTCCATCTTCTCTTGCCTGTCTTCCCTTCTGCATGTGTGTTTCTGGGGGAAACACCAGGAAAATGATAAGATGCGAATCCAAGCTCTGAAGAAAGCCAGCAAAGAGAGAGAGAGGAGGATGCTGAAGGAAAGTGAGCTTTTGAGAGCTAAGAGGGAACTGGAAGCCCTGAGAAATAAGCACCAGAAACTCTGCAACAAAGTGCAGAAGTACTCCATCTTCAACAAATACCTGGAGGATGTGGTGAAGATCTCACAGGTGAGTTTGGACATGAGAGAGACAGATCATGGCCTCAAGGAGGACCTTACATGGGTGTTCAACCTAGAGGAGATAAGGCAAGTCCAGGGAAATCATAACACTTGGTCAAACCCAATGACCTCAGATGGGTTGAGGTTCCCTGCAACCAAGGTGAGCTGAGGGGACCAGAGTTAGGGGAGGAGAACCAGGAAAGGAGGTGAAAGCTTGAGAAAAAACAAAGAAAAACTGTTAGAAGGGGGGAAAGGACAGACCTGAGGGGAACGGGGACCTTCTTCATGTCACATTGATAATTTGGGGGAAGTGAAAAGCTGCCCAGGAATGGGAACCTGGGCAGTTGTCAAAAAAACTGTCCCCCTTCTCAAGGATGCCTGGGCTTCTCTCCATGCATTGCTCATACTCCCACAGCCCCAGCTGCCCCATCCCATGTCTCGGTGACTCAGCACTGGCAGTTGAAGTTGTGTTTTATCGGAGCACTGCTCACCTGGGGAAGAGGTGCAATATCTGCCCTTGCTTATGGCAGTGACAGCTCTGGGCCTGGCACAGTGGGATGTGCACATACAGGGAATGTGGCGATGCTCACAAACCAACTGGGACAATAGTCTCGTCAAGAAGGGAAGATCTTTCAGCTGGGGAAGGTGTTGTCCCTGGTCAGGGCATGATGCCAAACAGCACGAGACTTGCAATCAAGCTGAGGGGAGGGCAGGGGGATTGCTAACACCAGGAGTCCTGTGCTGCAGTTTGAGGAGATCCAGGAAGTCATTTGGCGCTACAAGACACTGGTGAGGATACACAAGGACCTGCTGCAGTCACAACAGGGGCACAAGGAGATGTCTGAGCAAGCCAAGGTGCTCCTGGACCAGTACATGGCAGAGAAAGAAGCCAAGATCCTGCAGTATGAAAACGAGCTGGTACAGCTCCAACTACGCTTTGACCAGGCTCAAGCTGACGTCCTTCCCTGGGTGAGGAAATGTGGGGTGGGCAGGGGAAGATCTCCAAGGCCTGGCTGTGTCAGGACCAGCCAATGGCTCATCCCTAAGCCATGGGGTCATGGCGAGCCCAGTGGCAGCCTTTGAGATTGGAGGAGGTGCCTAATTTTGTTCCTCCAAGGGGTTGTAGAAGGAAGAATGACGGACCAGGTCTGGGTCAGGTTACATCAGCGGTTAAAACAAGGCCCTCACAAAGCCATCATGATCTTCACTTCTTGCTTGAACTCATAGTTAAAAGAGATTAGCTAACCAGGCTTTGAGGTGGTCTGCCTTGGCACAAACCCCAAGCATTCTCCACCACGTGCCCGTTGGGTTCATCTAGGCTGGACATGCTCGTTTCCATCCACCATTCCTTGCAACATCATCCCTCTAATGGGGCTTCAGTAGGGCATGTCTCATGGCCTCCACTGTACTTGGGTCAGGCCTCAGGGTGAAGTTGGGTTTGCTGATTTTTATTATTTGTTTTCATCCTTTGCACAGCATCTGCCCACCAGGGCTCACCCCTTCTCCTCCCTCCTTAACAGTCCAAAAGTGACCAGACTGGTGGTAAACTGGGCTGTAATGAGGCATATCCATATGTAACCAGTGCTCAGAAATGCCCTCAGCTATGCTGGCCCCTGCTCCCTTTGCATCACTCTGAGGGGGCCTTGCCAAATTCCCTTATTAGATAGTCCAGGCTCCAGGAGCTGGGTCCCATCAGGCAAAGCTGGAAAGCACCTGGTCAGGGAGGGTGGCAGTGGGATGTGCTGGTCCCAGGGCATCAGCTAGTCCTGCTGTGGGGTGTGCAAAGGGGGAGGACCTGCTAGAGTAAGGACTGCAGGAGCCAGCAGAGAGATGGGGAGGTCCTGGGACAAGGAGCAGCTGGGTCTGCTTCCACCAAACCAAGCTGACGCAGCTCCAGCACAGCCCTCAGCAAGAACAGGTTCTTCCTAGCAAAACAGATGAGTGTGGAAGTTAGGATCTCCAAGCCAGGGTCTCCAGTGCTGAAGCATAGAATCATAGAATGGATTGGTTTGGAAGGGACCTTTAGAGGCCATCCAGCCCAACCCCCCTGCAGGGAGCAGGGACACCTTCAACCAGATCAGGTTGCTGAGAGCCCCATCCAGCCTGGCCTGGAATGTTCCCAGGGATGGGGCCTCCAACACCTCTCTGGGCAACCTGTGCCAGTGTCTCACCACCCTCATGGGAAAGAATTCCTTCCTTATATCCAGTCTAAACCTACCCTGGTTTAGTTTAAAACCATTATCCTTGTCCTGTCACAGATGGCCCTGCTAAAGAGATTGTCCCCATAGTAGCATTTTTGCCAGGGCATGTCCCCATGCTACATCTCTCCTCTCAGGAGACTCGCTGGGATGACATCCAGAACACGATTGCCAAGAAAACCCTGAAGCTGGGGACCATCAAGATGGCCATCCTCAATCTCTTCCAGTGTGTGAGCACACAGCTGAAAGCAAACCTGAGCATGCCAGCAGACGACAGCCACAGGCAGCTGAACATGGTAGAGCCAAGCCAGACCCCTCCTCCCTGCCCAGAAAGAGAAGCAGTGATGACCCTCAGCTGTCCAAAGGGTGGGGAGAGCCCAGAGAAATCAATGTGCCCAACAGACACCGTCCTTTTCACCTGGGCTCTCTCTTGGGCCCAGGAATGGGCAGAGAACATTAGGCAAACCTACCTTGTCTGAGGAGGCGGAGCGGGGGGCGGGTCCCTGTGGAGGCAGAAGGAGTGGAAGCCAGGCAGGCTGGGGCAGGGGATGGAGGGGATGCAGATCAACCCATGGCCAAGGTCTTCACCCTTGCCCTGAACTCAGACTGACCCACCAGAGCCCATTCTGGTGGTGCAGATCCAGCAAGGCAAATGCTTTATCCTCCTGCTCCGTTTGGTTGGTGAAATTTGCCCTCCAAAAGCACCAACAAACTCCTGTTCCCATCCCTGCTCTGAGCTTTGCCACCTCTCTTCCCCTCCCTAGATTCAGCAGTTCATCCAAGACCTCACAGACATCTCCATGGAGGGGAAACGGAACGATGTGCAGAACCGCCAGCGAGCATCTCTACCTGCGGAGCTGTAAGGGACACGGCACCATGACCTGCTCTCCCAGAAAAGGCTC
>NW_009266282.1:91666-116529 GCF_000687185.1 Egretta garzetta | reverse complement strand
CCTACAGGTATTGTAGACCTCACCATAGGTTGCACCAGTAAAGTTTCACACGTTTCTGGCTCTTCTGTCCCACACAGTTATTGCCGCCTTTTATACTATTAAAAATAACCAAATATTTTAAGGTGTCTCTTCATTTTCTGGAAGGATTGGAAACATCACAGCCTCTCCATCCCACAGCTTCACCCCCAGACACCATTGGGGTGCCTTCTCCAGCAGGTGGGATTCTGTCCGCAGGAGATGGTGTCCCAGCAAAGCATGCAAGACAGGGAGAGCAGGCTGGGACAGGAATACAGTCTCAAACAGGGATTAGTACCAGTGTTCACATTTGGCTTTCCCACTCAGCCTAAGCGCCGAGGTGTTTGAGAGGGATGTCACAACAGGGTGGGGGGACTGTGCTTTGGAAGAGCTTCAGGGATTTTCCACCACCACGCCCAGCATGTCCGTGGATGTGGATGTCTCTGGACAGCCATGTGCTACGTACTAAAGCTCACCTTCCCCCTCAAACTGTTAGGGAAAGTGTGGAGAATGGTTACAGGTGAAGGATGAGCAGCCAGAGCTATTGCAGCAAGCATTTAGCTGTTCATCATGACTGCTAACGTGACAAATACAAACCAAGGGGGCTAAAAATGGCTCTGGAGACACACTGCGGAGTTCAGGCCAGGCTCAGAGTCTTCTGGGGAGGACCTTTTAATGGACCAAGGACCCAATGACATAAACATAGAATCATAGAATGTTTTGGGTTGGAGGGGACCTTCAGAGGCCATCCAGCCCACCCCCCCTGCAGGGAGCAGGGACACCTTCAGCCAGATCAGGTTGCTCACAGCCCTCTCCAACCTGGCCTGGAATGTTCCCAGGGATGGGGCCTCCACCACCTCTCTGGGCAACCCGTTCCAGTGTTTCACCACCTTCATTGTAAAGAATTTCTTCCTTATATCCAGTCTAAACCTACCCTGGTTTAGTTTAAAACCATCACCCCTTGTACTGTCATAACAGGCCCTGCTAAAAAGATTGTCCCCATCTTTCCTATGGGCCCCCTTTATGTATTGACAGGCTGCAATCAGGTCTGCCCGCAGCCTTCTCTTCTCCAGGCTGAACAACCCCAACTCTCCCAGCCTGTCCCCATAGGAGAGGGGCTGCAGCACTCAGCTCATTTTTGTAGCCCTCCTCTGACCCCACTCCAACAGGTCCCTGTCCTTTTGCTGGGGACTCCTGAGCTGGATGCAGGGCTCCAGGGGGGTCTCACCAGAGTGGAGCAGAGGGGCAGAATCCCCTCCCTCACCCCCCTGGCCACACTTCTCTTGATGCAGCCCAGGACAGGGTTGGCTTCTGGGCTGCCAGCGCACATTGCCAGCTCATGTCCAATTTTTCGTCCACCAGTACCCTCAAGTCTCTCTCGGCAGGGCTGCTCTCAGTGCCTTCACCCCCCCAGCCTGTATTGATACTGGGGGTTGCCCTCACCCAGGTGCAGGACCTTGCACTTGGCCTTGTTGAACCTCATGAGGTTCACAGAGGCCCACCTCTCCAGCTTGTCCAGGTGACTTACAAACTTACAGATTTTGAGGCAAGACCACTGATTACACACTCTTGTTCCCTTCTCTCCAGTAGTTACTCCTGTCCTGAGCCAGAGGATTCAGCTAATGCACCCTCCAGACAAGTCTGAGTCCAGTTGGTCCCTGTTTATAATTCCTGGGGGTTGCTCAAGCTCCTGACCCCTTCATTCCAAGGGTGTGGAAGGCACAGATTAACCTTCTCCCTTCCCCAAAGCTGTGCTTTCATGAGCAATGAGGAACACAGATGCACCCCAGAGCTGGTGCTGGCTGCTTGCTTGGAAAGCAGGGGAAGGATGAGTTTGGGGCAGGAACACTTGGTGCAGAGTCTGAACAGAGGATGCTCCCACTGTCTTTGCTGTTGCTATCTCTGCAAGCTTGCGTTCATAGGAGTAAACTCAACTAGAAGCACAGTACCTTGGGTCAGGTCTCAGCAAGAACTCATCCAGGAAACCCAATTTCCCTCAAGCCTCTGCGCTCAGACCCACATTGGGCCATTGAAGCTGAGGGAGTTACCATCCATCAGCAGAAAATGACCCTGTGCAACGTCCTCAGTGTGATGCAGAAGAACACACCCTAACAAAAGCCTCCATTGCAGAGGGGAGGGCAGTAATTGCTTCCCAGCTGCTATATGTGGAAGAAGAGCTCATTTCTCTCTGAAACCTTGACATGTAAATGCAGTGTGGGCCACGACATGCCCTGAGTTCTTCTGAACAGTTCCCCAGAGCAGTGGGAGGTGAATGGCAGTTTGCATTTCAGCTGGCAAAGAAAAGTAAAAGCTGTTGCAACTTCATGCAGCCACTGTGTGCCTACACTTCAATGATTGTATTATGTTTGTGTGGTAAAGCAGAGCTAGGAACTGCCAGGAAGGGGCAAGAGTGGGCTGCTCCTGGAGGGAAGGAGCTAAGCAGGCAGGAGGACATCCTCCCCAACAGGACACAGCCCCACGGTGTGTGAGCAAAGGCGGAGCGGTTTGTGGCTGTGTCCGGGCGTTCCTACGCGAGTCTGCAGTGATGGGGCAGATCCAAGGTGAAGCCAGAAAGTCAAGTCAGCAAGGCAAGGTGAGAATTAGCCAGGTACAAGGCTGGACACATGCCTACCTGCAAGGCAAGGACCAAGGGCAAGGATCTAAGCATAAATGCAGCTCCTGAGCAAAGCAGGGGAAACTCCAGTGAGGGCTCCACACAGCTCCCACTCACACCTGAACTGCTTTTCCAGCAGGCTGATCCCAGGTTACATGGCTGTCCCACATCAGGGCTGGCCTTCAGCACAGGCAACCAGACCCCTGGCAGGTGGGGAAGGGGTTGCAGAGCCTGTGGGTGCACCGAGAGCCCTGGCTTTAACGCCTTGCAGTGGGCTGGGAGCCCCACAGTGCTGACATTCACCAAGAGCCGTGTTACTTCTTGTGGCAGGAGCCCACATTCACATCCTGTTGAAGTCACAATGAAACCAGGACTGTGTTCTGGGCTCTGCTCTGCTCGGTATGTACGTACACAGTCTTTGCTCCAAGGGCTGCAGGGTACAAGGAAGAAAGAGATGCCCAGTCTGGGAGCAGAAACAGCATGGAAGAGCCAGGATCACCCAGGGGGTGAATGACGGAGTTGGGAAGCGGTTGATTTCTTACCCATTGCCCATCCAGAAGGAGGGGTATTTAGTTGCCACATCAACAGAGTGGACCATGGCTTAGGGACAGGAGCTGAGGGGTTTGGGGGGATGCTCAGGGGGATAAGAGGGATGAAGATGAGATGAGGCCTTTGGTAAAGACCCTACATGGGAGCTATGGGTCTGCAGTGATTTCTTGCATGGGAAGAGCTTCTCACAAATGCTAAAAGGCGAACCCTTCCTGCTGCCGCACCTGGGCCTCCATCCCCAGCATGCAGACTCCTTCAGCCTGGCTGGATCGGCAGGCGGTTGGTGGCTGTGTCCGGGCGTTCCTACGCGAGTCTGCAGTGATGGGGCAGATCCAAGGTGAAGCCAGAAAGTCAAGTCAGCAAGGCAAGGTGAGAATTAGCCAGGTACAAGGCTGGACACATGCCTACCTGCAAGGCAAGGACCAAGGGCAAGGATCTAAGCATAAATGCAGCTCCTGAGCAAAGCAGGGGAAACTCCAGTGAGGGCTCCACACAGCTCCCACTCACACCTGAACTGCTTTTCCAGCAGGCTGATCCCAGGTTACATGGCTGTCCCACATCAGGGCTGGCCTTCAGCACAGGCAACCAGACCCCTGGCGGGTGGGGAAGGGGTTGCAGAGCCCATGGGTGCACCGAGAGCCCTGGCTTTAACGCCTTGCAGTGGGCTGGGAGCCCCACAGTGCTGACATTCACCAAGAGCCGTGTTACTTCTTGTGGCAGGAGCCCACATTCACATCCTGTTGAAGTCACAATGAAACCAGGACTGTGTTCTGGGCTCTGCTCTGCTCGGTATGTACGTACACAGTCTTTGCTCCAAGGGCTGCAGGGTACAAGGAAGAAAGAGATGCCCAGTCTGGGAGCAGAAACAGCATGGAAGAGCCCAGGATCACCCAGGGGGTGAATGACGGAGTTGGGAAGCGGTTGATTTCTTACCCATTGCCCATCCAGAAGGAGGGGTATTTAGTTGCCACATCAACAGAGTGGACCATGGCTTAGGGACAGGAGCTGAGGGGTTTGGGGGGATGCTCAGGGGGATAAGAGGGATGAAGATGAGATGAGGCCTTTGGTAAAGACCCTACATGGGAGCTATGGGTCTGCAGTGATTTCTTGCATGGGAAGAGCTTCTCACAAATGCTAAAAGGCGAACCCTTCCTGCTGCCGCACCTGGGCCTCCATCCCCAGCATGCAGACTCCTTCAGCCTGGCTGGATCGGCAGTGGTGGCCTTGAGAGGCAGGGTGGTGCAGAGCACTTCAGGCCAGTGAGAATCAATTTCTCAGTGGAAAGCAAATATATTTCTTTTTATTTGCATGGAGTGATCCAGTTTGCATGGAGTGATCCAGTTCT
Organism: Egretta garzetta; assembly: GCF_000687185.1. Taxonomy (NCBI): domain Eukaryota; kingdom Metazoa; phylum Chordata; class Aves; order Pelecaniformes; family Ardeidae; genus Egretta; species Egretta garzetta. The sequence goes on along the minus strand of NW_009266282.1, from coordinate 112,006 downwards.
CAGCCCCGAGACTGGGCCTGATGAGGAGCATGTCACCTCCTCGGAGACAGCAGCTCTCTGGGGCTGGATCTGAGATCCTTTGCCCCACAGTCAGCAGCACCCTTGGATGCGGGTCTTCCTTGCTTTTCTGTGAGACCAAATACACAGCAGCAGAAGAGAGAGGAAAAAACCCAAGCAGGAGAGAATGAACCTTTCTGAGGCCCTGAGGGGTCCCAGAGGTGGGTAAGTGTCTCATAGAGGGACTTACGATGATACCAAGAGCTGCTGCCTGCACTGGAAAAGTCAACTCATGACTCATCTGAGCAGAGATGATGTTGCGCATTTGTGCCCTTGCATCTTGTCTTGGCAGTGACATCCAAAGGGACCAGGAGCATTTACACTCATCCCAAGAGGTGACTCAGCTGTCCCCTCTCCTTCCACCCTGTCCACCCCTTCACTCTCTTCAATGCATCTCGCTGGTGGCAGCTGATGGAGCTAATGGGAGCTAATGGGAGAGGAGGAGCTCTGCCCAGCTGCTGAGGAAGACGGGGCTGGAGCTCTGAGCCTGCCACTCTGTGAGTAATGGTCTGAGGGCATGGATGTCTCCAGGCTGGGCTTATGGAGAGGACACATTGAGGGGCCAGGTTTCCTGAAGTCCTTTGGTGATGGCCAGTTCAGAGACTTGTTTCTTCTCTGGATGCCTGAGCTGAGCTCTTCTGAGGAACCTTCAGCATGGGATAGAAAGACAAGATGCATCGCTCCAACCAGGCACTTTCTGACCAGTTTCAATGTATTTTCTTCCTTTGATTTGGCAGACTGGGCCTGGCAGTGCCCATCTGTCAACCCATACATCACACTCAGCATGTCCCCTACAGCTCTACTTGAAGGCCAAGCTGATGACCTGTGCTAGTGACTGGTCCCGATGTCCTGTCTGCTCCTGCTCAGCTCCAGAAGCCCTCACCATCCTGAATGTGAAGCTGCAGCATGTGTGGATGCTGCTCTGCAGCATCATTTGCTGGAACTCCTTGGTCGTGTGGTCCCATCCATGCCCCCACACAGTGAAATGCCTGGTCTTAAAAAGCCAGAGACCAGCAATTGAAACTTATGCGCCCTTTGTACCACACCAGCAGAGCAAAGGAGGTAGATCCCCCTCAATGCAAAGTCCCTGCCTCCCTGCCCAGGCATGAGTAAGCCACACTCAAATCCCAAGTTTCCAGGAGGCATTGCAGCTAACTCTTCTTCCTCCACAGAGCTGGACAGATGGCATTGCTCCTCTGATGCAGCACTGTGACCTTCTGATCAGCTGAGCAAGTTCTTGAAAAGAGACATCAGGCTGTCCACCACAGGACAAGCTAGTGGAAGGAGAAACCAGGAGCCCAGGGGTCTCTGTCTGTGGGCACATCAAGGGAAGGGTCCCCAGAGACCTGCCAGATGCCTTTTTGGCAGGGTGGCGGGATAAAGCTGTGTCTAACACCAGCCTGGGCTAGACGCAGTCAAGCTTCTGGAAGGACAGAGAGGGCTGACACAGAGAAGATGCTATCCCTTGCCTTCTCCCAGGTGGGAAGGCATGGCAAGAAGGTAGTTCCCTGGCTGCTCCAGGGGAGATTTGACTCCTGTCTGAGCCATACCTAGTGGTCTTCATAGCCAACAGTGCACTCAGAGAGGTGTGACCACCACAACAGCACTGCTTGACTTTCCAGCCCAAATGATTCAGTGTCCTTGTCCAGATGAGTCTATTGGAGAGGTTCTGGCCAGCTTATGGAGTACAGGTTGTGCCCTGGATGGCTACAAGATGCCTAAATAACCCGAGTCACTCACCTCTCCTCACATGACTAGGAGCCCCTGAAAATGCCTCTTCGAGAAGCCTTGGCAGGAGATGGTGGCCATGGCGTAAAGGGGACAAGGTGGTACCCAAGTGTGCACTGACACTGTCATGACTGGAGTGAAGGGATCCTTGGTCAGGCTTGCCTGGAAGAGCAACCAGGGGATGGAGGGGTGTGGGGGGCAGATGCTGGCTGCTGGAGCCTGTGAAACTCATCTCATCCTTCTTCTTCCCTTGCCCGGGGGAGATGGACAGGAAGAAAACCCTCTCATCTAAGCTAAGGCAAAGCCATCCCAGGCACCCCCAGCCTAGAAGAAAGACAAGCTCTGCTCTTGTTATTTGTGAGATGACAGAGGATGCCAAGCTGGAGCTGTGCTGGTCCTGGAGTCCTGCTCCAGAGAGGGGACTCTCTGGGTTGCCAGGGTTTCCCAGATCATCCACCCTACTCCCCTTCTCCTGCCTGCTGAAGCCACCCCGCTGGCTCGGGGACCTCAACACCAGCAGAAGAGCGGGCAGGACCCACAGCCCCAGCTCAGTGTGCTGAGCATGGCAAAGATGCAGCTCCCACCAGCTCTGTTCACTTCTTGATGTGACTCACAATGCCATGGGATATGGGAGCAAAGGCTAAAATTACCTAATCAGGTGTCAGGGTTTCAGTCCTCTGATGCTGTGTATGATAAACAAGATTTTTGTGTTAATAGCCTGCCTTCTCCTGGGGGAATTGCAGGGGTTTGATTTGTTTGCATTGTGGGTTTTGGGTTTGGGTGGGTTTTTCAGTAAGATTTCTCTCTCTTGGCACAGAGAAGAGACTATTAAAGTACTGGCTAAAGCTGCAGTCTGTTTTGCCTCTTGTTGACGGAAAATCCCCAGCATATTGAGATGTTGTTACTGGTTTAATCTGGACTGTCAGCATTTCCTGGGGAGCAGCCTGCGCTCCCGGCAGCGTGGGCATGAGCTGGCAATGCTGGGACTCGCTGCTGCACTCCCTGCTCCGCAGGGCAGCTCTGCCCCAGCACCGGTGGGGGCATTTCTGCTGGAGGGGCTTGTGCCTCCAGGAGGCCAGATGCAGGGTGGTCACAGAGCGGCTCGAGTGACAGGGACAGAGCACGGCTGTATGGAAAGCACTGTCAGCTCCAGATCCCTTAGGCTGCTCTCACCTCCAGACCTTCCCCCCCAGCCTTTGGGAATCTGCGAGGAGGTATGGGGACAACCCTGTGTTAGCATTGACTGCTGCCTTCAGCAGCGACTTCAGATGTTGCCGCCTTGTTAACCCCATGATTAGCACCTATCCAGGACTTGTCATGCCAAGCACCCTTGGGGTGCCAGATGGCAAAGACATGGAAGACATTACACCCGAATGAGAGCATGGGTTTTATACCTGCAGTTCCCAGCCACCTGATCTAAGAGAGGATGCCGTGCCAGAGCTGCCTAGTCCCCTCTCAGCAGTCGCTGGCACAAAAGCGCGTGGCACCCATGAGTGATCACAAGCTTCCCTGGTCCTACACAACAGATGAGACCCAGCGAAGCACCAACTCTGTCCTGCCTCTCTGCTCCTTCTCAGCCCATCTCCTCTCCCAGCCCATCTCCTCTCCAGCATGTCCACCACAAGATGCTTAGCATGTTCTTTAATCACCCATCCCAAGGACAGGAAACACCAAAAACCATCAGCGCCTACAGTCTGCAGGACTGCCAGTCCTGCTCCTCCTCCTGAGAGCACCTGGGGGGTGGGATGCAGGAGGGGGAGAGTAGGGGGCCAAGAGAAGAGATGGTGCAGACAGACCCCCTTTGGTGCTCCATTAAGCAAAGCACCACATAGAGAAGACGTTTGGTGTCCCACAACCCCTCTATAAACGCTACCGTTGAGGCTTGGTGAGGACAGAAGGCTGTTATTGATGAACTAATATATCAAAAGAGTTCAGGGCTCTGAGCATTAAAGGATATTAACCCAGCGAGGCAGTTTCTTGCCTTTCCAAGGATTTTTCAACCTGGCCCAAATGTGAAATGTTAGGTCAAGAGCCAGAAATGGAAGGACTGGGTCACTTGCGGCAGCCACAGGAGCTGCTCTGTACTCCTGCAACATCAGAGAACTCCGAAGTCCAGCCTGAATTTTTAGGATCTTGTTTCTGTTCTACTTCAGCCACCCTGCTGTGACACATCCTGAGACATCTCTCTGCAAAGGTCCCAGGTGGGAAAAATTGCTGCGAACCAAGCTTCCAACAGACATTTATTTGTTTGGGTTGAAATCAATGCGTATGAAACAGTGTTGCTCCCACATGCTGCACACCTTTGCCTTCAGTTAAAATACAGGCCAAACGGTGACGTATGACCAGGATGCCAGCCTGTCTCCCTTTCCATGACCATCCACACAAACACAGCCAGCAAACACAGAATGAAACAGGCCAGGACCTTGCCCATCTCCCCTTGCCCATCCTCCCTGCCTGCCCAAGCACTGCTCAGCAGCTGAAGTCTGGGTCCTGGGGCCTTGTGGGGTGGAGGTAAGGATGAACTAGGGGAGCAAGTTTTGAATCAAGGGCTCTTCCTTGCCTTTGGCTCCTTCTCAGTGCAGCCAAACAAACTGGCCTAGTTACTCACCCTTCCCAAGAGGACCCTGGGGAAGGCAAGGACCGTGAGGGCGGCCTTCTAGGTCAATTCTTTGGCTTGCGTGGCTCAAAGCAAACACTAGTATTGCACAACATGTGTGACTGCAGGGCAACCAAGCGAAGCAGCTACTGGAAGAGCAGGGAGCGAGTGGCCCAATCTGTCCCATCAACTCCAGGGTGGATGCTACCAATGGTGGCCTGTCACCCCTGCTGGGACAACAGCTCCACCTGTCTGCTGCACCTCACTCCATTGCATAGGGTTGGCAAAACAGTGAGGAGCTCTCTGCAGCTTAATCTGCCCCTGTGATCTACAGAGTGCTCCCTCCAGTCCACACTTAAGCCTCCCCCAAGTGAGGGCAGCACCAGGAACTGTCAGGTGGCGTTTGTAGGATGCTGTAGGTCATTAATAAGCAGCACAAAGTGTAAGCCCGCTTCAGGCTGGGACCACTGAAGTCAACTCAGAAGTGATACGAAACAAAGTGGCGTTGAGTTTTCTAGAGATGACCAGGCGCCATGCCAGCCCATTCAGGCCTTGCACCCTGGTCTGTGAGTGTGTAGAGAGACTGGTTAATTTGGGGACTTTTCTGGCTGCTGCCAAGACCCATATGGGGAGGAGGTTGCTCAGGAAGGGCAAATGAGTGGAAACCCCCTTACAAAGGTCAGAGAACGGGTTCCCACACCCTGGGGTTTCTGGTGGTGCTGAAAAAGAAATGCAGGAGGAACTTAGACCTGCTTATGGTATTGCACTGGGAAGGATCCCACCTGCGCTGTGTATTATAAGGATGAATGTGCTATCAGGTGCAACGGAAAGAGCCAGATAGCTTGTGACCATCTCACTGGGCATTGCGGACAGTGACCCAGGCAGGAACACCATCTCAAGACCTTACAGCAAGATGGCAGCAGGACTGAGCTGGAGGAATCACCGTTTTGGCCAGAGGGCAACCAGAGCTCTTGGACAGCCACTCAAATGGGAGGCCACCCCAGGACACCCAGTAAAGCTATGGCAGCCTACAGGGCAGAAGTGCAGGGCAGGAGATGTGAGAGGCCCTCACACCCAGCAAGAAAGAGAACCCCCATCCTGCTGTGATGGGCATTAGCAGCTCTGGCTGTGCCTCCTCAACACAGGTGGATGCTTAGAAGGGACAACAGGAACTGAGACACTGGGTGACCTCAGGATGCCATGAGCCTTTTACACAGGACTTTACGTCCAGCTCATGGCGTCAAGCCCAGAGACACTGGCCAGGGCACTGGAGGGCAGGACTGAATGCCCTCTTGGCAGTGAGAGCGTCTCTCACCCGCTGTCTCCACCTTCCCCTGCCCCTTTTCCAGACTCCTGTTTGGTTTTCATTTCCTTCTGCATGTTGCCCTGCTCTTCTGAATTTTTCTCCTTTTCTCTTTTGCTCTAATTTTCTCCTTTTTCTTGGAGCTGAAAACTGAATCCAGTAACAGTGAGGTGGGAAAGCACCTCATCTGCCCATAGTTCAACACACCAGGTCTGTGCTCAGGTGGTAACTTCACAAGAGTTAGCCCTTCATTCAGCAGGCTCTGGGGATGCCCCTTCGCGCTTTGCTTGGCTCTACCCAGAGCCGTAGAGCACCTTGCAATAAAACCACTACAAGCACAACAAAACCCAGACCAGAGACATTCCCCACCAAGAGTCCTCAGGAGTCATCCCATAGAGACTCACAAGGTGGTGCAAGGTGAAGGATCAGACACCATCTGTGGCCACAGCGTTTCTTGGATGGTGGAGCACACTGTTCTCCAAACATTATCTCCCAGTGCTTTTTTTATTACTCTGTCCAGGTGAAGCACTGCACTGGTCCTCTTTGTCATGGAATCGCTTGCCACTGCTGCACACACCTCTTCCAAGCTGAGCTCAGGTGGAATTAGGTGTTTGTTGATGTCATGGAGGAGATGACCATTGATGTGGCACCAAGGACACATGCCATCATTCAAGCTTGCACCAGCCTGCCTGGGAAGTCTCTTCTGTGGTGATGCTGCAGTGGGAAGTATGGACAATGACAGGAAGTTGAAACTCTCAGAGGAGAGCAGATCGTGGACTCTTGCTGGAGACCTGTGAAGGCAAGAGATAGGAAACCATGGGTTGCAACCATGGGATACCCTTGGTGCCTCCCTTCTCCAGGGGCTGGAGAGCCAGCCCTGCTTTACGGGGTGCCTAACGCCACTGAGACGAACTCTTGGATGTCAAGCCACCTGCCTTAGCATTATTAAGGGTGAGAGCTATCCCCCTCCAGAGACTACAACCCACTGGACTTCCATTACCATCGTCTTCCTCTTACACAGTGCTTGTCACACATGCTGTCAGTCGGGACTCAGCACTTGGCTTTGGCCATGCTCACCATCTACTGGGTGAAGCCCATGGAGGAAGGTGGGACCTCAGTGGGTGGGTGGTTTCACCTCCTTGCAGCTGCCCTGTGATGAGCTGTGAGGTCTGGACTCAGATTTGTGGTGCTGGAGCCCAGAATTTCACTTCAACTGTATTAAAGCACATCCTTATAGACATAACTTCATCTTAGATGTGACTTGCTTCACCTGTGTCCTCACCACACACTGTCAGGAGTGAGCTCAGCTCACCAGCTATCACCAGTTCAGCCTCTGCTCCATCCCACACCAAGCTTTTTAGGCCTTGCTTGACTTGTCCGCACCCCACAGACTTTGGGGAAGTCCACATCAGGCTGCACTGGCAAGAAGCACCCCTCTATGGGTCTGCCAGCCCCCAAGGCCTCTACAAAGTGGCAATGTTTGGAATGGGTTTATGTCCTGAACCACTGGCAAATGGACAGGGATGTGTCTGGTTGCTCCTTGGCAGCCAGAGGATAGTCCTGCACAACTGACACAGCCTGGCCCTTAGTAAACTCTGTTTTAAAAATAATGGGCACATCGCTTCATGGTTGGGCACCGGTGGCTGTCAGCAGATGCCAGTAATTTAACTGCAACCTGATGAAAAGGAGCAGGCAGGAGAGTCAGCAAGAAGGCACGTGAGGACCCGCCTGGATGATGTCCTGTGCAACCTGCACTGGGTGACCCTGCTTGAGCAGGGGGGCTGGACTGCGTGATCTCTGGAGGGCCTTTCCAACCCCTGCCATTTGGGGATTCTGTGACACTCAATGACAGAAAGGCCTGATGGCTTCGTAGGTTTTCAGAGAAGATGCTGCGAGAAGACAAAGGCATTGGTGGTGTGACTCCATGAGCACCAGCTGTGCACAGCAGTGGCACATTTGACAGGCAACTCCCTCCCGTATGAGCTTACATGGAGATGGGTACCTGCAGTGCCCCTGGTCCCGCTCCTCCTCACTCTCCATCTTTCTTCCCCCTCCACTCAACTCCCTCCATCCCCTTGTCTTCCTCCCAGCCACAACCACCACTGCTCCCCTTCCAGACCCTCTCTCAGGACCCAGTGGGGCTCCAGTGCTTTTCCCCGATGGCAGCCCCCCAGAGCAGTGCTGCAGCCTGGTGGTCCCTCGCACCCCACACCTGCAGCACCAGGAGCTGTGCATGTCCCAGCCACCAGTGCTCGCCCACCCTCACAGGCACGTGGCTGTTTCAGCATGCCAAGGAAGCCCCTCCTGCCTGGCCCAGCTTCCTGGGACGTGTACAGTACCATGGTCATGTCCTGTGCAGAGGAGCTGGGGGCTGGCCTACATGATGGAGCAGGTGAAGCCACAGCACTCCTTGAGCAGGGTGAGGCCCGTTTTGGTCATGTATGGTGCAGAGGTTTGCTGGCCTCTGGAAGTCATTTTCTTCTCTTTGACAGGAGCTACGGAAGAGGAATAGGTATCTGCCTGGTACCAAGAGCGCAGGCCCATCGCTTCTTCTTAGAGCGCCTTTTGGGGCTAAGATGCTGACCCGCTCCAGACCCACAGCTGGGCATGAGCTCCTGCATCCCTGAGGACACGTCACCATGTGTGCTACAGGCACAGGGACCCTGAGCTGGAAATGCGTTCCACCACGCTGGGGAGATGTTCCTCCAGCAACGATGGAGGCACAGGGAAGAGGGTAGCCATCAGAGGCCATGAAGAAAGGAGGACAGGATGGATACTATGACTTGTGATCTTAGCTAATGGTGTGATGAAAAGTAAGGGGCTGGTTGGAAAGGGTCAGATGAAGCACATCACCCATAAAAGGACACCTGCCCATTCTCATAGGACATGCTGGCTGGGAAATTCCAGGAGAAAAATGGAGTATAACATCTGTACCGATTCAGAATGTTTCCACAGTGGGATCTCAAGCACCAGCATCCTCCAGTTGCCATTTCCCCACACCCTCCTCCAGCAACAGATGGCCTCCAGGTAAGCTAGCCCCATGCAGAGCAATGAAATCCTGGGGACAGAGTGCTTAGGGAACAGGAGAAACTGCCAGGGAGGTTCAATGCAAGGAATAAAACTAATCAACCACCTACTTGCTTTCTGGAGGTAGCTTTTGGAGAGCTTACTTTGCAGGAACTCTGCCATTTCCTTGTCTTCTTCCCTTTCCCTGTGGCAAAGAGATTGGTTAGCACTCAGGAAAGGAGCAGCAAGGCATTCAGGACTGTCTGGCACTGTCCTCAGTGCAAAGGAATAAATTGCACCCAACTACCTGAGCCTCTCAAACTCCACATCGTCCACCAGGAAATCCCGTGTTTCCACCAGTTTGTGTATCTGCTGTACCAGCTCTTCTTCCCTCTGCTTCTCCTCATTGGACTTTTCATTCTCTGCAGCACAGGGAACACATTTAACACACTAACAGGGACCATCCTGCCTATGCCAGCCCAGCCTTGCTCTGCTTCTGCTCAACCTGGGAGCAGATGCGAGAGTGGGGGTAAAAGCCAACCCAAAGTAAGCACCGACATCCAGACACAGGCTGCTAAATAAGCAACAACCTCATCCCAAACCACCCTGGCTGGGAGGAGACACGTCTGGTGTCATCAAATTTTGAATTTTTAGCTTCTTCCCAAAATTTTCATGCGGCTGAGAACTGCAAGATGCAACTGTGAGCTTCGCAGAGCAGAGGAAGGCCACCTCAACAAGCTGACTTCTCTGGTGGAAGGTGACCATGGCTCGCCTGGGGTCTTCACCCTGCACTGCTGGAGAGGCTGGGTACTGAGCCTCAAAAAGCTCGGAAATGTCAGACTTGGGCATCATCCTTCAGCTCAGATGTGCTTAACCCGCTTTTCCCATGCCAGCACACCCAATCAGTCTCAGCTTGGCTCTGAGCTGGGCAGGGGTCCAGAGACCTCTGAGCCAGGTCCTCCATGTGGCTGAGAAACCACCAGGGATTCAGGTGCATAGAGAATTATCAGCAATGCCCAGATGCCTTGGGAGCACCTCATGCCACCATTTATCCCATATATACAGAGACATGAAAACCAGTATGCTCCACTGTCCTTCATAGCCTTATTCACTTGCTAAACACGGTCCCCGTGATCTCATCCTCTACATCTCAGCTTTCAAGCAATTGTCAGCCCCATTCCCAACCCAGCGACAAGGATGACCACGGTGTCTGCCAGGCTGTATTGAATGTGTTAGCCTTGGTTGCCACCTGAATCCCCAGACTGACCGACCTTGAGCATGGGGGAACCCACTTGTGCCACTTGTCTTCGGGCAGCAAGTTAGTGAAGACATGAAAACTCTCAAATCGCTATCAAGTCATGTCCTATATAAATTGGTATGTAATGGTAAGTGGGACATGTGAAGATGATAGAGAGAGGGCTAAGGAGCGTTAAATATCAATGGACAGCTACCTTAGGTGGCAACTACAACTGTCTGTGCTGCAGCTATTTAATACCATTTCTGAATTCAGCAGCCGGCTCCAAATCAATCCAGCAGAGGATGGATCAATCTCCAGCCTTCCTTCAGCTAAATAAAAATGCATCAAAATTCGCAGTATGGAGCAAACCCTGTAGGCTGGGTCTCAGCAGTTACCTAAGCTATGTATTGATTTGTAGTTCAAAGTCTGTTATGTATTGATTGGGGGGGTCAGAGTGGGATGAACTTCTCATAATCATGTTAGAAACATCCCCAGCAAACAGGTTTCTCCTATGGTTGTGGTCTTGTGCAGAGAGTGAGCTCAAGGCTTCTGGCAGAGGAAACTGATCTGGACTGCAGTCTGGGCCACCGCTGCTGGAACTCTTCTGCCATGAAGAGTTAAAGCAAAGTCACCTGGCTGTGGGCATGGGCCGGGTAGAGCAGCTCCAACCTGCCTGCTGGGAACAGGAGCACATTCCAGTGTCCTTCAGATGCTGTACAAATGGGAACCCTCAGGCTGCGCACAAACACACCAGCTATTTGGCATTAGTTAATTAACAACCTGCATTTCTGAGTTAGGGCATCTCAGAGTTAATGCACCCGCCGTACAAACACTGTACTGTTTCCATCTCATTGATGTCAGAGCCCATCATGACCACAATATCCCTCTGAATTATTAAAGGCACCTTGGTCTGGTGTGATTTCAAGCCACAGGTCTGGCTGAGCTCTGAGTAAGCAGAGACGTGTTTGAACCTTTAAGCGAACCAAAGTTCAACGCCCATTTTTGCTAACGATCTGCTGCTACCATTGTGCAAGACCAATGGTTTGCAGGATTTTTCCAGTGCAGCCTGATTTGAGCCAAGTTATAAAGAAGACAGAAAGAGCATCCCTGATGCAAGCAGTGTTTCTGGACCATCCTGCCTATGCCAGCCCAGCCTTGCTCTGCTTCTGCTCAACCTGGGAGCAGATGCGAGAGTGGGGGTAAAAGCCAACCCAAAGTAAGCACCGACATCCAGACACAGGCTGCTAAATAAGCAACAACCTCATCCCAAACCACCCTGGCTGGGAGGAGACACGTCTGGTGTCATCAAATTTTGAATTTTTAGCTTCTTCCCAAAATTTTCATGCGGCTGAGAACTGCAAGATGCAACTGTGAGCTTCGCAGAGCAGAGGAAGGCCACCTCAACAAGCTGACTTCTCTGGTGGAAGGTGACCATGGCTCGCCTGGGGTCTTCACCCTGCACTGCTGGAGAGGCTGGGTACTGAGCCTCAAAAAGCTCGGAAATGTCAGACTTGGGCATCATCCTTCAGCTCAGATGTGCTTAACCCGCTTTTCCCATGCCAGCACACCCAATCAGTCTCAGCTTGGCTCTGAGCTGGGCAGGGGTCCAGAGACCTCTGAGCCAGGTCCTCCATGTGGCTGAGAAACCACCAGGGATTCAGGTGCATAGAGAATTATCAGCAATGCCCAGATGCCTTGGGAGCACCTCATGCCACCATTTATCCCATATATACAGAGACATGAAAACCAGTATGCTCCACTGTCCTTCATAGCCTTATTCACTTGCTAAACACGGTCCCCGTGATCTCATCCTCTACATCTCAGCTTTCAAGCAATTGTCAGCCCCATTCCCAACCCAGCGACAAGGATGACCACGGTGTCTGCCAGGCTGTATTGAATGTGTTAGCCTTGGTTGCCACCTGAATCCCCAGACTGACCGACCTTGAGCATGGGGGAACCCACTTGTGCCACTTGTCTTCGGGCAGCAAGTTAGTGAAGACATGAAAACTCTCAAATCGCTATCAAGTCATGTCCTATATAAATTGGTATGTAATGGTAAGTGGGACACGTGAAGATGATAGAGAGAGGGCTAAGGAGCGTTAAATATCAATGGACAGCTACCTTAGGTGGCAACTACAACTGTCTGTGCTGCAGCTATTTAATACCATTTCTGAATTCAGCAGCCGGCTCCAAATCAATCCAGCAGAGGATGGATCAATCTCCAGCCTTCCTTCAGCTAAATAAAAATGCATCAAAATTCGCAGTATGGAGCAAACCCTGTAGGCTGGGTCTCAGCAGTTACCTAAGCTATGTATTGATTTGTAGTTCAAAGTCTGTTATGTATTGATTGGGGGAGTCAGAGTGGGATGAACTTCTCATAATCATGTTGTTAGAAACATCCCCAGCAAACAGGTTTCTCCTATGGTTGTGGTCTTGTGCAGAGAGTGAGCTCAAGGCTTCTGGCAGAGGAAACTGATCTGGACTGCAGTCTGGGCCACCGCTGCTGGAACTCTTCTGCCATGAAGAGTTAAAGCAAAGTCACCTGGCTGTGGGCATGGGCCGGGTAGAGCAGCTCCAACCTGCCTGCTGGGAACAGGAGCACATTCCAGTGTCCTTCAGATGCTGTACAAATGGGAACCCTCAGGCTGCGCACAAACACACCAGCTATTTGGCATTAGTTAATTAACAACCTGCATTTCTGAGTTAGGGCATCTCAGAGTTAATGCACCCGCCGTACAAACACTGTACTGTTTCCATCTCATTGATGTCAGAGCCCATCATGACCACAATATCCCTCTGAATTATTAAAGGCACCTTGGTCTGGTGTGATTTCAAGCCACAGGTCTGGCTGAGCTCTGAGTAAGCAGAGACGTGTTTGAACCTTTAAGCGAACCAAAGTTCAACGCCCATTTTTGCTAACGATCTGCTGCTACCATTGTGCAAGACCAATGGTTTGCAGGATTTTTCCAGTGCAGCCTGATTTGAGCCAAGTTATAAAGAAGACAGAAAGAGCATCCCTGATGCAAGCAGTGTTTCTGCTCTCAGCTGAATCTGGGGATGCTGAAAAGGCTAGAAATGAAAGACCAGAGCAGATGAAGGAAACCCAGCCACGTTTCTCAAGCTTCAGAAAAAGCCAAGTTCATATCTGGTCCTGAGCCATCATTTAGGTCAAGTCTTGTTTTATGAACTAGAAGGTGTTTGATTTAAAAGCCCACATGAGATTTGGGTCTACATTCTGCAAGCAGCTCCCATTTCTATGGCAGAATCCTCCCCTCCCCTCCCCTGTCTGATCCTCCCTCTGGATGCAGCCAGGTTGTATTAAACTGATCAAGCCCTGCACATGAAGCAGCAGTTGGGCTCTGACTGTGTGCTGAAGATTCACAAGCACGCACAGCACAGCGAGACTATGGCATTAGAAAGGGTCAAGGTTTCTTGCCACCCTTGGCTTTGATAACCTTGGGTACAGAGACGCTGAGCTGAGCTGTGCGCAGCGGGTCCCTTGTCTGCATCCAGGCATTGCCCCTGCTATGCACTCGTTGGTCTCTGAGAGTGCAACATCTTCAGAGAGATCCTTAGGGTGGTCCAGACCTTGATGCTTGGATGGGTACAAATAAGCAGGGAGACGCCTCCCACCTGGTTCTGAAAACACAGATCAAGTCCTACCTGGGGCTGAATGAAGCTGTCCTGGGAGGAGGCAGAGCCTTATGGACAGTGATGGACATGGCTTATGGGGAAGCCTTTCTTCAAACCCTGAGCTCTTTGGCATGTGCTTTCATTTGAATATTTTGGCTGAGGGGGGTCCTTTAGTGAACCAAGGTTTGGCCTTTCCTGGGCTGTGAAGGGTGGCTCTGGCTGCGACAGGGACATGGAGGGTCACCAGTCATGGTTAAGGGGGACACACAAAAGCAGCATTTCCTCCCAGGTGAAGTTTTCATATATGTTGCCCTGGACTGTTGGCCTGTTTTCAACACCCTGAATGATGAATTCACCTAAATGAGGGACATCACTGACCCCCTTTGGCATCACATCCTAACCCCCAGCATTCATCCTACCCTGGCTGCAACCAGGAACCCTTCCCAGGCTGCTGCTACCATCTGTCCCATCATGGACACACATTTCTGACACAGCCACCTCACTCAGCTCCTGTCCTCCTCCTGCACCAGACCCACACTCTTCCTCAAAGCACTCACATTCTTTCTCCTTTTGTGTTTCCTCTGCCCTTCAGCCCAGAACAAGGAGCCCCTGGTGGGACTGCAGCAAAGCTCTCAGGAAAGATCTCAGGTCACGCCCAAGGAGCCACATTTCTTGATGCTCACGCATTTCCTGCAGCAGCATCATCTCCATGAGCAGCCCTGGGTGGGAGCTCTTCAAGAGCTTCTTGCATTTCACAGAAACCTTTCTGCTGATTGCAGCGGCAGGGTGCAGCGCTCTGAAGCTTTACAAAGCCTTACCTGGAAGGGCTATGAGTTTTTGAAGCTCCTTTTTCAGCCGGCTGATTTCTTGACAAAGCTGAATGTCATCCATCCTGCAGAGACACAAATGAAACCACTGAGGGAAAGACCGGGAGAGGAAAGGTTCAACATCTCCAGAGCAACACCCAGCCAACACTGGAAGGCAACGCACCTGGTGCCTGTGGCGGAGAGCACAGATTTACCTGCGTTCATCTCAGAGCTCTGGTTGGAGCTACACGGGTTGTGTCACTGGTTGTTGGCAAAGGAAAAGGTTCATCACTTTAACGACAATGAAACCTCATTAAAACCTGGCACATCCATGATGCAACAGCAGCTGTATTGGTCCTTTTCTCAAAAAATAATCCCTAAACAGCAAAGTCCAAAACCAAATGGAAGCTGCTGCCACATAAAAAGAGCTGACATTTTTATACTGCCTTTTTGCAGAATTAAAAAAAGGTAGAAAAATGAAACAACAGAGGGGGAAAATGTGCAAACGTTGCAGGTGTCTACTGAGAAACAAGGTCATTTCGACAGGAGAACAAGAGCCTGCTGAAGCCACGGGCCATGAAATCATCTCTGGCTCAAACCACACACCAATCAGGATGGGCTCACCTCAGCCCCAGGTCCCCAACCTTTTTGACCCTGTCCTACTGAACCCCGGTCTGGAGATCCCTCTTCCCCAGCAGCGATGCTCAGGGAAGCCCTTGACTTTCCCTGCCTTGCAGAGCTGAGCTCCTCCCCACTGCTGCACTCCCCAGAGCTGACGCTCGAGTCCCCTGCAGCACCTCCAAACCACTCAGACATATCACCCTGGCATTGCCAAACTTCCAAGTGATTGCTTTTGCATCCATACCCACCCCAGTATGTGCCTTCGGCAGGTGATTTCCTTTTGTTTTTCAAGTCCAAGGAAGAAAACAAATAAAGGGATAATAAAGAGCAAGAGATGTGAGCTTTGACAGCACCTGTGAGAGGCAGGTACCAGTTGCCACAGAAAGCATTTAAGAACTACACTTCTTAAGATTTCCAAAAATCCTTTTCAACAATATATTCAGGGGGAATTGTACCTCAAAGAGGTCATCACTCCAAATCTGAGCCTCTAAACCAGGCCAGCTCACAGCTTCTTCCCCAGGCAGTGGATTTACACAGGCATTTCCAGGCTTTGGGGATCCCGGTAGCCCAGGTACCAGTAGGACTCAGATACACTAAAAAAGCAGCTTATCAAATGCTGCAGCCCAGTAAATATGATTTTTGCCACTACCAGTAAAAGATCCCAGACTTTGTTTTGACCTGACAGTGTGGGATCTCAGGACTGGGCTGACTACAGCAATTTAGTGGTAATAAAAAGCTTCATCAACCCAGACTATGAATGCTCACCAGTCCTTTTCCCCAAATATATACCCAGGGAAAATGTTCTTTATCACCCCGAAAGCTGGTTAGTACCACCGCAACACAGTGACTATGTCATTGCCTTCAATGTGAAAGGCCTCCGGATTTTTACTCAAAACCAGCTTTGATGATTGAAATGGACCCTGAAGATCTTTCCCTCTGCATCTGGCTGCAAAGGCTGCGTGGGGAGGAGGATGCGGTGCAGAAACAGGCATCGAGCACCAATGCTGGTCCGGCCCCGATGTGTCCTGATGTCCCCAGGGGATGGGTGAGCGAAGGAGGAGCTGGGGGTGGTGTAATACTGCAATGTGGAGAGGGCAAGCCATGGTCGTATGGCTGTTCAGCAGCCAGAGATCCCCATGCTGGGGGCAAAGCACTGTCTCCAGAGAGCAGCAATGAGCCACCAAACCTCAGGTCTATTCCTAAGGCCAGACCAAGAGCCAGGCACTGAGGAAGAGCATGGACCCACTGGAAGATGGGGTGCTTCTGGGTGAATATGGAAATGTGGTAGCGTAGTTAAACCTCTGCCATAAACTCAGCTCAAATCATCACAGCATCAGTGGCAGCTTTGTAACAGGGACCTGTTCGAGCCCTGTCCGAGAGCAAGGCCAGAGCAGTGGGAGAGGCTGCACTCCCAGGTGGAAAACAAGGTGGAAAGCGCCTCAGCCCTGCTCATCCCCATGGAAGATCCGTGTTTGATCGGGGCAGGCAGAAAACACGGGGGCAGTGCAGGACGAGGCAGGTACTCACATGTACCGCAGCTCTGACTCCCTCCTCACCAGGATCTCCCTGATCCTCTCGATTTTGAAGAGCTCCCCTTCAATGTCATCGATGGTGGTGGTCGAGTCAGCCATGGAAACAATCTCGTCCTCTACAAACAAAACAGGAGCCACATTAGCCAGCAGGAGACGTTAAACACATGGTGAGGACAACAGGGAGCACAGGGCTGTCACAGGGACCCCCTCTGCAGACACCAGACCAGCGTAACCACTACACACATGCAGTTTTAAACTCATTTGCAGGCTTCTTGCTACCCTGCTGGGTGCTGCAAGAGGAGAGAGCCCAACAGGCCCAGGGAGAGTCACTGACATACGCAAGGGCGTTGAGCTGCCCGCAGCTGTGTTTTGCCTTTATTTTTGCTGTGTTTTGCCTTTATTTTTGCTTTGTGTGAGGCTGGGCACTGGAACAGGTCTGCTCATTGCTGCATTAGCATCAGAGCCGGCTCGACTTGCTGAGCACAGCTCCAAACACCCATGCAATATGCATGAAGTGTCTGCATGGAAGAAGACCTCGGAGGCCAGCAGGCCACCACATCTGAGCTTGCAGCTCTCTGAGCTGTGGAAACAAGCATCATTTCGCCCGCTTGCGCTGGCTTTGCAGCACACCCTGCTCACACCGATGTTGTGGCGGGTTCTGCACTGCTGAGAAAGTCCCAGGGGTCTTCCTCTCTGCTTAACAGCAGGAGGCCATGGGGGCTAAAACTGCTGGAGGGAATGGCAGGAATATACTTTTCTTTTTCCAGAACCACGTAAGCTTCAGGCATCTCCAGCACATGGACAGACACTCAGAGACCTGAGCCTGTCCTCCAGAATGGGCCAGGACCAAACACTGGGCCCATATAGCACAGAGGGGCCTCCTAAGGAGTCGTGGAGGTGAAGTTCCTGTAGCTGGTCCCTTTCCACCACAGGCTGGATGAAGATCCCCCCATCCTTCCCAAGTCACTGGGGGAAAAAGCCCCCATGGTACCCAGCAGGCCAGTTTGGCTTCCTCACCCTCTAGAGCACTGAGCATCACCTCTATAACCCACTTGGGGAAACTGAGGCAGGGAAAGGGGATGTCATTTGCTCAGGGCAAGAGGCAAGAGGTTCACAGCAAAATGCGGGAAAAAGGGGCTGTAATTCATATTTTAGGAGAGTGGAGTGGCAATCCCAGGGATGGACAGTACAAGAGCCCAGCAACCTCAATCCCTGGCTCTGACCACCAGCTCTGCCTCCCCCCTCCACTGGTTTACACACAGATGTCCCCCCGATGTCATGTTGGTTTGCACAAGACTGTCACACTGATTTGCACAAGGATGCCATGCCAGTTCGCACCCCACCTGCAAGCCAGCACCTCCCACAGCAGCCCCCAGCCTGTTTTATGGGGATCGCTGAGCTCCCAGGCCAGCTCCCCCCACTCTGGCTCAGAGGAACAGCACCGAGCTCATTATCAGTGTCATGCAGCAGCACATTCATTGCCTATGGGTTAATCTGGCTCTCCTGTGATGTGCACGCAGCCCAGGTTGGGGGGGGCGGGGGGGGGCAGCAGCTACAGCAAAGCCAGGCGAGAAGAAAACATTAAAAATCACAAACATCAGGGGCAAATTGCGCTTCCTTTGAATCTCCACAGGACACATCTCCCCTCTGAGATTTTGCCTTCCTGCAGCCCTGGGACTTTCCCTATGCAGAGAGAAGGGAAAGCTCCGCCAAGGAACACCAGCGCTGGGAGCAGGGTTGTCCGGGCAGTGGAGGTCTGGGCGCCGGAGCTGTCAGAAATGGCGCATGTGGCTTGGGGATCCCAAACAGGGCCCAGGCCGGTGCTGAGCATGACAGGTCAGGAAAGCATTAAGGCATAAGGCAAAACACTCTGCATTCACTGGTCCTCTACCATCATGTAAAACTGCTTGGGAAATCATCTTCAGAGTCAGGCATGTTTCCGAGGCTGCTGGCAGAGAAGGTTCAACAGTGGAAATACGAGTGGTTTGGATTAGCATGGCTGGTTTGAAGAGTAGCTTTCCGCTGTTGCTCCCGTAGAAACTCATGAGGACTACTTGGAGATTATCTCCCTCTTGCCCTAGCTACAGAGGCTACATTCAGCCACTGCCAGCCTGCTGAATCCTTGGACATTCCCCATTCTAAGCTGTCAGGATGCTCCCAGGAACCAGTGCCCGCTCAGGACAGACCAACAAATACACGGGGTTGGACCAGGTGTGGGGTCAGATGCGCTGCCCTCCCTCAGCTCTTGCTCAATGCCTCTGCTGCAAATTTTTGTGCAGAAACCCTCCCTTAGCCTTGTTTCTATGGGCCTGAAGGGGGTTGCTAGGGGACTGGACTGCAGTTGCTACAGGACCAGGATGCGGTTGCTAGGGGACCGCACTGTGGTTGCTAGAGGCCCAGGATGCTAAGGTCCCTCATCCCCAGCATCCTGCTGCTCTGCCACCCCTGAGCTCTTCTTGCCCAGGATATTTCGCTGCACCCGAGCAGCTGGGGCCCTGCTCCAGGGACAGGTAGGATCTCCCTGCAAGTGACAGCGGGCACGTAGGTAACGACACACATGAAGTGCGGATGGTACAGCCGGTGTGTGCTTGTAGGCAGCCACTCCCTGGGGTTCAGCTGTACTTCAGTGCTGCTCTAGGCCTGTCAGGAAAAAGCTGCATTGCTCTAAGTGTTGCTTCTGGGACCAGGCTAAATCCACAAGGCTGATAATTTTACAGATGCTCCAATAAAAAAAGATAGGAGATTACTGCAGCTTTCATTAGCCAAGGACGAATCTCAGCACCCCTAGGAGCACAGGGGTGGGTCTGGGGGAGGGGGACTGCCACTCCTGGCTGGGGTGGGTGGGTGAATAACCCAGAATATCTTTGATCACTGGTGGCAGAAGTATTTGGCTGAGGTTACCAGCCAGCTGTTTCCCAGTGGCTGAGCACAAGGACTTGAAACAGGCATCAGCATCGCT
This sequence comes from Egretta garzetta, assembly GCF_000687185.1. Classification (NCBI taxonomy): domain Eukaryota; kingdom Metazoa; phylum Chordata; class Aves; order Pelecaniformes; family Ardeidae; genus Egretta; species Egretta garzetta. The sequence continues at coordinate 92,528 of NW_009266282.1, read as the reverse complement.
GCTCCTCCCTTCTTATCCCAGAACCTCATGAGCAGAAGCCATCCCAGATGGAAGAGGTGAATCCTCACATGTGTACTTGAACGGAGGAGGTAGCAATGCTGGGCTGCTCTACCCATATGTGGCAAGAGTCTGGGACGTGAGTTCAGCCTGTAGGAGGCTGCCCACAAGGGTGAGAAAGCTCCTGGCTGGACTGCAGGTGGGTTCCCATCAGAGACAGGGGATAGAGCACAGCTGGGACCACGCTGCTCGGAAGGAGCTGCCCGCACACACCCCTCCTCCCTGGTCACCCTCCTGTAGGACATTTCCCAGCAGCCTCCCACTGCAGGGCGGGAGCATCCTGTGAAATGGGGACAGCGGACAGGTCTACACCATGGAGCAGAGCAATGGGCGTAGGACTTGAGCTCCTCAGCCCTTGGCTGTGCCTTAAGGGTGGTGTGGTCGGGGTTGTAGAATCATAGATTGCTTTCAGTTGGAGTGGACCTTTAGAGGTCACCCAGTCCAACCCCCCTGCAGGGAGCAGGGACACCTTCAACCAGATTGGGCTGCTCACAGCCCCGTCCAACCTGGCCTGGAATGTTCCAGGGATGGGGCCTCCACCACCTCTCTGGGCAACCCATGCCAGTGTCTCACCACCCTCATTGGAAAGAATTCCTTCCTTATACCCAGTCTAAACCTACCCTGGTTTAGTTTGAAACCATCACCCCTTGTCCTGTCACAACAGGCCCAGCTAAAAAGATTGTCCCCATCTTTCCTATGGGCTCCCTTTAAGCCCTGCAAGGCCGCAATCAGGTCTGCCCGCAGCCTTCTCTTCTCCAGGCTGAACAACCCCAACTCTCCCAGCCTGTCCCCATAGGAGAGGGGC
>NW_009266282.1:91156-91573 GCF_000687185.1 Egretta garzetta | reverse complement strand
TTCTGGGCTGCCAGCGCACGTTGCGGGCTCATGGCCAGCTTTCTGTCCACCACTACCCCCAAGTCTCTCTCGGCAGGGCTGCTCTCAATGCCTTCACTCCCCAGCCTGTATTGCCGAGGTGCAGGGGTCATGGCACTCTGCATCCTTCATAGAATCATAGAATCGTAGCATGTTTTGGGTTGGAAGGGACCCCTAGAGGTCATCTAGTCCAACCCCCCTGCAGCAATCACGGACACCGCTAAGTAGATCAGCTTGCTCACAGCCCCATCCAACCCGGTCTTGAATGTTTCCAGGGATGGGGCCTCCACCACCTCTCTGGGCAACCCGTGCCAGTGTTTTACCACCCTCATTGTAAAGAATTTCTTCCTTATATCTAGTCTAAACCTACCCTCTTTTAGTTTAAAACCATTACCCCTT
>NW_009266282.1:87589-90845 GCF_000687185.1 Egretta garzetta | reverse complement strand
ACCCCCAAGTCCCTCTCGGCAGGGCTGCTCTCGATCCTTTCTTCCCCCAGCCTGTATTGATACTGGGGCAAAACACGTGCTCAGGCATGGCAGGGAACTGCTCACCAGAGCAGCAAGTCCTGGACAAGAAGCTCTAAGAGAACACTCATGTGCCTGGAGCTGCTTAATTCAGGGCAGAAGCAGAGGAAGGGCAATCCCAGGTGAGTGCTCCTGCAAAATGAAGCCCACGAGCGCTGGGAGGGAGCACCTGGACAAGGGGACACAGAGCTACACCTCTGCACCAAATCCTACACCTCTGCACCAAAACCATCCACTAAAACTCACAAGAGGCCAGTGAATCCATACAGGTGCCTAACACGTGGCTGATAGGATGGTGGGATGAACCTGCTGGTGGGGACTCCTTCCACTTGCCAGCATCTGCTCAGGACTGAGAATCTGAGAGAGGGCAGGGGCTGGAGCACAGCGGGGATGAGGAGAGGCTGGGAAAAGCAGCCCAAAGAAGAGAAGGTGAGGGGGAAGCTCAGGGCTGTACTCACCTACCGAATGGGAGGATGCAGAGAGGATGGAGCCAGACTCCCTTTGGAGGTGCATAAAGTTCAGACAAGAGGTGATGGGCACAACTGAAACATGGGAAATCCCCGTGAGATAGTAGGAAAATGTTTCTTCTGGGGTTGTTCAGACACCGAAACAGGGAGAAGAGAGGTTGTGAGCTCTCCATCCTTAGTCCAAAAAACGTGGACAAGGCTGTGAGCAACCTGACTCAATTATTGAGCCTGCTTTCAGCAGGGGGTTGGCCTTGCTATCTCCAGAGGTCCCTCTCAATCCAAATTCCTCTCAGGTAATGAGATCAGTCTGTGACGACCAATTGGGAGGCACATGGATCTTCCCTGCTAGCGCAGGAGGTGCTTTCTCCAGGCAGATACGGGGTGATGCTGAATTCCCGAGCCCCAGCAGCTACAGGCATAGGCCAGACAACAGCTTTCCTGAGATGGCAGTGAGACCAAAGGGTGCACCCACGAACCTGTGCGATGGCAGTGACACCACACAGCAGTCACAGTTGGCAAGTACAGACACTCGGAGCCCACGAGGTTTGAAACCTGGCATGTCCTTCAAGCAGACAGCTGAGCAGAAGATCCCATTGGAGATGGTTTTGCCAAAGCTCAGAATGGGGTTCTTACACCCCACCTAAGTGCCTGGCACCAGCGAGGGCCTAGGGCAGGATGTTTATCAAAGCTGTGATCGAGCTCACAGTCCTGACTCTCCCTTCAGGGATGGAGAGAGATGACACCATGTGTGGCCATGCTGCCCACAGGCCCCTTTGCTCCCACAGCTGCGCATATGACAGCAGGACCAGGCACAGAAATCAACCCCATGCTGCCCAAGCAGGACCCCCGACTGGCACCATTTCAACCCAGCAAACCAAGGAAGGGGAAAAAGCTTTGATTTAAACATGGAAATGCTCCAATCAGCACACATGGCCTAGGGGAAGGAAGTATCGTTAACGAGGAGTATAATAGCTGGACAGTTCCACTCTGTATGGCATTGGTGAAAACATTTAGATAGCCAGCAGCAAGCCTGAGATGAGTCACAGCAGCAACCAGCGCAGGGCTGAGTTTCAAGTGATTTATTTCATAATTAAAGTTGGGCGATTGATTGACAGCCCCCTGGGAGGGGGTCAGAGCTCTTCCTTGGGTTCCATCCCAAAAGGCCTTTAACTCAACCATGTGCTTTTCTCTGCCACAGAAAGCAGCATGGGCAGGGGGCATCCAGCCCATCAAACCAGCCCTTGCTCCACCAGTTCGACAACGGGAGCGATGGTAACCCACTGCCCAGCCCTGGGGCAGCTGTGCCAGGGTCCCTGCTACCCAGACTACCCAGCAGGAGGGACACGAGCCTCCAGGACTGCCAGCACACGGCTGAGCACGCTGGTCCCCGAGGACCGCATCGTACTCAGATGGGAGACATCACAGCTACAGGCAGCCTGCAAACCACAGCACTACATCTCTGCCAGCATCCCAACTGCCCCCTCCAGTAACCCCGGGGAGAAACATGCAGCCTCAGCCCGTTGCAGCCCGGGGGGATCTCTGGCTGTGCAGCCCTTGGCACAGTCAGCACCACCGGGGCCATGTTAGACAGCCATACAAAAGACCAGAGTTCGCGGGTGAGGCACACCGGGATGACTTTACGGGGGTTATCACCCTGCTGTTGTGTGCACGCTCCCCTGGTCACCTCCTGGGCACAAGCAGGGCAAGAAGCTGAGCGTGCTCAGCACGTCACAGGGTTGGCCTGAGGTTTCCTGCGATGGTGGTAAACAGCAGAGCAGCATTCAAAAACCAGACACCAACCACTGCCATGTTCTCACTCAGCCTGAGCCTCCCCCAGGAGCTGGGAGTTTACAGAACTGCACTGAACAAGCAAACAACACAACCACCACAACTCTGCTCTCAGGCACCCGAGGGGGGGCGCCCGAGCCATACCCAGTACCCTGAGTCCAGCAAGTATTTGACCCTTCCCTGGACCACCCTGGTGTCACCGGGCTGCTGGGAGCAGGTGATCCAGGCGATAGAAGTGCTCCGACCCCCATCAAGGGCAGGGTCTCTGTGTAGACTCTTCCTGGGAAGGGGAGGTGGGGGTGAGGGGGGAAGGATACATATTGCTGTGCTGGAAAGCACAAAGGAGAAGGACTAAAACTTTGGGTCGCTCACCAGGGAGCTGAGCAGCCTCACGGGCAGCACCCCCACAGCTGCCCTTTGCTGCGTCCCTCCTTTCCTGCCTCGCCAGCAGCCTATCCCTATCCCGCTGGGTGCAAGGGGCTGAGGGGGAGGAGAAAGCGATGGGGAAGGGAGAGGTCACGGCAGGGAGGCTGCAGGAGCCTCCCCTCCCCAGGACATTGCCCACAGCCCAGCATTGGGCCCCTTCCTCCCACCCCACGGTTGGGGACTCTGCCCTGGACAATCCCCTTGGTTGGTGTGACCCCCTCCACCCCGTTTCATACTGGGGAAACTGGTCAGAGAGGGGAAAAGGCAGCAAAGGACAGGGTGGGCACTCCAGGCTCCTGGTCACAGCCATGCCCGCAGCCAGGCATGACAGCGCCGTGGCTCCGTGCCTCCCAGGGCAGCATCAGCCGGATGGCAGGCTGCATCCCTCCTTCCACCCGTTCATTCCCCCCTGCCATCCCTCCACCCTTCCATCCCTCCACCCCCCAGCCATCCTCCTTCCCTCCATCCTTCCACCCCCCCTCCACCCCCCTCCCCTC
>NW_009266282.1:77393-86312 GCF_000687185.1 Egretta garzetta | reverse complement strand
ACAGGGGCACGGTCACTGCCCTGCTCCTGCTGGCCACACCAGTCCTGATACAAGCCAGGATGCTGTTGGCCCTCTTGGCCACCTGGGCACACTGCTGGCTGATATTCAGCCGCCTGTTGACCAACACCCCCAGGGCCTTTTCTGCCAGGCAGCTTTCCAGCCACTCTTCCCCCACTCCTGTAGCGCTGCGTGGGGTTGTTGCGACCCCAGTGCAGGACCCAGCCCTTGGCCTTGTTGAACCTCACCCAATTAGCCTGGGCCCATGGCTCCAGCCTGTCCAGGTCCCTCTGCAGAGCCCTCCTCCCCTCCAGCAGATCTTCCCAATGGAAAAAGCAAGTGTTTAAAAAGATGTTCAAAGGTGTGTGTTGGCCTGAAAATCAGAGGTTGATTGGTAGCACCTGGGCAGCACCCACAGCAATGGGGATCTCGGTGATGAGAGCTGCCCCTCTGCTCCCTCTGTCCGGGCTCTCCTGTGGGGCACAGCAATTACCAGTCCCACCATTCTGAAGGCTTGTCCCAGCAAACTGGAATGGAGCAGGTGAGGGCGGGGTTTTGCTCGCAGGGTTTTACACCTTTCATTCACGGATACCAGAAGTGCTTACTCCACTGAGGGTTCACAACCTGCTGTCCTCCATGGAGGCACACACCCCAGCACCACCTTCCCCAGAACACCCGGAGGGGACAGTCCTTCTCTGCTAGGACGTGCCTGCGGGCGGCACTGATGTCCCCACGCTGGCTTTGTGCAAGAGCAGAGGTCCAAGGCGAGGGGGAGGCTGGGCTCGGGGACACACCACCTTCCTGAGGGGGCTCAGGGACACCTTCCAGCACATTTTGGGAAGTGCCACACAAAATCACTGGGCTGGAGAGCAGCAGGGGTGACAGTGGTGGAGAGGTGAGGGCCAAGGGTTCCACCCTCTCATCCTGCCACCGGCTGTCCTCCCTGTGGCTGGCAGGGACACTGCTGGAAGTTGATAGTCAATGCAATAAAATAAGCTATCAGGGAGCAAAAGAGAGGCCCGGCAACATAAGGGATGGGTCTGGCGCATCACCCCCTGCAGAGAAATACCAGAGCGTGGCATCTGCCATCAGTACCTTGCAGCGTCCTCATCATAGCCGCTCCCCTCCCCAGTGAAACAAGCTGCCGAGCTAATCTGTAGAAAACGTCCTTACTAGAACAGACACGGATCTGAGCAAAATCTTGGAATTCCCATCTCCAAAAACCAGAGAGGAGCTGCTGACTTTTGATCCGCTCCAGTGTTTTAAACCAGAACATGTGCGAGGGAGATGGTGCTTTACTCACGGAGGATAACTGTGGCACATAAACAGAATGAGGACACAAAAATTAAGAGTCTATGCATTAAAAAAAAAAAAAAAGTAAAAAATAAAGGACATTGGGCGCTGCTGCTCGGGATTAGAAATGCAGCAGCAGTGTCCGCGAGCCAGTGAACTGCGAGCAGTTGCAGTAGCACCTTGGTCTGGCAATCCCCCGAAAATGCAGAAGCACCTCTGGGATGGGAGCAACACGAAGCCAGAAGGCCACAGAAGTGTGCTGTAACCCACCCCGGGGCTGAAGCAGTGTGTCTGGAAAAATACAACATTCACTATTTGGAGGAATTGTTCAGGAGTGCCCTGGGTTATTTAAGGCAGCTTCACTGCAATTTTCCCAGTTCAACAGGCAAAGCCCAGCTGAGGGACACAGCAACTTCAGGATTTTGTGGTTTGGTTGTTTTAATGTGAAAGGTAAGAACATCCGTCGACTGGCTGTTCCTCGGCTTGATAAATGAGCATCTGCCACCCCTGGGATTGGGACCTAAGGTCTGAAGTGACTTGCCTTGTTTTGCTTGCTCCACAATGCAGAGAAAATGAACGCGTAAATATTTTAATCAATTCTTCAGTCAAATACCCTACAGGGTTACTTTGGCCATGAGTAGCCAGATCTGCTGTGGGCTGCAACTCGAATTCAACACGTTCTATAGGCTCGCTTTATTCTTAATAAAACCCACAGGATTAAATCAAACAGTCCAGAGTCATAGACAGAGTTACATCCCATTAACACATGGTATTTGGTCTGCCGTATTGAATGTCATCATGATGTGCAAATCTGTTTTGCAAATCCAGTGCACCAGACGGTACAGAAGCAGCCGGTGTGCCCTGTGCAAACTGTCCAACAGGGAGCCGTGCGGTTCGTCCTTCACCCAGGTATGCTCGGCATCCTCGAATGCACGGATGAGAAGGTTTTAAGGGGTCTTGAAGTGACTTTCACATGAGAGGAGAGTCGCTAGCAGCAATGCTGTCGGGGCACTAGCAGAATAGTTCTTAAAAGCTCTAATATTTCCCTGTATACAGTCACTTCTGTAGAAATCAAGCACCTACACAACAGAAAGTAGCAACTTCTCAACAGATCAGCCAGTACCATGCAACAGTAATACAATCTCCCAGGCTCTTGAGAGGTGCTGGCAAATACAAAGAGAATTAAAATGCAGCTTGGAGAACATTAGGATGGACATGGTCGCTTGAAGCTCTTTAAAGAAACCACCTGAGTAGGCAACAGCAAACAACAGGCACCGCTAAGGCACATCCAGCGAATTCCGAGCCTTCAGAAATGCTTCCAAGGTGATGCTCCCAGGGCCCCTTGCTGCCCACTCAATTAGGCGCACCTTGGCGACAGAAGGGAGCTGAGTATTTTCATTTGTCACTTATTGAGAAAGGACTGCAGTTACCTGAATGCCTATTCCTGTGGAGGGATGCACATGCCAGAATCAGTGGAGTTATTTAATAAGTTTATTTTCCTTAGGATTCATCAAAAAATCAGGTTCATGTTTCTCAAGTCATGCTTTGAACTTTAACGTTATTTCAGCATGTGATTGTGTTTCCTGGCTCAAAACTCCTTTTACAAACAATAAGAACCCTGTGTTAACGCAAACCTGCTATTTTCGGTGGTGTCACTACCTCCAGAGTTCCGACTTTCCTGCCTGATTAGAGGTGGAAATGTTCTCGCAGTTTCAGAAATGAAGCCGTGTTACCAACAACTTCCCCGCCTGCTCCGCTGGCGAGGCTGTGATAAGATAGCTACATTTTCTGTTCCTTGATTTCTTCAGGCACGACTTCTAAATATTAAGGGTGAAGCAAAGGTTAGTTTTAAAGTTGCCTCATACTCACCTCTACATTCAGTTTTACGGTTTTATGGTCTCAACATGCACAATTTAAAGTAAAAAATTGTCCTTGACCAGAGAAGTAATTTAGTCATTACAGCAAAACCAGGCCCCGGGGAGAAACGACACAGCAAACAAATGTATCTGTTCCCTGAGAAACGTATGGTCTAAATTAGCATAGATTCCTTTACATGGCTCCCTCTTGATAAATACAGTGATACAGATGCCAAGCGGGAGTGTCAAGATATTTCAAAATAGACTGTTTTTTTCCCCCTGCATTACTACTACTTAGTGCTAACTCCAGAAGTGGTGAGGAGCTGCCTCATACTTTTAAGAAGTCTGTAAGGGACCCATATTACAAAGGCAGAGAATTTTGGTATCGTATTGTAATCCTGATTCAGGTAAGAGTTCAAATCAGAGTGGGAATGTCCTGCCTGTAGTTTAAAGATGAACAAAACGAGAAGACCAAAAGCAGCGGTGCCTTAGAGGCACTACACCCCGCCACGGGGGGAAGGGCAAGTCAAGAGCTCTTGCTTTTAAGATTCAGAACATGCAGAAGAACCCCACAGCTCTCAAAAGCATCACTCTCCCCTTCTTGTGAAACTGCAGCTAAATGGGCTTACCTTAAATGGACCGTATCTACGATTTTGGGCCACGACTCATTGCAAAAATACAAAAACCCGTCTGTGAATTCACCGGGGCAGATTTCACTACAGTCCACAAAGAAACGCGCTGTGGTTGCTTGCTGAATTACAGAAATCTTTGGAGAACATTGGAAAGCCTTTTATGCTGTTCAGATCTACCCAAAAAATGAACATTTAGAGATCAGGGCCCACTGCGTTTTACCTAATCCCATGTTCCGAAAGCGCCACACTACTTAAGTCAATTGCTGACGTGAGGTGCACGCAGAGAGGAGCTGAAGGAAACATCTGCAGTATCCCCTCATAAAATAACTGCCAGAAAGAGAGAACCTGCAATTTTAGTTCCCTTATAACTTGGGAATGAATTTTTTAAAAGCAAGATAAGGTGTCTGATGCAATGAGTTACTCAGATGCCAGTTCAGCTGCATCAGCTGTCTACCGAAACTACCTGCAGGGCCTGTAAGCTGTTTCACGATAAGCAAAGGAGCCTTTATTATTTTTTGGCAAATGATGTCTCATCTAATGGAAGTGATTGACTCAGATCCTTTGAAACCTCTCACAAAGTACACATACATTGAGCTATGTGTGAAATTTTAAATCTTAAGAGCTACTAAGACCGTCATTGTGAGGAACCTGTTCCTCAGTGCCAGCTATGGTTGGCCTCCTGAGCTCAGTTAAACCTAATTGTGTTCAGAGAAGGACACAGCTCAACTTAGACCCTGGACTGGCACCAAAGGGCAAAAAAAGAAAAGTATTTTTACATATAAGCCTCTGAAATTTGCTTAAAGTTCACTGTGAAGTAGCCAAACAGTAAAACTTATGTGATTTTTATAATCACTTTTAACCTTACAATTGCTGTTTAAGAATAAAAACTCCAACAGAAATTTCAACATCAATTTTTCTGGGCAAATATTTGCAAAGTAATGCAAAAATAACCGCTGATGTGGTTGGAAACACATCACAAGAATTTTCCCCAAAGGCGGTTTGGTTCTTCTCAATTACATCTTACTCCCAATGGCATTAAATGCCTCAGCATGTTCTTACTTCTGCAAGAACAACAAAGCCATGCTCAGAGTGAGGAAGTCTCACACAGAACCATTTAAGCCCACCTCCCTTCTCACGCTTTTGGCTTGCAGGGTCTGTGACCATCAGCGAAGAGGCTGAGTCACCAATGTAGAGCTCACCGCACAGAAACTGCATGAACCCCAGTGGAAAATGATTTAACCAAATTGGTGCAATTTCTTCAGCGAATGAGCCCTCTGTCATGTCCACTGCCATAGTGGTTTGTAATTCAAAACATATTGCAAACCACATAAATATGATTCTCCCCTGAATCAGCACCAAATGTGTTTATTGGATTAATAACTTTTAAAAAAAATCTTATTATGCAAAATTGTTACACTGAAGTTAAGCTTTGGCCCATACCTTAAATCCTCTCCGTTCGTAGCAGCAACGGCTGGGCACATCTCAACATCCACGGCCGAAACAACCTCGGAGGTGAGAGCCCTGGGGTGTCACACCACAGCTCTGCCGGCAGCCCTTATCACCCCTCTGCCACGGTCACAGGATGGATTGCACGAGCACTTTTCATTTCAAGGTTTCTCTTTGCAAAACTGGAATTAGAGCAGCTGATTTTGTGCTGAAGCAGACAGAAAGAGCATGAATCCCCCTTTGAATGGGCTTCAGATGAGGGCAGTCACTTCCAGCTAAAGAAGCACCCGCATTTTAAACCATTCCAGCTTATTTCTGCAGTGTTCATCTCGCAGAAGCACTGCTGCCTCTATGATGTGCTGCTTGCAGTTATGTTACTCACAATTGAAGTCAGGTACTCTATTAACAAGTAATTAGAGTTCCTGAGTTATTATATGATAATAAGGCTGGGATAGATTCTTGACGCTAAAATTGTTCTCAACTTGAGTTTGAATTCCTGGGAGAACATAACATCTCAATAAAAAGTTCCAGCTATTCTTGGCATGAGGACAGTTCTATCTATAGAGTCGTTCTAGTAGAGTATCTGTATGGCATAGTGGATTTGTGCCAGGAAAAGAGCACGCTAATTACCCGGAAAGCGTGTGATGTACAGATAATCTGGAATCGATGCATACAAAGAGATTATCCTTGATGGCATTGCTTTTCCTTGTACTCCAACCACTTTCTACTGGGCCCAGAACGCAGCGGGGTGACAGATTGCAATGCCCTTTGCATGTCACATGTTAAATATGCATTTAAAGAAATATTCTGCTTTTAGCAGCTGCCTGCCTTGCGGCTTGTACAATGCTAGGAAGACGTTATTAAAATCTATCCCTCTGAAAAGGAATGATGTAAGAAGCACCTAATAAACTGACCTCGGCTTTTGTTGGTAGCTGAAAGGACTGTAAGGCTCAAAGCTTCCCCACCAGCCCCGTTTAAGGTCTGACACAGATCTTTTAATGCGATCGGACCACCAATTTTTCATTTATAAGCAAATCTTATCTCTTGAAGAGGTGTGGACATCTGTGTGCTTATGAGGTTAAGGCAAGACAGATAAGGCAGCTTGAGGATCCTTCTGGACTTAGCAGGCCCCGTTCAGGACACAGATTTAGTTCTAAATAGGAAAGGTGAGAAGAGGGCTGCCCTCAGGCCAGACTGACCCAGGGAGGATCACCAGCTTCAACCAGATCGACTCAGCCAGTGCCAAGTTCCTTCTGAACAAATATCGCCCTATGCTCACCCAAGTTGCTCAGATCCGGAGGGCAGACTGCTTCCTCGTCAGCCTGAACATGGGGTGCCACCTTCGGTAAATAAACACAAGAAAATCCACAGGCTGTTCTGCTGAATCTGGACAGCCAGCAGGCCCTGACTGTGAGCAGACGTGGTGACTTTTTCCAACAGATGCCAATACAGAAGCATACTTAACCCCCAAAACCTGAGAAGACAGTCTGTAGCAAAACATGTTTTTAAAAACCAAAGCAGAGCAAATGAACCATTTTTTTTATTCACATCCCTCATTCATCAGAAGGATTCCACAGACATAGCACCTTGAAAAAGTTTAGCGTGCCATTAGCATTACAGTGTTTTTCAGTCAACTGTGTCAAAGTACAGGCCACAGCTTTCACTCACAGTTTCCACAGCACCAGCTCTGGGGAGCAAGAATTCAGGTTTGCTTTTTGACTAAAAACTTAGCTACATTCATTTCAGCAAATGTATACCTGAAATACCTTGGTATGATTTTGGAAGCAAAATCATTGTTAGAAAGGAAAAATTACTACAAGAGCGCTATAAATTAATAAAAACATTTATAAAAATTTTAAAATAAAAATCTGCCCTGTCAGATATATATTTAGCACATTAGAATTAACAGTCATTTCCAGGCACCCTCATCATACCGCATTACCACTCCACCCCCTACATTCAAGTATAGATTAATTGATCCCATGCTGTTGTGACCAATTCCTAGTAAAGCTTTCATCCTTCATAGCTTTTACCAGCCAGTCCCTCTCGTTCTCCTCGTCGGAGTCGCTCATGTCACTGGAATCAGCAGCCAGGAGACGAGAATAATTAATTTTTTTCTGCTGTGGCAATTTAGATTGGACAATTAAGAACAAGAAGAGCCACAGTACCAGGCACACGCAGCACGCCCTGTACAGAACTGCCAGGCCAAAGTACTTAACGACAAATCCTCCTGCAAAACTGCCCAAGCTTGCTCCTCCACCGTAGCAGAGGCCCTGGAGAACAGCATGCAGGGACCTCTCCATGCCTGGAGTAGCTATGTCATCCATTGCCATGTTAACCACCCACCACAAAGCCCCACTACTGAAGGCGGATAAAATCTGGATAAGGAGAACCGACCATGCAGTCCACAAGAAGGAGTAGCACAGAAGCTGCACTGCCAGGAGGCTCAGGCTGACCGCAACAATTTTGCTGCTCGATAAAGTCCTCAGCAACTTCCCTTTGAAGAAATAAAGCATGATTTCAGCAAGCAGCCCAACAGCCACAGAGAGCCCCATGTACAGCTCACCGCTGCCTCGGTCCTCCATCTGCCAGAAGAGAAAGTTGTGCACCGCAGACCCAGACACGCCAGTGAGGAAGATGGTGACGGCATACAGGATTGCTCGGCCATCGCTCCACAGCAGGGCCAGGGCTTTGGCGGTTTTGTTAACACGGTCAGTTTTCTTGGGAACATGAACAGGAAAAAAGACACTGACAAGCAATGAGAGCATTATCAGGAGGGCATAGCCGTAAAAATGGACAGCGAGGCGGGTGACTGTACTGCTCAGGAAGCAATTCAGTTGATCCGCCAATATGGCAACGCTGCAGGCACCTACAGATGCACCCAGGTAACTCCAAATCCACAGCTTGCCATACCTGTCGGTCGCGTCAACGAAGTCGAGATATTCATAGAGACTCTCATCCACCGTCCATTTGAGAAAAGTAGCCAACAGCTCCCAAAGCATGACAGCACTCAGAACCATTAGAAAAATCTGATGTTCTCTGTCCTGAAAGATGTTTTGCACTGGCTTCAAGCTGACATCTACAGCCTGTTTGTGGTGGTCTGAAGGGTTTCCAGGCACGTAAGCATCTCCAACAGCAGGAAGAGTTGTTTTAAACAAAGAGAGCTCATTATTTTCAGTAGTATAAAGGCTTTCTTCAGCATTATCAGCAAGATCTATTGCAGAACCCAGACTGCTCGTTTCCTTCTCGCGTCCACCTAAGGGAGGTCTGTAGGAAGCCGGCATTTCTGGTTTGTGCGTCTCCCAGTTAACTGCTTTCACAGATGTTGTCCAGCCAGAGGGACCGTCCAAGTAGCCATTGGCCTCTGTATCACCTTCACCAACACCTCTGCTTTTTTTCTCAAGTGTATCTGTCTGGCCGAATAACACCTGGAAGGCTGAACCAGTTAGCATTGGCTTTCTGCTTGCTATTAAAATGTCAGCAGTTGTTTCCAGCCTTTCTTTTGACACAGCTTTTGCGTTCGTAATAGCACTCGTGCTTAAAACACCATAGCTGCTCGTGGCCGGGCCGGGCACGGTGGTGGCGGCCCCTCGGTCACCCGGCTGCCAGCTGGCGTTACAGTACTTGTACCCCGCGTCCCGGTCGGCGGGCGGGATGAGGGTGAGCAGCAGGCTGGCCCCCGCCGAGCCCAGCAA
>NW_009266282.1:71854-76768 GCF_000687185.1 Egretta garzetta | reverse complement strand
GTGGGGTGACAGCAGGCCACCACGCAGGGACACACGCAGACTCTGGCCAAGCCAGCTCAGCACCAGCCACCACCCTCCGGAGAGCTGCTTGTGTCTCTGCTCGGCATCGAGCTGGGCACGCAGAAAGAGCTGGGGCGATTTTGGTATAACAAAGATAAGCGTGATATAATGGCTTAAATAAATGTGTTATGAGGGATTTTGAAAGGCCGGGACTCTCTCCAAAGAGCGTGAGGGAGGTGGGGAATCCTGACAGGTAAAACCGCTAACACAGCTGTGCCAGGAGGGTTTGTGCCTGCAAGCGCGACCTCCAGGCTCTGTTAGTTATCACACACCCTGTGCTCGGGTTCCCTGTGCTCTCCCAGGCCCCAGGCAATCGTGTCCACCCTTATCCCCTTGAGGTCATAGAATCATAGAATCACCAAACCCAACTGTTCCCCTAACCCTGCCATCCCACCACTAAACCCTGGCCCTAAGCACCTCATCTGCCCGGCTTTTAAATACCCCCAGGGATGGGGACTCGACCCCTTCCCTGGGCAGCCCCTTCCAGTGCTTGACAGCCCTTTCAGGGAAGGAATTTTTCCCAATGTCCAACCTAAACCTGCCCTGGCACAACTTGAGGCCATTTACCTCATCCCAACACCCATTCCCTGGGAGCAGAGCCTGATTCCCCCCCAGCTCCCCCGTCCTGTCAGGCAGTTGTAGGGAGCAATAAGGGCTCCCCTCAGCCTCCTCCAGGCTGAACACCTCCAGCTCCCCCAGCTGCTCCCCATCAGCCTTGGGCTCCAGATCCATGTCCCCCTGCTACGTTCCTCCAGACCCTATGCAGAAGATGGAGCAGCCCTGAAGCCAGAAGTTCCTGAACACTGTCCCTGTACTGCTCTGCGTCCCTGATGCTCTGTGATCTGCATTAGCTGCCTTTGGTTTCAAGGGGTAAATAAAAGAACCTGTGAAATTCTCTTTCTCACAGCCATGCTAATTCATTAACACGAGTTCACGGACTGTTCCTGCTCTATCAATGAGCATCTCCTGTGGTCAGCTTGGAGAAAGCCAGCATTTCACCCCTTTCCCAGCCCAAGCCTATGTGTGCTGGGTCAAGCGCTGCCCCTGCTAAGGGAATGGGTTGCTCTGAAGTGACAGACTTTGAGGGGACCAGGGGAATCGAGAGGCAGTGGGCATAGGGGCTACAGACTCCTGCTTCCAAATTTCTGCAATTCAACCATTTCTGCCATCCCTTCACAAAGGAGTTCTTTGGCCATGAAGTCTCTCTCTGCATAACATAGCATGTAGCCCCAAGGTGGGGAGGAGAAAAAAATCAGCCACAGGGGTCCAAACAACACTGATGTCTTTCCATTCCTGCCAGCTTATTCCCCACCCACCCCAGCTACAGGCGAACATTAAAAAAAACAACCAAACTGATGGTTTCTGCTGGTTTTTTTCTTCCTTTGTTTTTTTTTTTTTAATTGGCATGGAAAGGATTGCACCTTCTGATACAGATCATCTCTGACACCTATACAAATAACTTATAATCCATCTACATCATTTACAACTGTATAGAGTAAACTCTGGACACTGCAGACCACGCTCCAACCCAGCACCTGATCTTTTGGCTTTGTAAGCATTTTGCCAGGGTACGTGAACCCCCCAGTGAAGCCCCAAGGACACAGAGAGCCGTGGGTCACCCCTTAAGCCCCTCGTTACCCTATACAGGAGCTCACAGAGAAGAATAGCTGGTGAGGAGTTGTTTCTGAGCCTCCTGTCTAACTTCAGCTTCCTTCAGGGCCAAAATGCTTGCTGCCTGAGCCTGGCCTTGGTGGGCATCGACAGTTTTTTATCTGTGAGCCAATAGAGGTGAACAACAGTACTGAAGAACCGAACGCCATTGCTGAGGTTCTTCAGCTTTGTGACTCCTACGAGGAGATGTTAAGGCTCAGGGACTGTGAGTGGCTCAGGTGGGAGCGAGGGGCTACATCTGCCAGCATTTCATGGTATCTTCCTTAGGACATGGTCACGTTGCTGTTGCCCAGCATGATCCTTCAACTGCTGGTGTTGGTTTGGGATTAAATATTTCTTGGGACCTGGAGGCTTTTTATACTGCTAAATAATCCATGACCTGCCGACATCTCTGGAGCTGCTCTGCCCCTGGTAGTGTGCTTCAGTGGTTGTTTTGGACTGGATGGTACATTCAAAGTGAGATGAATAAACCTTTAGCTTTGGGAAGTGAAAACGTCTGCTGTGCTGGGTGACAGTGCAGGACAGGAGCAGGAATACGGCAACCCTGTGCCTGCTGGTAAAGAGAGGGACCAGGGAGGTCTGAGGGTTGAACCCCCAAAGCCTTGTGCCCATGGCAAGAGACACAGGGAAGATTTCTATGGGGCCTAACCAGCCAAAACAACCCACAAGCTAGGAGCAGTTCTGTGGAAGGGAAAATCCTCTCCAGTACCCATACTGGGGTACCTGGAGGTGGGCTCCTTGTTCCAGGTGTGGGTGGTTAAACAGAAGTGACTTTCTAGAGGTGCAGCTCCACCAGGCCGGGCAGGCCTGGCACGGATGGGACAGAGGGGTGGGTTTGTCCACAGCCATCGGGGCTAACACAGGGGCTTGCCAGTGCCACTGCAGCTGGGTCAGCATCACCCTGTAGCAGAGAGCTGGCTGCAGGGACTCCACATTGGTGACAGCCAGACATGACTGGGAATAGCTGCTATGCACATATACAAAGCCAAAGGACACTTTCTTTGGGCTGCTGATCCAAGCAAGCACCCCTGAGTGAAGTCAACCCAGGTAACGAGTTATCTGGGCACCAAGAGAATAAAAAAATGATAGTGTCATAGAAGGAATGCCCCCAAATTCCCTTCAACATGAATTTAGGGAAGACTCTCTGGAGACACCCCAGAAACCACAGACCACATTCAGAAAGTCAATAAACACACACCGTGTTTCTTCCATTATTTCAGTCAGCCACAAACTGGAATGAAGACAGGGTCCTCCCGAACGATCACCCTTACCACCGGGATAGACTGAACCTGGGTGGAAGCAGGAGCCGCGCTGTCACTGCTCAGCCTGGCCCATCTGCAAGCCAGAGGAGGGTTTCTATGCTATGGTAGCAGCAGAGGAAAAGAGTGAAGAAGTCTTGCAGGCATCCTGCCCACCCATCGTTCCCAGAAGCACTGCTTTGCTCTTCTACATCTCTTACCCGCGCAGCAGACACAGCCCAAACCAGGACTGCAAGGCGGGCTGGGATGCAGAGCTATTGCTGGTTGACCTCACAGAGGAGGTGTGCTGCTGCTGGGGTTATAGGTGGCTATTCCTGGGGTGTACAGCTGGAGGAACGCAGCCGGTGCTCGTGAGGCTCCAGACCAGACATGGAGAGGTCGCATAGTGAAGCCACAGCAAAATCCCAGGCAGACTCAAAGGTACAGCGCAGATGTCAAAGAGCTGTTCTGCAGCCTCCATTGCTTGCTCAGAGAAGGTTTCTTCTTCACTTTCGCAGCCGAGCATATCCCACAGCACTGCCTCAGCAGCCTGAGCTCTTCTTGCCCTGTTCATCGCTGCCAAACATTGCACCGGATTTCCCACGTCCCTGTTTCACACCATTCATCGTTAATTTGTGTGGCCCCTTTGAAACAACAGCAGGTTTTCCACTGGCTCCCGCAGAAGCTGCGTTAAACACACACACTCTCCCAGTCATGGTCAGGCTTACAGTGAGGTTTCCCAAATCAGCCAGGGGAATAATTGCTGGTTTGCCCAAATACATCGCCCTGTGCCAGAATGAAGAGTTTGCTGTGCAGAACAGACCCTGATCCCCTGCTGGGCCCTGAGACATCACCATAATAAATATTACCGATAGCAACTGCTCTGTCACCCACAAGCACAGCAAGTGCCATCACCTCAGCTGTATTTTCTCCAGTCTTCCTGAAATGAAGAAGCTCAAAGTTTTTCCCTGACTTGTGCAAAAGGTTAAAAGTCAGTTCTTCAGCAGTGCTCTGCCCCTTGGCAGGAGGGGTTCACTGGCCATCGCTGCTCCTCAGCAGGGCCCAGCTGTCCTCCCTGAGCTCTATCCACTTCTGCTGTTGTAGCTTTTTACACCGTAACTGTTGTAAAATCACTGTTGGTGGCTTTTAGTGTGTTTTCTTTTTCCATCTCCTCCGTGATGACCCGATGTCACATCTCTCACACCAGCTTTTTCTCGTTTTCTTCATTGGATGATGCCTGCAAATGTGTTGATAGGCAACAGCAGAGACTTGGGCATGTATTTCACAAGCCCCACATCTTCTGTTTCATGCAGGCTGAGTTTCATTGTCCTCGTCTTTTGCAAGCAGTAGCTGGGCTCTAGGCAAGGAGACACCTCCACGCTGCAAGAGCACAAGAACATATTTACTGCATGCGCAAATCTGCCCTTGAGGGCCAGAGTCTGATCTCAGCCTAAACATCAGGGCTCTCCACCAGCTGCTGAGGGAGGGCTGTCGCACTGAGACATGCAGCTGCTTTTATGCTTTTTCAACTGATTTCTATTAGTGTTTGACCACAAAAGCGGTGTCCTTAGCCCAGCTTTGTTAGATTCTCAGAAATGTATGTTCCACATGGTTCATAGTCCACGTACCACAGACCTTGTCTGTTCACTTCCAACACATCATTTGTCACTACAACTACTACCGGCACATTGATCCCTGCTGTTTCACAGGGCTGAATTCTCTCCCTGTACCATCATATGTTCAGCAACCTTACCCTGGGCTGCATCCCCCGCACTGTGGCCAGCAGGGCAAGGGAGGGGCTTCTGTCCCCCTGCTCTGCTCTTCTGAGACCCCCCTGGAGCCTTGTGTCCAGCTCAGGGGTCCCCAGCCCAGGACAGACAGGGACCTGTTGGAGCGGGGCCAGGGGAGGGCTACTAAAATGCTCCGAGGGCTGGAGCCCCTCTGC